>NW_022436967.1:7231987-7389284 GCF_009761245.1 Sapajus apella
CCCGGAGCACCAAAGTTTTTATAATCTATAAAGTATTACTACCCAGGAATAGCTACTGAAGAATCAAGAAAAGGTAGTGGATTAACTTGAAAGACAATTATCCTATATTATCCTATATAGTGTTTCTTGATGACACTAATTTCTTGAGATAGAATTAAAGGGAAAAATGATACACACGTAAATAAATTTTGGAATATTATATGCTTTAGCTTCCCCTTGGATATTTACAAAAATATTTGCATATTAACAGTCACAGAATAAAGAAACCTTTTTAACTACATTTAAACTAGTGCTAGAGTTCAAATATATTTCCTCCAAATTCATGTTGAAATTTAATCCTCAAAGTGATGATGAGATAGGTAGGGCCTTTGGATGCAAGTCATGATGGCTCTACAGTCACGTAATAAGAGTAATGTCCTAATAAATGAAGCTTCAGAGAGCTTCCTGGCTCTTCCATGCCTTTTGCCATTTGAGAACATGGCATTTGTCCATTTTTCACCTTTGCCATTCTTAACATGTGATTATGTCATGCAAAATGACATCTATGAAACAGGCCCTCATAATCTTGAACTTCCCAACTCCTAGAACTCTCAGAAATAAATGTCTGTAATTCATAAATTACCCAGTCTGTGGTATTTATTATAAGACCAGGAACAGACTAAAATAACAAATGCTTTCCCCCAACCCTGGCTGCTTTCAAAATGTATAAGACGTGTCCATACAGCTTCTTATGGCAATTATGATACAGATATTTTTCAGAAAGTGGCATGCATATATGTGAATGTTTCTTAGAGGAGTTGAAAAAAAAAAACACTTGCTTGGCAATGTTTATTCCTCATAGAATCAGTGCTGTTCACTTTGGAAAATATCTTAGTGTCCTGCTTGTTGCCTTTTTCATTGTTTTTTTGTCATTGCAATCAGCTATAGCCGTGTAACTTTTGCATCTGGTGGTCAGCGGCTTTGGAAGCCCTTGAATCTGAAATCACATCCCAGTTGTATTCCTGATTAGTTGTGTAAAATGATTTTTAAACTTATTATTTTCAGCTTACTCATTTATTAAGTACAGATATTAATATTGAAACTGGAGTAGATTAAATGACATACTAAATGGAAATAAGTTTGTATAGTAATTGTTACATAGGAAAACACTCAATAAATCAATGCTGTTATTATTACCATTAATATTTCCTAAATGTGAAGAGTACCTTCAGAGGAAACATACTAGAAAGAAAAAACATGAGTTTTACAGAAGTTTTTCAGCAAAAGTTGATTGGTTTTACAGACACACACACATACGTACACATACATATATATAAATATGTATATTATATTTTTACACACACAGATTTATTTCTACTTAAAATGTAAAAAGTAACTTACTCATGTGTGCCCAATTTTCTGATACACTATAAAATGGAAATATCTTGGCAGACACTATCAATAGGCTATGCAAAAGTAAACTTCTCCTGCTTAGTTTTTTATTTGGAAAGTAACGTATCCATGTTTCTTGGTGTGGCCACGTGAATTTTGTGACATTGGGGTGGATATCATAAGATAGGTTCCCAAGAAAACCTTTAAAAAAGCACAGACTTGGCCTGCATGACTTTGGCCTTTTGCCCTTTGCCCTTTGCTTCAGCCTTTCCTATTTTTCTTGCCTGCAACATGGGCAATCATGTCTCAGGGTGCTACAGGCATCATGCTATCTTATAGGATGTCTCTTTCTAAGGAAACGATATTAATGTCCCTGCATGTGTGCAACAAACCTTCAGTGCCACTGTGTGGCTGCTCTTCTGATCCTGCCTGGCTTGTACTCTTTCTTTTGTAGGAGTAAATAAACGCCTTGCATGTGAAGACTACTTTTAAATTGCACTATGTACTCCTTATAGCTAAACCTTATCTACCTGAAACCCATATTAATACATATGTCATATATTTAGTTTGGAGACCAGATTAAATGTAGAGTTCTATCAATTACACAATAAATATTTTTGAGTGACCAGTGTGGGCAATGTGATATTTAAGCTACTGATATAATGTGATAAACTGAAGATATGACTTGAAATGTTTATAACTTATATGACAATAAGTGGAGAGAGATGAAAATCTGGTAAACAGATAAGCACAGATTTTAATCTGTTCTATACATATGATAAGTATGGCAGAAAAGACTCTAAGCTAAGCAGTAGAGGAAGAGAAGGTGACTATAAAAAGGTTGGCTAGAAAATGTTATCTAACAAGTGATATTTGAATGCAGAGATACTTGAAATTGTAAGACACAATATTGCAAAAATTTGGGAAATTTTGTTTTTTAAGTTAATAGTGCAATTCATCTAATGTGTAAATAAAAGTGCTGGTTGCTGAAGGAGCAGTGAAAAATCAGATTAGTTTGAGTATGGGGAAAGAGAAGGAGACTGGAGAGAGGTTGAAGAACTAGGCATATGTTAGTTTATATAGAGTTTACATAACAAAGAAGAGATTTTCTGTGAATCAAGTTACATTGCTGCATAATAAACCACCCCAAACTTACTGGTATAACATAGTAAACTTGTATTATGTTCACAAGTGATTCTGTGATTCTGTGGGTCAGGAAATCTAGAAGGGCACAATGGGCATGCCCCTTTTCTGTACCTCAATGGTGAGGCCTCAGCTAGGAAGATTTACATGTCTGGATGCAACTCAAATAGCTGAGGGCTAGGACAGCTGGGACTGGAGTGTCCATTTCCAAAATTGCTTTTTTATGCTCATTTCTGGCACCTGGCCTTGTGTATTTGAAGCTAGGAATGAACTGGGATTGTCAACCAGAACTCCTATTCATGCTCTTTTCTCGTGGCTTGGGTTTCTCCCAGTCTGGCAATACTGGGGATTTCCTGAGATTGAGTATTCTGGAAAAAGTGAGCAGAAGTTACATTGCCGATTTAGGCCAGGTCTCAAAAGTTACATAGCATTGCATTTTTTTCTACTCTCTTGGTCAAAGAAGTTAAAAGTTCTCCCCGATTAAAAATCAGAGACCCCAGGTCCCCACATCTCAATAAAATGATGGTTGAACAGCTCAGGAGATATTTTATAACCATTAAATTATAGCAAGTGAAAAAAAGTGATTTTTGTGGCATTTAATTTGTCCCAAAATGTTAGCTTTTTATTCTCCTCCATGGACTGATATTCATAATCTTCCTGATTTTTCTCCATTAAACTCCATCTTTCAGTGACAATTCTGATACATTATTTTATACTAAATTGTAAACTAGAATTAATTTTTGAAGTACTGCCACTTGCAAGAGGATGTATATTTAATTCACAGAATTATAAATCTAGATAATAATGTATATTTTAGGATTTTCTATCAGAATTTTTAAAATTAAAAATGTTAATTTTAAATGTATTTAAAACATCATTTTTAAGCATTTATTTAGTTAAGACTACCAGTTCATGTAATTTCCTCTAAATAAAAATCACAGATATTATTTGTAGTATTTTAAGCAGCAAAAGATATGTAGTATTGTATTATGTCATGATTTCTTATGTTACAATAGGTTTTTTTAAAAAATTCAATAAAGTTAAAAAATATTTCTAAATACAGCTTATTTTAAAAATCAGTTCTATTGTATGTCACCTCTAATATCCATACAACACATTATTTTAATCTCCTTTCTTCTAAGCATTCCTGTTCCAGTTAATCTAACACAATGTTCTCAATGATATGACAAATTGCAATTCTGTTAAAAAATCTTCAAAGACTTTCCACTGAACTGAACAGAATTAGAATAGGTGATTATTTCAGTCAAGTGTTGGTACATAACAAAATACCCCAATCATCTATTCTTCCTCCTCTTAAAGTCAATGTATTATTAAAATGTTCAACTTCCATTTATGAAATACTTCACAAATGCCAAAAAACTGAAAAATAATTGATACAGCAACATAACCAGAAAGAAGATCATAAGAAATGCTGTAAGAGATAACGACATGCTAAAATTGTTTAACATCCCCATGTATATTTCTCTTTTTTAAACTATAAATATATGTATAGAATATTTACATACAGCGTATGGTAGTGTTTGTTTCTTCAAAACTAAATAAGATGTTATTTTTTTCTCTGTATTATTTCAACATATGCTTTATAATCTCACTATATTTTTGAAATCCATTCTGGCTGATGCTTGGGTATCTGTTTTCGTTTAATTTCTATATGGGATTTTATTATATAAATAACATAAAGCTATCAATTTTCATATCAGGAAATATTTGGCATTTTTTCTACTTATTGTAAATGTTAAAAACAAATCTGCAACAAATATTTATGGTCTGCTTGTTCATATAGTATAGGCATAGAGCAGGGAAATTTTACAGCTTTGGGCAATTTCTTCCTTATGTTGTCAAGTAGCTTTCCAAAGTCGTACTGTGAAATTATCTTCCCACTAAACAATTGTTAGAGTTCCTGTTTCCTAACAGCCTCATAAAAGAGGAAAATTTATCAATATTAAGTGGTAAAGTAAAAGTGATAAATGTTATTGTTTTACAAATTCAATTTTACTAAATAAAATATATTTTATATTTTCTTTAAAAGTGACATGTCTTGCATACTTCAAATTAATGCGATGTTAGAATACAATTTAAAATTTTTCTATATATTCACCAAATGTATCACTGCTATTTTTTGAATAGTCATTCATTTTTCTGGGTGAGATGATATTCATATGTAAAATATCAAAAGTCTTGCCTCTTATTTTTGAGTTTCCTCCTGTAGTCCAGTGACCAAGTTGTTCATCTCTGAGTCAATACCCCACTACCATAATGACTATAATTTATAATCAATTCTTATTGAGTATCTACTCAGTGCCAGCATATGAGTTGGCTGGATCTGTTACAGCAAATTATCACAAACTTTAAAGCTTAAAGCAACAGGAGTATATTCTCTTACAGTTCTGTAGGGCAAAAATCTGAAATCAAGGTATAGGTAGGCCCACTTTCCCTCTCAAGTTTCTATGGGTGGATCCTACTTTACCTCTTTCAGGTGCTGGTGGCTCAAGGCATTCTTTGTCTTGTAGCTGCATAACTGCAAGCTCTGCTTCCATCCTCAAATAGTCTTATTTACAGATTTAGGGTGTACTAGGAAAATCCAGTATGATGTCATCTCAAGATCCTTATTAATATCTTCCAAAAAAAAATAGGTCACTTCTACAGTTTCAGGGGCTTAGCAAGTGGAAAGACATGTGTATATTTATCATATTTGGGGAGACACATTGAATCTACTAGAGGCAAACATCTACATTTAGGGTATTAAAGACAAAAATCCTTGCCCTTGTAAAGATTACAGTCAGACAAAAGAAATAACATATAGAAAGCTGTTGAAAAGTTAAAGTAAGGAGAGATACATAGTAATCGTGGTAGATTACACTTTCAATTAATATAATAAAGTGACTTTGTTAAAATAGGATTGGAATAAACACATCAAAAGGCTGAGGGGAAAAAAAACACAATTTTTCTCTACATCCCAAATTGCTTCTGATTGAATATTTTTACTGGGATTTGTTTCTGGGAGAGACTAAAGGAGTGAAGAACTTTGGATAAATTCTGAAGGTAGAATAAGCAGCAAGACCCATTGAAAGGCTGGATGTGTAATGTATGAAAAAGATAAGAAACAGGATTGACTCTAAGATTTTTGGTCTGAGACAAATTGTGCTGTGTGAAAATGTGCATTTCAAAGTTGAAATGTTTATTAGCTTCTCAAGAAAAGATGTAAGAAGTTGGATGTAAGAGCTTGACATTTAGAAGGCAGGTAAGAGGTAGAGGTCTTATTACAAATTTGCAAGGTCTTAGCATAAGCATAATATTGTAAACTTTGGCTCTGTGAGAAGTCATCAAGCGAGTAGAGGTGGGCACAGAAGTGTTCCAAAGACTAAGAAATAGCATACAAAGACATGAGCAGGAAGCCAAGAGGAAATGTGTTCTGGGAGACAAAGGAAAAAATGTTTGTTTGTTTTAAAGAAAAAGAGATACTGATAGATAAATAAAATGAGAATAGAAAATTATCTTTTGTATTTTGCAACGTGAAAATAATTAGTGATTTAAAAGAAACATTTAAATTAAATGGCCTATACTGTTTTAGTGTTTTCATTGTAACTCATTTCTTGCTTTGTTACCCGGGCTGGTCTGGATTCCTGGCCTCACATTTGTTAATGGTTAATGCTTATTTAGATTTATTCTTACATCTATCAGGTTTACAGCTGCCACTTCCTTCTCCCACTTGCCTTTCTTATTGTTTTCTCTTTTTTCTTTCTTCGTTGTTCAATGAATCCGTGTGTTTTCTTAAAAGTTTTGGTAGCTGGAAAAATTTATATTAAAAAATTAAAACAAAACAAAACAAAAACAAAAAAAGAACTTTTGTTGACCTGAAAAGTCTCACTGCTGTGTAGAGGATTTTATGTTGAATTGTATCTTTTCCATTTGGAACCTTGTATGCCATTGCATTGTTGTATTAGTATTTCAGTGAACTAGCTTCTTTTAAAAATATTTACCACATTAGTGTTTTTTCAAGTTTGGGTTTATTTTTATTGATTCTATTCAGAAATTGTCAAATTCCTGAATCTGAGAAATTTTTAATGACATGTAAAATTTCCAGTTATTATTTCTAGATATTGCCCCAATACTATCTTAATTGCATCCAAATTGCCTAATATAATAATTTTTTGGCCAACTAGCTATATATTGATGTTTATTTCTCTGTTATATATATTTATTATATTAATTTTAATCATCCATATCTCACAAGTTTTTAAAATTCAATTACTTTGTTTTTATTTTTGGATATTCTTTACTAAATCTGCTCTTCATTTCTTTTTAAATGTGTTTACCAGTATGTTTATTGCATATTATTTTTATAATTTTTTTCAAATTACTCATCTATTTTTACACATCCTTTTGATTCTGCTGTTTTATATCTGCTGACTCTTATTGATGCTATATTCTTTTTATTTTTTTGAGAAAGAGTCTCACTTTGTTACCCAGGCTGGCATACAATTGGTGCGATATTGGCTCACTGCAACCTGTGCCTCCTGGGTTCAAGCAATTCTCCTGTCTCAGCCTTCCAAGTAGCTGGGATTACAGGTGCCCACCACCAGGCTCAATTAATTTTTTGTAGTTTTAGTAGAGACGAGGTTTTCCCATGTTAGCCAGGCTGGTCTTGAACTCCTGACCTCAGGTGATCCACCTGCCTTGGCCTCCAAAAGTGCTGGGATTATGGACGTGAGCCACCGCACTTGGTATGTATATTATTTTTCACTGTGCATTTTGTAGTTTTTGTTTGTGAATGAAGAAATGGCTATGTATATTCATTGCCACCAAGGCATTTATGATCCAATTGAAGGGTAAATACAAATACAATGAATTTTCTTTGTATAGCAATTACACAAATTAAACTGCATAAGCTTGCCAAGAAAAGCAAGAAGGAAGAAAGAAAAGAAAGAAGAAAGGAAGAAAAACAAATAGCAAAATAGAGCAATATTTAAATGTGGTTGTGATTCTGCCTACCATTGTGTTTAATGATACAGTGCCTGTTTGGTAAAGAAAAGAGAAGAATTAACTGAATGCCAATGAGAGGGATAAGTAATGAAAAACAAAGCAAAACAAAATAAAATTGTGAATGATAATTACTGTGAATAGCAAAATTATGTACAAAAGGCATTTTATTTGAAGAGTAATTTAGGAAATTTTTAGAAATATATTGATTATATTCAAGCTTCTATACTTAAATGCTACACAATAATAATTAAAGATGCCAGATTTAGTAAAGGGATTTTTATAACATTTTTTTTTCCTGTAGAGATACAAATGTATTCCTTAGTACAACAGACAACCTCACAGATTAATGACCCTGTCATATATCAATTTATATTTATTTATCTAATCGAGCAATCTTAATGTTATTTTGTCAAATTGCTTCTAAATTTCCCAGTTTCTCAGATTCATTTGTATCATTGAAGATATTTATTTCTTCTTTATTAATTCAAGTTAACATCTTTAAAATCTAATTATTTTAGGCTGGGCACGGTGGCTCACACTTGTAATCCCGGCACTTTGGGTGTCTGAGGCAGGTGGATCAAGAGGTCAGGAGTTCGAGACCAGCCTGTCCAATATGGTAAAACCCCATTTCTACAAAAAATAAATAAATAAACGGGGTGGTGGTGTCTGCCTATAGTCCCAGCTATGCAGAAGGCTGAGGCAAGAAAATCACTTGAACCCGGGAGCTGGAGGTTGCAGTGAGCTGAAATCTTGCCACTGCACTCCAGCCTGGACAAAAAAAAAAAAAAAAACTATTCATTTTATATATGCCTGAGAGCTATGATTTTAAGCTTCTAAAAATTATACTTTAATAGAAATCAGGGACTAGTTACCTTTAATCCACTGGAGGTACACATATTTAAAAGTCTGAAGTTAATGTCTAGAAGAAAGTTTCTGCTTAACATCAAAGGGTATGCAACATTTGCTGTTGCTCTCAAATACCAAGAAAGGAAAACACAACTGGGAATTTGTCCCTAGCGCTTTATTCTTTACTCAGGATTGATATATAGGTTTTGAATAAAAGATCAATAAATATTTGTCTTGTGAAATAGGAATAATCACTGATGTCTACATACTGTTTCCAGCTTTCTTCTGTTGTTTCCTCTTCAGATAAGCTAGAAAACCCCTTCAATGTGATTCTTCTTATGTAAAACCTCATATATTCTCAAAATTATTATGTATGCATTCATCTAACTGTACATCTACAGTACTGTAAAAAATGAGATTGTAATAAGTGGAAATGCATGTATAAGTACAGGCAAATTTTTAGGCAAATCAGATGTTTTAGAGGTAATGATCTCCTGATTGTTTTCTCTTGAGTTCTTTTGTACAATAGGTGCAGTGGTCCTTGCAATGAGGAATTTTTTTATGGAAATTTGAAATAAAGTACAGAAATTCCTAATTAAAAACTATCTTTTAAGTGGATCTCTGAATTCTATAAAAGTGTTTATTTTATCTTAGTTATTTAGTCATTAGCCTGTCAATCACTAGGAAAGTAAGAGCAATTCACAAGGTTTTCTATTGCTATGCTAGTACTTGCTCACACATTCTCATCCACCTAAGGAACTATGCAAAGCATCTTAATAGATGCTACTAATTCACATAATTTAATTAATTGAATAGCAAATACCTTCTCATTTTATTTCACATTTTTAACATTCACAAGATATAGCTATTTCATAGTGATTAGGTTTACAAAAATAATACTGATAAAACTCAATTGTCAGCATGTACAGTTTTAGGCTGTATATTTTTTCCAAACAAGAAAAAAAAAATATTTTTAGACTCAACTTGAAATATTTTAAAAAACTATGTTTCAGAAATAGTAAACTATCACAGAACAAGAAGCATTATAGAAAGTAAAAATTGTTTTGATATAAAAATGCTATAAATAAAAGTGCTTATACACTAATTAGTGTTCATATACTCATACCAAATATTAGATGCCTTGAGTGACTAAATTAATCTTAAATATTACATTTATTATTTAAAATATTGCATGCAAACCTCACCGAATATATTTGCCAACTTATATATGGGAGAATTTAAAAAGATCGTGATGTTTTTTAAAATAGCTTTTAGAGAAATAACAAAGTGATTTTATGTCCGGAAGTGAAGACCCTTGGAGGAATTTTTCTCATGGACTGTCAAAATACATACCCAAACCATAAGTGGATGTCTGAGTAATAATTAATTTACTTTTATTTGATTTGTCAGGTTTCATTTTTCAAAACAAGAGTCAGAATGATGTCTTTTAGTTAGAGTTGTTTCTATTATTTATTAACATATCCAAGGAACATGTAGAGTGATTTGACAGAATATAATCATATTATCAAATAATTATCAGTTTAGTCTGTTTCATAAACTTAATGAAATGAAAATATATAAAAATATAATTATCTTAATTTTTATCAAAATTTCCAAACTTATGAAGTAAATCCAGCAACAAAGAGAGAGACTCTGTCTCAAAACCACAGCAACAATAAAAAGTAGATACAATATTAGAGCAGTGTTGTAATGAAAGCCTTAGAATGGGCTATAGCATTTAAAAAAAAATAATACAGACCTCCGGGATAATTTTTTCCAAAATAACAGATTAGAGTTACTGTAAACCATGCCTTTCCTACTTGGAAAGATAGAATTGTGTGTAGAGGTTCATGCTGTGATTTTTTTCCCAAGAAGCAACATAGAAACTTAACAGGAAAACTGGAAGAAAGCACAGACTTTTTGAAAGAAGCATCAGGTTGCTGCATACATCATGAGCCAGGAGGAAATCTTTCACGACCCCAGAGTATCAGATGGGGATAACTGCCTCAATGACATATACTCCTAGTACCAAGCAATCCAGGCCACAGGGGAAGGCCTTAATCTCACCCAGTGCTGGAGCTGATTTAGTGAGCAGTGGGGCACATATGAGAAGCAGCAGCATTGGGACGGAATTAGTATGAATTCCCAGCAGGACAGAGAAAAGCCATCCCCGATCCTACCTCACAGGGGACCTCACAGAAGTCAGCCAGGTAACTCAGGTGATGGTCACAGGTTGAGAGGAGTTTCCAACTTATATTCGTGGTATAATCTCAAGTGGAGACAAACTCCGTTGGCCAGAACCATGGGGTAGACGGGAAATATACTGCAGCGATAAGAGCTGGGTGAACCTGCTTCATGGGCTGACTAGCAGAGGCGTGGCCTGGAAGCCATGGTTGCTGTCTCCTCTGGGAAGTCTAATGGCTTTGGGCAATTTTGAGTTCTGAGTGTTGACTGCTTGGAACGTAGCTGCTGCTAATGGGATACTGCAGGTGCAAGACCTGCTTTGCTAAGTGTGTGGGAGCTGGGTGGGGCTAACTGCTGCCTGCTACTCCCTACTCCTCATACAGAGGCTTCTCTGCAGCAGAGGCCATGGTGTTACTCCCTGGAATGTTACTCCTGCAGCCAGAGGACCACTCTCTGATCCCCACGGGGGACACTGCTTTTGCCTACACATGGTGGACAAAAGAGAGCCAGAGGGTGGACTTGTCTGACCCAGCCCCCATTTGGCTTTGTCCCTCCATCTGCCTTGGTAGCTTAACACAAAGAACAGGAAATTTTGAGAGCTCTATGGCCCTGCCCATTGCCGGAGCCATCAGATTACCTCCCCTGGGTAACATAAGGCAAGCACAAATTCCACTGCTACCAGCTGGTGCTCTTTTGCAAGTGCCACTTAGTGGCTGGAGGCTTACTGACACAATCCATTTCAGCATCTGCAGGCACAATAACAGTGCACAAGAAAGAGAAAGCTTGTGTGTGACCTAAGCTATTACCTTTGCCTATATAACCCTGGCCAACTAGGAGTTCCTGAGTCTGTCCAGGTGACCAGTTCATTACTACTGCAGGTGGCAATGCAGAAAACCAACACACCAAGGCTGTACATCTCATATAGTCTATGTCATTCTCCTGTCACCCCCATCAGAGCTGTTGTTGCCACTTGCTGCTGCGTCTTAAGAACAGGTCACATCCCTAGGCCCCCTGCAGACATTCCCCAGCACCAGCCTGGAGTGAGCAGCCCCACTAGGTGGCTAGAGCCAGAGAAGCAGCAGCATTTATAGTAGTCTGGGCCTCAGGGACTCCTACTCTTAGGGTAAGGAGGAGTGCACATCAATGGAGCACCCCATGGAGAAAAGAATCCAGATGGCAGGCCTTGAGTCCAGAACTTCCTACTCATGGAAAGTTTCAGCAGAGGCACAGGTACGGTGCTGGACTTGGGAAAATTTGCAGAAGCGTCTTGAAGAAAATGACTTAGTCTCCCCCTCATTCACCACTGCAGACACAGCTGGTGCTTCTCTTATGGGAACCTAGCATGTGTGCACCTGTACATAGCCTTTCGGGAACACTTCAGGTTAACTGAGATCCCAAGGGAGGACTGCCCTCAAGGTTCAGGTTTGCATAAGACGTAGATTTATAATTTCTCTCTACATGGAACATCAGAATTCCTGCAAATAAAAAAAAAGGGGGGGGGCGCTGCTGATCTCGATAGCCAGAACACTACTTAGGAGTGTAACCTGCTTTCCTGGTGTACTGGCAAGGCAGCTAAAGTGGCTCCCTCCCTTTTCCGTAAAAAGACTTCAATACATTTCTCTAAGAGCTTCTACAGATGTTTCTGTCAAGGCTTTGACTTCTCCCCATCATCGGGTATTGCATTTACCGACCTGCTGGTTTTCACCGATGGATGTCTTCACTACTGGCCTGAAATCTGAATTATTCAACCAGGTAAATGAAACACTGGGAGAAAAAAAATAAGCAAAAGAGTGCATGCCGCTTGAGAACTACATAAGCTTCATGAGACCTCTGTCATTCCTACCCCACAGGAGATAGTAAACCTCCACACACACACACTGAGCGTAATGTTACCACAACCAGCATCTGAGAAAGCCAACATACAAAGACTCTAAATAACCAGTGAACTTATACAGAATCTTCACCCCTGAAAGCACCCAGAGTTAAAATAAATTACAATAAACTATAAGCATTAGAGTCACATTCTCAAGGTGAAAACAAAATAAAAAATCAGTCAAATAAAAAAATAATTTCAAAAATAATTAGAAGAAATGGTCTACCCAAATAAGAAGAAACCAGAAAAATAATTCTGGCCATAGGACAAAATAGGGTTCTAAAACACCTCTAATAGATCACACTAAGTCCCCAGCAATAGATCCCAACCAAGATGAAATATTTGAAATCCCAGGAAAAGAATTCAAAGAAATAAATTTTCTATAAAGGAAAACCTATCAGACTAACAGCAGACTTCTGTGCAGAAACCTTACTGGCCAGAAGTTCACTCTATCTTGAAGCTTATCTTTAATGTTCTTAGACAAAACAACATTTAGTGAAAAATTTTGTATTCAGCAAAACTGAATGTCATAAATGAAAGAGAAATAATGTCTTTTTCAGACAAGCATATGCTGAGGGAATCTGTCACTACCAGAGCAGTCCTACAAGAAATGCTAAAAGGGAATCTAATTCTTGAAACAAAATTTTGAGCTGCATCAGAATAGATGTCTTGAAAGCATAAAACATGTAGGGCCTATAAAGCAATAAGGAAGTTAAAAAAAAAACCTAAAATTTCTCAGTCATCATCAACATACTGACCAGAGCAGCACTTCACATCTCATAATTGGCATTGACTGTAAATGGTTTGTATACTCCACTTAAAAGATACAGAATGGCAGAGTTGATTAAAAAAAAATTACGAACCAAATATCTGCTACCTCCAAGAGACTCAACTAACATATAAGGATTCTTACAGACTCAAGGTAAGGGGGTGGAGAAAGATATTCCATGCAAATGGAAACCAAAAGCAAGCAGGAATAGTTATTTTTATATCAGATAAAGTAGACTTTAAAGCAACAATAGTAAAAAAAAAACAAACAAAGAAAGTCATGATATAATAATTCAACCAATAACAATAATTTTACATATATATGCACAAAACACTGGGCTCCTATATTTATAAAACAATTACTACTAGACCTAAGAAAAGGGGTAGAGAGGAGCACAATAATAATGAGGAACTTTAACACTTCACTAACAGCACTAGACAGATCACTGAAGCAGGAAATCAACAATAAAACCACTGGACTTAAGTTGCACCCTAGAAAAAATGAATCTAACAGATTTTTACAGAAAAAAACCTGCAGAATTCACATTCTTCTTATCAGCACATAGAACAGCCTCCAAGAGAGACCATAGGATAGGCCACAAAACAGATCTCATTTAATTTTAAAAAGTCAAAATTATATTAAATATCTTCTCAGGTCACAGTGGAATAAAACTAGAAATAAACTCCAAAAGGAACCCTCAAAACTATATAATTACCGGGAAATTAAACAATCTGCTTCTTAATGACTATAGGGTTGACAATAAAATGAAGAAAGAAATTTAAAAATTCTTTAAATGAATGATTATAATGACCCAAGTTATCAAAGCCTCTGGGATACAGCAAAAGCAATGTTAAAAAGAAAGTTTCTAGCACTGGACACCTATGTAAAAAATTCTGAAAGATTACAAATTGACAACATAATGTCATATCTCAAGAAACTACAGAAACATTAACAAATCAAACTAAAAACTAGGATAAGAAAACAAAGATTAAAGCAGAACTAAATAAAATTGAAATAAACAAAAATACAAAAGATTAATGAAACAAAAAGTTTATTATTTGAAAATAGAAATAAAATAAACCATTAGCTAGAACAACCAAGAAAACAGAAGATCAAAATAGCTCAATTAGAAATGAAAATTGAAACATTTCGACCAATATCACAGGAATATAAAAGATTATTTGAGACTAATATGAACGTCCTATGCACATAAAAATAAAAGTAAAGGAAATAGATTCCAGGAAACATGCAACCCTAACAGATTAAACCAGGAAGACATATCCTGACAGACCAATAACAAGCAGTGAGATTGATTAAGTAAGAAAAAAAAATCGCCAAAAAAAAAATAAATAAAAGCTAGACAGATTCAAGGCCAAATTGTATCAGATAGTGAAAGAATAATTGATAACAAGCCTACTGAAACTATTCTAAAAGATTGACAACAAAGGAATCTTCCTAAACTCATTATATGAAGCCAGTATCACCCTGATACCAAAACCAGGAAAAGACATATCAAAAAAGTAAAACTACATATGAATGTCTCTAATAAAGACAGATGCAAAAAATTTTCAAGAAATACTGGCAAATCAAATCCAAAAGCACATCAAAAAGCCAAATCACTATAATGAAATGAGTTTTATCCCAGAGATGCCAGGATGGCTCAACACACACAAGGCAAAAAATACGATGCATTTTTATAAACAGAATTAAAAACAAACACACAAAAATCCACGTATGATTATCTCAATAGATGCAGAAAAACATTCAATAAAATCTAGCATTGCTTTATGATAAAAACCCTCAACAAATTAGCTATAGTAATCAAAACAGCATGGTACTGGTATAAAGGTAGATACATAAACCAATGGAAAGGAATAGAGAAACCAGAAATAAAGCCAAATATATAACAAGCAACTGATCTTACAGAAAACATTCAAAAACATGAATAGAAAAGGACATCCTATTTAATAAATGATACTGGGAAAACAGGATAGCCACATATAGAAGAATGAAACTATATCCCCCTTTCTCATTACCCACAAAAATTAGAAGATGGATAAGACTTAAATATAAGACCCAAAATCATAAGAACTCTAGAAGAAAAACTAAGAAAGACAAATCCAGACATTTATTTAAGCCAAAATTTATGACCAAGACTCCAAAAGTAAATGCAACAAAAATAAAAAGGATTTACATAAGAAAATTAAAAAGTTTCACAACAAAAGAAATAATCATCAGAGCAAACAGACAACATAGAGAATAGAAGAAAAGATTTACAAACTATGCATCCATCAAATAATTAATATCCAGAATCAACAAGGAAAATAAATCAGCAAGAAAAAACAATCACATCAAAAAGTGAAAAAAATGAAATAAATAGACATTTTTCAAAAGAACATACACAAATGACCAACAAACATATAAAACATGCTCAACATCACTAATCATCAGATAAATGCAAATTAAAACCCCAATGAGATACCATATTTTCCCAGCCAGAATGGTCATTATTAAAAATTCAAATAAACAATAGATTTTGGCATGGATGTGGTGAAAAGAGCATGCTTATACATTGCTGGTAGGAATGTAAATTAGTGCATCCTTTATGGAAAAGAGTAAAGAAATTTTTGAGAGAACTAAAAGTAGATCTACCACTCAGTCTAGCAATTCCACTATCTACTCAAAGGAAAAAAAGTCATTGTATCAAAAATACACCTGCATGTGTATGTTTCTTGCAGTAAAATTCACAATTACAAAGATATAGAACCAACCTAAGTGTCCATCAATCAACGAGTGGATAAAAAAACGTGGTAAATATACAGCATTACATATTATTCAGCCCTAAAAAGAATGGAATAATGTCATTTGCAGCAACTCCGACTGAAGCTGGAGGCAATTATTGTTAAGTGAAGTAATTCAGGAACGGAAAACCAAATACCATATGTTCTCACTTTCAAGTGGTAGCTAAGCCATGAGTATGCATACAGAGTGGTATAATGGACAAAAACTGGGAGAGGAGGAGGTTGGCGAGGGATACAACACTACATATTGGGTACAATGTACACTACTTGTGTGACAAGTGCACCAAAATCTTCGACTTTACCACTCTGTCACCAAAAACCATTTGTTCTCCAAAAGGTATTATTTTATATATATATATATATAATATGTAACAATTTATGTATATATAACTATATTATATATATAATGTAACTACATATAAAATATATGTAATATTACATATGTCTATGTATAGCCATAGACATCCAGGATAATTTTTTTAATCCTTGAAAAAACATATGATTTACGAGAACTTAAAATTATTAAAAATATATTATTATTTAATTATCCATCTCCCCTGGTAGTATGCTATGCAAATAATAATGAGGAGATATTAAAGGTCCGTGGGATTTTCATGGATTCTGCCAAAAGCACTAGCTTCTTGAGATTCTTCGCACATTGAGAAAATTAGATCTGTATCCCTTTGTCTAGTTAATTTCTCTGATTTGAAAGGATAGAAAAATTTCTTTTACCTCACTAAGAGGGTCAAATTTTTTAAATCCTTAAATTATTAGGCTCCTAGGTTAAGCCCTAGGGTAAGAGGGAGACTAGATTTTGGTAGTCATATGTCAAAAGATACGATGTTTCAGAATTTGGAGACAGCTATAGGTAATAAAAACTTTGACACACAGGATTATTTGGCTCCTAGAGAGATTTTACAACATTCCAAAAGTTTGGAATATAGACGATGTCTTTTTAGAAGGACAGAAAAACAGCTGTTTTCATCTTATTATAAGTAGAAAAACAAAGACAAGGAAACAAAAACCATTTTTCTTCATGTCTGGCTTTTAGAGAGTCTGTCATCTCACTAGGATGATTGACCTGGATCTCTTTATGC
Organism: Sapajus apella; assembly: GCF_009761245.1. Taxonomy (NCBI): domain Eukaryota; kingdom Metazoa; phylum Chordata; class Mammalia; order Primates; family Cebidae; genus Sapajus; species Sapajus apella. The sequence continues at coordinate 7,249,076 of NW_022436967.1, forward strand.
TGTCCAAAGATAAGAACCAGGGAAAGGAGCAGCCAACACACAGTATTAAGAAATCAATTTCTGACTGAGAACACTGTGTGGGCATTCGAAATAAAATTAATAAACTGAAGCCCAAGAGTTTGAGGCTGCCATGAGCTATGATGGCATCACTACACTCTAGCCTGGGTAACTAAGTGAGAACCAGTTTCAAAATAAATAAATAGGAAGATGAAAAAGATGAGTATTAAAAGCCCAAAAACAGATTCTCAAATGTTGTTGAATATGTGAGTGGATGAATACATATGAAATATAAATAAAAGCATTAGGAAGAAGTTAGCTTCCACTGAGAAACATATACAAATCAAATTTCAAATAATTAAATATGTAGAATATTAGCTTGATGACAACAATAAAAAATAATGTTTTCTATGAGAGAAAATTAAGAAAAAGCAATTTAAACTCAAACTGTTTTGGGAAAAAATGTTACCAGAGGAGTAAAACTTCAGCAAGATTCCTTGGTTCCCACACCAGGAATTGAAACCAGGCCACAGGAGTAAGAGCACAAATTCCTCACCACCAGACCACCGGGGAAGTGGAAACTACAGCTGGCACTTAGGTTCTTTGCCTTCTAACCCCAAAGAATGGAAAAAGGGGCCGCAGAGGTGTGGTGAGTTCACAGCTGAAATAAAACTTATGGACCCAAAGAGTAGGCAAAGTGTAGTTTATTAGGCAGAGTGAAAGGACAGCTCCCATGCTATCATGGTTCGGGATCCGGAAAGAGCATACTGTCCAAGAGGGAGCAGCTGTAGTTTTTAACCTTTGAGTTATTCCCTCCCCATTCATGTTCTCATCCAATGAGAGGAGTTCCTTCAAACTCCCTCTGAATTGTTTGATCTTTGACTCCAATACCAGATTGGCTACTTGTTTTATAACCCTGAGTCACACAGCCCCCTCCACCAAGAGCCAGCACAGAAAATTCAGAGACAAAGGGCCCTACCTGACTTGTCAGTGCAGTAAGGTGGAACAAAGAGCTCTACCTGGCCCATGGGCAGTGAATAGCCATGTAAAAAATTTGGGGTCAATGTAAAGTATCATTTGGTGGTGTGAATAAATAATGAAGTAAATATTCATAAGATAAATTGTTGAAATAATTTGAAATCATTATTGAATAATTATTAAAATAATTAAAATTTTCATGAAAAATTACTTGTCTTGAGGAAGACAATCTTCGTTTTACCACAATTTCATTATTTTATATTGGCAAGAGAAGAAATATTTTGAAAAACATTAATAAAGTTTACTTAAACAGAGTATGATACCCTTTCAGATGGACAACACAAGATAGGGGATGGAACAAGCCTACCTTCCTTAAAAAGGTAGCTGAAGCCATCAGGGCTTGTTTGTGTCATGCTATAGACCTATACAGAAAATAATAAATGAAACAGACTTATGGATTCGTTGGATATATTTACACTAAGTATACTGGCTAGAAAGATCTCCTCATATAGTTTCTTCTCCCTGAATGATCTTGAAAAATGTAATTTCAGGTCTAGATATTAAAATAAAAGTGCATCCTTGAAACAAATTATGTAGCTCTTACTTTTTATGAAAGCTCTAATTGCTAAACTTATCAGGATCATGATCTACTTTATACAGACGAATTAAACTCTCAATTCTGCAGATCACAATATATAGGTGCTAAGTCACCATAATTTTTTCCCACTTGTCTCATTTCTGCCTTTCCTGGAGGTTCCTACCTTCTGCAAGCTTTTAATTTTTAAAATATTTACCTAATATTAGTTGATTTATAATGAATTATTTTAGGCGAGAATGACATTTGAATACTTGTTGAATATAACTTATAGACTTGGAATACTTTGGTAGCTACTTCATTTTCTCTGTCTATTTCTGAAAAAAATTTAGCCAGCTTGCTTTAGGCAGACAGTAAGGGAGGGGTCCCCCAGAGAACCTCCTACCTGCACCACAAATGTTTATACCAGATGTTTTGTGCAGATAAGGGTATTTGCTCAAGGGGCTTGCCTTAATGGGCCTGCGGTGGAAAATTTTGTTTCCTAACACATGAGCACTAAGGGACATAAATCAATATGGAATGTCCCAGACTAAGGATATGCATGCACTCTGGAAGGATGCAATGGAGCCACCAGGAATTCATGCCTTATACAAATAGGTTACTCAGCCTCATCAGCTCATAAGAAAATAATGCTCTTATATTCAACTGTGAAGGGACAACCAGGAATCTACTTTCAGAATTCCTATCTTTGCTGAGAGCTTTCCTTTAACTTAATATATTCTATGCAATTCAGAATAATGTGATTTCCGTTCATTCTTAGTGACACATCCCCTATCCCAACCTCCAATGGCCAGAGGTGCATGTATAAGACAAATGGGTGAGTGATGGCTCCTAATCTCTCTCCCCTCCTGGCTCGGCACATAGCCCAAGGGCCCCACACAGCTGGCTGGCTGGCCAGCATTCCCTGCTCACCATTCCCTCTCGCCAGGTACCTACAGTGTCCTTCCTCCCCTGGCTGACGCTGGAAGGAGGAGACAGAATTTAAAATGTTCTCTCCCTGTTGGAGGAACTCATTTACATGAGAATAAAAGGTTTCTCCCCCAGACATCTTCCCCATCCTGCACTTACGCTGTTTCTATTATTATTATTATTATTATTATTATTCCTCCACTCTGTAAGGAGTTAACTTTTATGAGAGAGATGCTTTTTCCTTTTGGAAGACATCTTATTAGGCGAGGACCCCAATTCAAAAGATATCCTTTTCTCTCCCTTGTTTAAAGAAGACCTAGCTCCAAAGCATTTTATGTTAGCATGACTGATTTCTGCTGATGAGGCCCCCTTCCATTTCATGAATAGAGATCATTCTAGTATCCGTGCCATAAATGAGGTCTAGGGAACTCAAAGTTTATTGACAATAGGGAAACAAGCAGCTCATGGGTAATGGTGGATAACCCGCACCCCGTAGGCCCCTGTTAACATGGGGGAAAGCTGTATTGGCACTCATGGGTCATACCCTACCAAAGTCACCAGGACTCGGGGATATAACTACTGAAGAAAGAAAGAGGACACTTTTCTTCTCTCCCTAATGTATTTACTAAGAAGGAAAGGAAACTAGGGATGCCTTGATCCCCTCTTTTTAGGTGGGTAACCAATCATCTGCAGCCTGTATTTCTTTTGAATGTCTCCTAAATTACTAGGACACCTTTGAGAAAAACACCTCCTTTCTCCTTCTTCCTCCTCTGCCCTCTCTTTGTGAGTGGGTGTTTGTGTCTCTGTACCACAGGACACTCCCCTCCATGCATCCCTTAAACTAGGAAAAGTTAATTTCCCCAAACCTTAAACTGCTTGGCTTAAAACTGAGCTTGAAAAAAAGGCAACTCATAAGCCTGGTATGACAGCAAAAGGGCAAAAGTGCTTACCAGTCAGACTTCTGGCCTCCCTCTCCCTGTGCAAACCAGTTGAATGAATGATAAAATCACTGTTTATATTCTCTGTGAAGTTCTGATAAATGGGAGAAAGAGAAAAAACATTTATGAGGCTAGTCTTAAGCTGTAGCCAATGTAGAGTGCTTTGCATGTCTTTCTGTATGGTTCTGTCATAAAGGAGGGTACCTTAGAATAGAATGTGGACCTAAGACCCCCTAAGTTTGCTGTTCAAGCCAGCCTGGCAAACCTATCAGTAGCAAACCTTGCTGCAGTTCTCCATCTTGTTTTATGTCCTTGGGAGCTTGACCTAGTAACCGTGTGATAGTACTTTCTTTTGGCCTCTGTCATTTTACAATGGTGGCCTAGGTTTAATCCTGGCTTAGGGAATGAGTACATTTTGGTTAGTATCTGTGTGACTTTTACCATTTGCTGATCTTCTTCCCCTCTGTGAACAACATCTAGCTTTTCTTCGTAAATCTTTCTTTCTCTGAAACACCTTTAAAGAGCCTAGATTTTGTACAAACTGCTTAACACCTCTTGGAAAGTAACTTGTAAACTTACAGTTAAGTCATAACCTTAGTTGAGGCTTGCTGGTTTCACCTGTGAGGTTATTTTTAATGAAGTTCAACAGCCAGAAATATTGGCTGCTCGGCATTGCTGAAGTTGAGTAATAAGAGATTTGAAAGGGTTTTCTTAAAGTGTGTGAAGCTGAATTAAAAGTGGATATCCATGTTATAGGTATATTTCAAAGGCCTTTATGTTTTCCTCTTTGCGGGTTTTGTTTTTCTGGAAAAAGGTTTTTTTTCTCTGTTAAATAGACTTTTCCATTTCTTCTTGCCATTCGGTGCATGCATGAGAGGATTTAAGACAACTTCTGAAAGCCTAGGACTCCTGGGGAAAACTGAGAAGGTGCTATGGACCCCATTTTGGGAAAACAAACAAACAAACAAACAAAAAACCTCTGTTTTCCTCATGAAGCCCCAGGGATTAAAAGCAGATAGATCCCTCTCAAAATCTGCCTCTCTCTTCCAGCTATGCCTATTTATTAGGCCCTAGAAACTGTATGCTGTCCTAGCCCTGCTCTTAAAGGGCTTCACCCAGAGACCAATAATCCAGTCAGAAGATTGGCAAATGAAAAATCTTACAATTACTGAATTTTCATTTGTTCATCCATGTAATTTTATATTTGTCATGGGGGTAATGTGTGTTTGTATATATATGTATGTATGAAAATAAACACTTAGATTAAATATTTTTTGAAGAAAAATAAAAGCTGTAATGTCTTTAAGTTTACATGAGTAATCTTTAATAAATAAAGGCAGTTTTAAAGATAATTGGTAAAATATAAATTTCTTTAATATGTAAATGTGTGGCCTGAATCATGTAGGTTATTAACTTATTCTTTGGCTTGTAAGAACTACTTGATATGGTTTGGCTCTGTGTCCCCACTCAAATCTCATCTTGTAGCACCCATAATTCCCATGTGTTGTGGGAGAGACCCAGTGGGAGAAGATTGAATCATGAGTGTGTCTTTTTATACTGTTCTTGTGATAGTCATGGGTCTCATGAGGCCTGATGGCTTTAAAAGTGGGAGTCTCTCCACACAAGTTCTCTTTTTTGTCTGCCAGCATCCACTTAAGATGTGGTTTGCACCCCCTTGCCTTCCACCCAGATTGTGAGGTCTCCAAAGCCATGTGGAACTGTAAGTCCAATTAAACCTCTTTCTTTTCTAAATTGCTCAGTCTAGGGATTGTCTTTATTGGCAGCATGAAAACAGACTAATACACTATTGGATTTGCCTGCTTCACAATTGGTAAGGCCTGAGGACATATGGAATTAACCACACCCTTAACTATGAAGGAAGGAGCCAGACTTTATCTGCACCTTGTACATAATTAAAATAACTTACTAGCTTTTATATTAAAGTTAAAAATTGCTAAGTGTTACCATAATAACATATAACCCAGACTATGAAAATAGATTTACATGTAAGATATGTTAAAAAAGATATGTTTTTAGCAAAAGATTATAAGAATGCATAGAAATGTAAATTTTTACCTTGGGTTAAAGGATTGTTTTAAATTAGATAGGATAAAGCTGAAGGTTTAAACAAATGGTGAAAGGTTTGTAAATATTAATCTTGCAAAAGAAACTGCATGTGAACATACTAACTTCAAAATAGTATTTTTTTTTGTAAATTGAGCATTAAAATAAAACCATGACAAGGTTTTCTAAAGGCACTGATATACTATTTAACACAAATTTGTGAAGGGTTATAAAAGGTTTAAAAGAAATCTCACTTCAAGGTCAAACTGGATAAGATTAGATAAAATTATAAGGTATCATTTTAAAAAATTGGGGTTGACATCAATAATAGACTAACGCAAGGGTGAAATTTAGCTTTCTATTTAACAGGATTTTCTTTATTTTTTTTTCTCATGTAAAATTAATGACATATTGGAAAGCTAAGTTTTTCCTCTTACTGCACATATATTTTTGCCTTCTTTTAAAAATTTTGAATCATCATTTTGGCTAAAATAAATGACTTATTGTAACCTGGAATTCTATTTTATAATATCAAGTACTTTGAACCTCTACCATATTTAACAGGCTTCCCAAAATCAAACTTCAGTTTCAAAATTGTCTTTCCTGTCCCAGAGGGTCCCTGGAGCATCCAAAAGAGAAGTAACAGAGTTACTTGAAGTGTTTAGTTACATGGGATTTCCAAAATGATGTTTAATATGCTTAGGTTATATTTTAGTGAATAATATTAATGTATGTTTCAAAATTTTGAGATTTCTAAAATTCTAATGTCTGAGTATATGCTATGAATCACAATTAAGGTTTTTATGTTAAGTTATTCTAAACTCCAGAAATAACTAAATTTTTTCTCGGCTGTGTTCTTGATAGTAACTACCCTGGACATTTTATCACTCACAGACTAATGTCTTGTTTTGATCCTATTCAAAAGATGACTTATATTCAGCTATAGGACTTTGACAGGTGCTCTCAAATTCAAGATTCTGATGACTTTGAAGATTACGACATTGAGAAAAAGAAAAAACATACAGGACTCATGAAGAACTGAAATGTTCATGAATATCAAGCAGAACAAGATAAATTAAAGTAATAGAAAACTGAAGTACTGTTTTTAACCTTTTTGCTTAAAGCTTTGCTGATCACTTGTTTTGTTTTTTTCTGAGTCAAGAATATGTATTTTAAGCTATTTACAGACTTTAATAATTGAGTTATGTGTATGCCTGTGCACAAAATTTGAAGGATGTTTGTTTCTCTCTGTGCTGCTTTCCCAGAATTTGAAAACTATTTGTGAGAATTTTTAATTTATAGCAATATAGTTATTTGCATAAGTGCCATAAGAATTCATTTTCTTTTGCAGCAGGACAGAGTTGAAGAAACTGGTGTTTTTACCAAGGCTTTGACTGAAAGGGCATACTTTTCTTTAAGTAATCAAGCTTGACTTGCTGAGCCAATAAAAGTCCCTTGGGAAAATTAACTTCATATCTTGTCAACACAGTCCCTCTACAAGGCTCCTAACCTGTGGTGAGTAAAGCATGTCACTTTTTAACAGGCCCAGGAGCCTGTTTAAATACTGTTCTTGGGACAGTAAGAGAGGACTTTATCAAACTCATAGGTATTTAAGGGTACAAATCCATGGCTGGGCTTGATCTTAAAAGGTCTAATCTGAAATTCCTTGTGGAACAGAGTTCCATCAAAGCCAATTTAAAATCCTATGAGAAAAATAATTATTCTTGCCGTATGTTATGTAAATAACCCAAGTATAAGATTAAAGTTTATTTTGCAAACAACTGAGTCCTATCATGATTTGCTTTTAACAAAAATGAGGACTGGAGAGAGAGAAACTATGTTTCAAAACTTGTTATACATTGGTTATTAAATTATAATCTCATTAGTTGTTTTTAAGTTTTTGCCTACATTTTAGAATACTATGCTTTTTTCTGTAAACCAACCAGCAATGTCTGACTGGAGCTCAAAAGAGCCAAAGAAATGAGTAATGTAAAAAATCTGGATCAATATTTTAATCCTGAACAATTATCCTGCAAATCCTGCCAGATGATAGGAGTAAATAGGTTCCCATAACCCAGGGGTTCTTTTGTTTGGGAAAATAAGACCAAGGGAGCTAACCAAACCAAGCCCCATGAATGCAAATCTTAGCAGGCAAAACCATAGCCATAAGTTATCTGGTTGTATTGGCAGCCATGACACTTTTTTTTTCTGTCTTTATTTCTTTGTTTCATTTTGAATATGTCTTCTAATAACGTGAGTTGTTTCTTCTCACTTAGAGGCCATTCAATTTCAAATGGTGATGCAAACAGAATCAAGAATGAACATGCCTTTGTTTTGGGGATCCTTAAACTGACCTCAGGAGGAGGCTTAACTGCCACTTTCCCAAAACAGCACCCCCTGTCAGCAGGAAGCAGTTAAGAGCAGTTGTTGTACACATTTCCCAGTAGCAGTTGGGGTCTCCCTCCTCCCTCCACTCCTGAAGGGAGGAATGAAAGGAGTTAGCCGACTTACTTTAGGCAGACCGTAAGGGAAGGGTTCTGCCGGAGAACCTCCTCCCGTACATAATTCTACATAAATTCTACTCCACTCACTCTTTGAATGCCCATGTGCCTACTTCTTCAGAATGCAGACATAGCTGGGCTGAGGAGCAAAAAGTCCTTCCTCATATGTCAAACTCAACTGTTAAGTATTTGTAAGTATTTGCCCTACTAGTTTTCTTAACATTTTGTAACGCTTTAAAATTGCTTCAAGGTCTTTTCAAATTTTGTTTTTGGTAATTCCGCTAATTTATGCCATTTAAAACATCCTGGCTGAAAGATTTCAAACAAATTTTATAACATCTATTTTCATTTTTTCACTCAGTACATATGAATCCAGTGTTTAATACAAATTTAAAGTAACCATCATCAAAGTAAATTAAAATGGGGGCCAGGCCTGAAGAATTTCTGAGCAGACAAAAACAGTTAGGCATCATAAGTAATCTACAGATATAAGGGAAACTTGAGCTACTCTTATAAATTTCTATATGAAGGAAAAACAGAACTTAAGTTCAACCAATCAGAAGTAGCCAACAAACATAATCATGTAACTGAAGACTTTCTAATGGGGTAGAACCAATAAGGTACAATGTTGGTACTAAGTAAGGTACAAATAACCACAACTATAACAAGTCAGAAATTATCTTTACTTTTCTTCTGTGCCTGTCCTCTAAAAGCCTCCTGCTGTGTTCTCTCAGTGGAGCTCTTAAGGCACTTCTATGGTTTGGAGTTGCCTGAGTCATGAATCATTGTTTAAATAACATATTTAAAATTTTCTCATGTCTTAGTTTATCTTCTAACACAGTGGTCCCCAACCCTCAGTAATGAGCTGTGGCCTGTTATACAGCAGGCCTGATCATACAGCAGGAGGTGAGTGGCAGGTAGGCAAGCATTACTATCTGAGCTCTGCCTCCTGTCAGATCAGCCACAGCATTAGATTCTCATAGGAATGTGAACCCTGTTGTGAACTGAGTGTGCAAGGAATCTAGGTTGTGCACACCTCAAGAGAATCCAATGTTGGATGATCCAAGGTGGAGTAGTTTCATCCCTGTTTGTCAGAGTTCTCCAGAAAAATGGAACTTATAGGATATATGTGTAAATGAAAAGTTTATTAACGAGAATCAACTCACATGATCACAGGTGAAGTCCCATGATAGGCTGCCTGCGAGTTGAAAGGCAAGGAAGCCAAAAAGGCTTAGTTCAAGTACAAAAGCCTCAAAAGTAGGGAAGCTGACAGAGCAGTCTTCAATCTGTGGCCAAAGGCCTGAAAGCCCCCAACAGACAATTGGCATAAATTTAAGTGCGCAGGTACCAAAGATCCTGGAGTCTGATGTCCAAGGGCAGGAAGCATCCAGCACAGAAGAATGATGAAAGCCAGAAGACTCATTAAGCCAGCTTATCCACCTTCTTCCACCAGCTTTGTTCTAGCCAAGCTGGCAGTGGATTGGATGGTGGCCACCCACATTGAGAATGGGTCTTCCTCTCCCAGTCCACTGAATCAAATGTTAATCTCCTTTGGCAACACCCTCACAGGCACATCCAGAAACTGTTCTTTACAAACTATCTAGACGTCCTTCAATCCAATCAAGTTGACACCTAGTATTAACCATTACAATCCTGAAACCATTCCCTGCTTCCCTGTCTGTGGAAATACAGTCTTCCACAAAACCAGTCCCTGATGCCTAAAAGGCTGTGAACTGCATACAACTCAATGAAATGAGAAATAGTGTCTGATTCAACTAATGTCTGTTAAATGATTCTCTCTATGGATCCAAGTATGAGGGGCAACCTTGCACAATCACATTCATGGGATTTCTGTTACTCTGTCTGTGCATTGGATTTAAAGGAAGGAACAGAATGTCATCATTAGGCACATTATTCATTAGCATTGAGATGTTTAGTAAATATTTAGGAGTATTGTAGGATGAAGGAAAGATGACACTATTTATTCTTGTAGTAGAATACTAATTTTTAATGACTATGATGAAATCAATAGGAAAGTCATTGAAAAAATCTGGGCATTTTAAGATGGGTGAAGAGTAAGTATTCCATATGTCTATCAGTTGGAAACTATTTTTGCTATTTGCTTTGAAAGAATGTAATAACATTAGCAAATGAACAAGGCAATTCCTAGATGAATTATATAATTATTTGCTGTATTTTAAAATATATTACTCTCTTACTATTATATGTAATTCATGGGGAATTATGTTAAACAGTGCATAAAATATCAATTAATATGCTTCAGGACTCATAGCTTAATCAAAAACTATCTTTCTTCCATATTTCAACAGCTTTCAATATCCATTCAACATTACTCTGTATTAGAAATCTATTGGTAAATTGCTTGGAAAAATAGGCTAAAAACATTTTTTTTTTTGAAGGTGGAGTTTCACATATGTTGCCCAGGCTGGAGTGCAGTGGTGCAATCTCAGCTCATTGCAACCTCCACCTCCCAGGTCCAAGCACTTCTCCTTCCTCAGCCTCCCTAGTAGCTGGGATTACAGGCATGTGCCACCATGCCTGGCTAATTTTTTTGTGTTTTTAGTAGAGACAGGTTTTACCATGTTGACCAGGCTGGTTTCAAACTCCTGACCTCAGGTGATCCCCCCACCTCGGCCTCTCAAAGTGCTGGGATAACAGCTGGGCGCCACCACGCCTGGTGAACAATTTTAAATTAAGTGCACAAAATTTTCTCTTTTCCTTTTGAAATAAATAATATTTTATTTTATTCATTTAGTTTCTTTAACTGCTTATAATTTGAACTGAGATGTTTGGATAAAAATACATTTTCAAACTAATTTATAAAAATGATAACTTAGAATGCCAGTCCAGTCAAAAAATGTTAGAAACATATAAGCGAAACTCACTGTAAATATCACCGGCTGCCTAACCATATTCCATACTTAGCTTCTACTAATGCTCCCCAGAATTGTCTACTTTACCATTTTTCTTGACTTTTGATACGTGTATTCATATATCATTCAGCCTCACTTAGTCCTTACCGTTCATACTTTGGTATCATATCAACCCTGTTTTGTCACTTAAAGACAAAGTAATACTATTTTTTCACTTTTATTTTCACTTCATTTAAGAAGTAATCATTTCCCCAATAGTGAAATGATTCAAGATGTTTATTTGATGTATTGTTCAAATGGGTTTAGGTTTGTGACTGTCTCAAATACATGAGATTTTGTCCCTACATGAGTAGGGACATCCTTCAGTTAAAGCATATAGTTGTATTTTAATCTTTAATTTATTTTTTAAAAAGATTTTTTTCAATGTCACATAAACAAAGTCTTTTTTTACCTCTCTCTTTACTTATTTACACAATTTATGATTGAACATTTTTCTATTATTAAAAATATTTTCATAATACACTGTATATGTAAAATTGTTGTAATCTTAATTTCTCTAAAATGGCAGCTGCCTTCTTTTAAAGGTAATGGGAATTTTAGTATGTTATTTGTATATAAAATGTTTTGTACTAATTTTTGAAATATTTGTAAATTAAATACAACATTTTTCTTTCATAAGAAAGGAGACTCAGAGATTTTTGTGCAGGAGAAGAGCAGTTTTTAAAATAGGTAGTTTGCAATTGGTCAGATTAGTTTTAAAACTCTAAAATGAGAACAAGTCAATAGGATTTCCTTGATTAAATCTAGTGATCGTATTATTTATTTATTAATTGATATGTCATAATTGAACATATTTCATGGAGTACACTTTAATACCTGGATACCTATCTATGTTGTATAATTATCCACTCACATTACTTAGTGAATCTATTTTCTTATGTATTTATCATTTCTTTGTGGTAAGAAGATTAAAAGACATCTCTTCAAGCTATTTTGTAATACACAATATTTCGCTGTTAACCATAGTTACTCTACACGCAATAGAACACCAAAATTTATTTCTCTTATCTAGTTGTAATTTTACACCATCAATCAAAATTTCCCCAGCCTTTTTTTCTTCCTACTGTCTTCAGTCTCTGGTAACATTTTTCTATTCTTTGCTTCTATGATATTAACTTTTTTTATTTTTGCATTTTTTTTGACACCACATATGAGTGAGATCATGAAGTACTTGTCTTTCTGTGTCTGGCTTATTTTACTTACCATGATGTCCTCCAGGTTCATCCATATTGTCATAAATGGCAGGATTTTATTATTTTTTATGTCTTAAGAGTACTCCATTGTATGTAGATAGTGCATTTTCTTTATAGACTGTTGTCAAACACTTAGGTTTATTCTGTATCTTGGCTATTATAAATAGTGCTGCAATAAAAATGACTGGGTGAATTGCAATTAGCTTCAAAAAGATGGAACAGTATTGTAGGGACAGACCAGGAACCTAAGCCCATTAGTTAGATTGAATAAAATTGTAGGAGGAAGTGGCTATTTTATGTACATAATGAAAGGGATTCTTACTTGAGATGTATTATTTGGAGATGAAAAAAAATAGAGAGAGAAAAAGTTGGAGAGGGGAAAACTGCCACAGGAGGTTAAGCAACTTGCCTTAGAAGAATTGAGATTGGTAAGTGTGCAAAGATAGAACTGGTGATGAAAGAGTGAGATTGGAATTAGGAATTAATTTATAACAATAATGTTGCAGGTTGGGACCTGGTTATGAGGCTAAGCTGACGCTCACTTTTCAGAGCTATAACGCTGACCAGTGCCACATTAACAGATATGGAAAACATGAGATTAACTATGAAGGTACAGAAAATAAAGAGATTAAAATTCTTTCTATATTTGAGATCTAGTTATTAATAATATAGTATATACACATACATATTATATATTACAAATGTATATATATAATTATATATATATATATACAAAATTATATATATATATATGGGAAAAGCTACGGTAAATAGAAAACATTAGCTGGGCATGGTGGCTTACACCTATAATCCCAGCTCTTTGGGAGGTGGAGGCAGGAGAATACCTGAGCCCAGTAGTCTGAGACTAGCCTGGGTAACATGGCAAGACCATGTCTCTACAAAATATAATGAAAAGTAGCAGGGCATGGTGGCACACACCAGTCATCAAAGCTATTCTGGAGGGTGAGGTGATAGGATCACTTGAATTCAGGAGGTCAAGGCTGTAGCGAGCTGTGTTCAAGTTTCAAGTCACTGCACTTGAGCCTGGGTGAGAGTCTAAGTACCTGTCTTAAAAAAAAAAAAAAGAAAGAAAGAAAGAAAGAAAAAGGGAACTTTATTGAGGAGAAGAGGACAATAGAGTCTTAGGAATTTGAATAAATGCATGAATAAAGAACGACCCAATTATTGTATACCAAGACTGGAAAAATAAATTTTATATGAGTGCACAAAACAGTTTTCAACAGTTTTCAAATGATAGACAACATAATATGGGAGTTGGGGGCATGCTTACTGCAGTATTAGAAAGGCTGAAAGAGCAAAAAGGGCCTGCTACTCCAGATAATGGGGAAATGAAGGAAGCCACTTCCATCCCTAAATATGAAAAACAAACAGGGAAAGGTGGTGCATTCTGGGTCCCATCATTCCAGACTGCCCATTGGCCTTACTTGAGTGCAGTTGCTGTCAGGCAGAAACTCTGGACTCTGAACTCTCGGTAAAGCTTCTGAAGACACTGCTGTTGCTATTGCCGCTGTCAGCACCACTAATTCAGCTTAGAAGCAGCCCAGATTATCACACTGGGACTGTTGGTTGTGTCTTTTGAACCAGATTGAAATTAATATCTATGGTATGTTTCAATTTCTATGAAGTTCAATGTCAATCAAATCTCATTTATAAAGGTTAACATAAGAACAGTGGTTGCCTATAGGAATGACTAGGAGGGTTCACAATAAAGACTCCTGGATGGAAGTATATGTGAAACAAAATTGCTGAATATAAAACCTTTTTGAGGTATCTAGAAAATATTTAGCAGTGTGCCATAATTTAGAAGCATTTTAAAAATGCATTTTAGTGGTACATAAAAAATTAATTAATGAAAGTAGCAGGGCATGGTGGCACACACCAGTCATCAATTCATATTCATGTAGGTTGTGATGACATTAGTATTTACATTCTAAAAATGTTTAATACTGTATGCTTAAGATCTGTGTCTTTCACCTGTTCATATTTCAGTTAATGGATCAGTTAAAAAAAGTTCCACTTCAGGATACAATACTGGAGAATAATCCAAAATATTAATTTATTCCTAAAATGTTAAAAATATGAGAATAAACACAGAGCATTTTGTTAAAACAATATGGCAAACTTAAATGTAAAAAAATAATAAATTGAGTTAGATATTTCAAAAAGGCATTTCATATGTCTTTTCAACTGTCAATTTTACAAAGTTGAAAAAACTTGAGATCAGTAAATGTGGAAGCATATGTGAAACAAAATCGCTGAATATAAAACCTTTTTGAGGTATATATAACATAGCTGAATGGAATGGAGAATGAAATGGAATGGAGAATGGAATGGAATTAAATGGAGAATATAAAACCTTAAATGCTGAATATAAAACCTTTTTGAGGTATATATAACATAGCTGAAAACTGGCTATGAATTCTAAACCGTGGTAAAAGGGGTAAAAGGTCACACACATTTCTTTTAGATGCTGCATACACTACTTATGTTAACATGTCATCATCCAAAAATTGGCTACCTTGCCTCATCAAAGGTGTGAGGACGCTGGTAAACGTACTTTAGTTTGCTAAATACCTTGCAAGACACAGGGATGCATATTGAGAAGACAAAGAATGGAAGTGAGGATTACCTGTTATTTTGACTCCCAAGTATTGGAGAACATTCCCAAAGAAATATTATACCCAATTCCTATCTGATTAATTATTTCAGCATCTCTTTCATAATGTTTGCTTAATAAATGTGCTTCTAGCTGAGGCTGTATACAGTCTTGTATTCCATAGACTAACTATCTAGGGTAATTCAGACTTATAACCTAAGTTTATGTTACAAATTTCCTAACTTATGTTCTTTTGCCAGAGTTTATCCTCATTGCCCTACCCACCAGCTGGTTTACTACAGTATTCTTTTTATATTCTTGAATCTTCAGTGAAATAATTTTTAGAATTATTTATGAATAGAAATTAATTAAAAAGAAGCACCTTCTTTTATATGGACAATGGCACAGTTCTAATTTGTCTTGAAAACAGTTTTAAGCACAAGTAATTACCCTAAATATATAAATAAACCATTTATAAGTAGGTCAATAGGAAAACCTTTCACCAAGTTTCTAATGTTATATCATTTTTAGATCTTGTGAAGGAATGGAACATGTTTTGAAAGATGAGAGAAATAATATGCATTCTTCTGATACACATAGT
Source organism: Sapajus apella (assembly GCF_009761245.1). NCBI lineage: Eukaryota > Metazoa > Chordata > Mammalia > Primates > Cebidae > Sapajus > Sapajus apella. The sequence continues at coordinate 7,264,423 of NW_022436967.1, forward strand.
AATACATATATCTGATATAGTGGTATTTATTCTTCTGATACATATTACCTCTCCCATCCTCCAAAACATGTCCATTATTTCATAAGATCTAGAAATAATAAAGAGAAGTAATGATTTAGAACTGTAGACAGAAATTGCCTACTGGTTAGACAAGTTAAAAATGTGCTGAATTGAAATTAGCCAATAATAACAGATTCCAATCTTTTTTTTAACAGCTAGGTTATACCTGGATATACCTTACTATATCCTATTTTTAGATATAGCATTTGAAACTTCCAAGAACATAGTGATAATTTTAATTGAGTTATTATGGTTAATATTTATTTTTAAAAATTCTGAAGTTTTTTAAAAAATTCAATATGTTATGGTGCATTAACAAGACTGATTGGAATAATGCTTTTTTTTTAATGTACTGGGATGGTGATGTGTTTTTCTGCTGAAAAAGATGACTATTCATCATCTTAAATTACATTAGGTTAAGAAACAGTGAAAACTGTGGGATTCCCTTAATGGCTTTCTTACTCTTGAGTTCTAAAATATTTATCGATCTCAAATATATTTTATATTAAGAAACAATGAAAATTGTGGGATTCTCTTAATGGCTTTCTTACTCTTGAGTTCTAAAATATTTATCAATCTCAAATATATTTCACATTATGTTGAACAATGGCTATTAATAGTTTCTGCTGAAAAAAAAGTATCCACTTTTTATGCATCACCATTTCAGAATTTGGCTTACAAAAATAAAAATATCAATATCTGCCCTGCATATATACCAATGTTTTTTTCAATTTTTAGTCAATAAGCTGTTTCATTGATTTTCTGCTATGTGCCTAAAATTGTGCATGATAATATTATGCATGGTACTGTGGAAATGCTTAAAGTAGTATGTTTGACCACTGCTTAACAAAGTAGTACATAATTAGAGAAGCAAACCAAATTTATAAGCAGCAATGTGAGTATCCTACAGGTAAGTTTTATTATTATAAATATATATAATACAGATAATAAAATCTTTATGAAATAATCTATAAGAGAGGTGAAATGGGTAGGAGAATTCTCTGCCAGGAGAATGCAAATGCAGCAAAAAATTTAAAAACCAAAATATTGAGAACTATTTTGAGGAAAGTGTTACCAGAATTTAATAATACATTTAATAGAAGCATAAGATTAAAAATGCAAAGATGAATTCCAAGTTGCTTACACTCAAAAATAAGTCATTAAAGGTACAGTATTTAAGCAAATTTTTGATCTATGAAGCATATAAAAATGGATAAGGCATAGTTCTTTATGCTAGAAATGGAGAATATTTTTTGTAGAGAAATAAGATTTAGGGTATGTAATATTAGGGGAAAGAAAATGCCTCATAGATGTCAATAAACCTTGTTCTTTCTAATTATTTTACTATGTTTTCATTTCCTGTAATAACTGGAGAAATAGTAATGTTGGAGCAATTAAGCCTCCAACTCTTAAAACAATAAAAGTTATTGCTTGTTTAGATAATAGGAATGCTATTTGTGGTTTCCTGCAGGGTGATTCAAAGATTCATTGTTTTCCCATCCATGGCTTTGCCATCCTCAATACATACCTCTTGGGAGTTTTCTCTGGATTGTTTTAATGTCAGCCAACCAAGAAGAATAAAAAGAGTATTAAAAGTTATCAATCGTAGGTCTATGTGACCCTGTAAGAAGGCTACATCACTACTATACACTTTCCACAGCTTAGAATCTAAATTTCTATACCAAAATGTAGGCAAGTATAGCAAATATTGTCCAAATTTACAGGAAAAGAGAATTGTGTGTTCATCTTACAATTACTACTAAAATCCCCAACATTGAACTTAAATGATTCACCAGTTGTTCATTAGGAGCATATGCTATTGGTTGGCTGCCAGAATACATTATCTTACCTTTTATTTCTAACAGTGAACATATCCAATATATCCAATGCTTCCAAGGCTTCAGTTCTTCTTAAAGTTTACTGCCTCATCTTCAGATTCAGGTTTGATGTGATTACTCTAAATATAGAGAGATTCCTTGCCAATGATAAGAACAAAAATAATATGACCCTAATTCAGTATAAAGGCAAATCAGGGCAAATTACCTTAAAAGTTTTTAAAATAAATGCAAGAAAACATGTTTTTCTTGGTGTCTGTTTCTTGGTCTTCTGGGTAGAGTTGTATCTGAACATGATGCCCCTAAATTTCTGCAGACATTTTTGCAGCAATGTTAAAGGTAAAGGTAAAACAAACAATAGCAAAGAAAGCTAAAAAAAAAAAAAAAAAAAAAAAACAAAAACCAGAAAATATATAAGCAAGATGAGTCCTCTTTTATCTCTTGATTAACTTCCATATTAAATAATGAATTTACCTTATGCTTGAAAGAATTTGAAATAATATTTGGCAGTCAAGAAGTTACTTCTCCCGTATTCAAGGGAAATTTCCATGAGGTGGATTTTTGGTGGGCTACCTTCAACTCACCCACTTCAGAGCTACTATGGTGTTAATGCATGTTGAAGAAAAGAGTCGAACTCTGTAAAATATATGAAGAGATTTATTCTGAGGCAAATATGAGTGACCTTGTCCTGTCACACAGCCCAGGAGGTCCTGAGAACATGTGCCCACGGTTGTTGTGCTACAGCTTGAATTTATACGTGTGAGGGAGGTGAGACAACCCAAAGCAGGTGGGGGTAGGGTGGGTGAGGGCTTCCAGGTTAAAGGTGAATTTGAAGATTTTCTGATTGACATTTGGCAATTGGTTAAAAGAGTATATCTAAAGACCTGGAATCAATAGACGGGAGTGTCTGGGTTAAGATAAGGGATTTTAGAGACTGAGATTCTTATGCAGATGAAGCTTTAGGGTAGCAGGCTTCAGAAGGAATAGATTGTAAACGTTTCTTATCAGACATAAAAAGATGCCAGACTCATTTAATTTAGTCTTGGATCAAGAAAAATAACTGGAAAGAGAAGAGGATTCTCTACAAAATGTAGAAAATTCTCTACAAAATGGCCCCTTTGTAGGGCTGTTTCAAAGTATATCAAAGAAATGTATTTTTGGGTAAAATACTTTGATTTCTTTCAGGGCCTGCTATCTGTCATGTTAATATCTTATTGCTACAGTCTGTTCTGTGGGTCTTGAGGTCTATGCTTTAATGTTAATGCTGGTAAGCTGTGAATGAATTCCAAAAGGATGAAGGTAAATAATGAGGCATGTTCAGCCACCCATTTCCATCACGGCCCGGATTAGTGTTTCAGGTTTACTTTAAAATACCCTTGGCCAAGACCAGGGGCCCATGTAGTTGGTTGAGGGGCATTGAATTTTATTTTTGGTTTGCATGCAGATGCCATGCTTTCCTCAGGTTAGTCCCTGACAATGCTGAGCAAGGTGGATTTTATGGGGCTTCTCATTCTTGTTCAACATGGGCTTCTCTAAAGGGCAGTGTCATGTGGTGCTCTTTCAGTCTGGCTGAGAATTTCTCAGATCTACACTCTTCTCTGAGGCTTCTCCTTTCCGACTATCTTTCATGCTCTTTCTTCTTTCGAGATGCCAGGCTTGTATGATGATATGGAGGCTCTTACAGCCTCCTTTTGCTCTATCTTCTCTTTATTCTTCAAAGGCATTTTCTCTGGTTAACTTCTTATATGTGTAATTCGATCTTGGTATCTGATTCTTGAGAGCTTAAACTGGCATATAATTGTACTTACTTTCAATAAAAGCTTCTTTGCTGATGCATCATTCATTAATTCACCAAATATAGTGTGTTTCATATGGGAAAACAATGATGCCTAGGTATCCATAGCTATGCAGTCTGACATGTGCTATAATAAGAATATGGAAAAAGTACTATTGGTTCACAAAGGTGGAATTTTAGGAGGTTAGATACATTTAAAGTAAAATTTGATTAAAAAGTAAGATAACATGTGGTGTTTATAACATATATTAGTAAAATACGATGACCTATCAAATCCTGTTAAATCAAATTAAATATGACCTGAAAATAACTCCATACTTCTATATTTCATCTGTGGATGAACCGAAACCCAGCTTAATAGGTACATAAGACTAAAAGCTAACTTAGCAGTGTGCACCTGTAACAATCGCTGAATCTTGGCCAATCCCAGCAGCCATATTTCAACTAGTCACATACTGCTGAGTGTTTAAATAAGGCAAACTCCAAGCTGCAACCAATCCAGCTGTTTCTGTACCTCACTTCTGATTTCTGTACTTCACTTTGCTTTTTATTGTCTATAAGTTTGTTCTGATCATGTAGGGGCTGCCCAATTCATGAATCATTTATTACTCAGTTAAATTCTTTTAAAGTTCATTCCACTAAAGGTTTTTTCTTTTCTTACATTCCTTGCTATAATGATCCACACAAGTCGGTGTCCAATACAATGTTCCTATCCTTCTTTTGCGGGTAAGTTATACTGTTGCTGATTCAGCTTTGTACAAAATGTCAGAGCAAAACAACTATGAACAATGTAGAGATCTGCAAGGATTCCCACACAGGTGAAATCTGCAAGGTGAAAGAGGTAATTTTTAAGGCAAAGAGACAAGTGTGTACCAAACACCAGTGCCCTTGTATACCAAAAGCTAAAGATTCTACAATTTGCCAATGATAAGAATGTACCTTTCATGACAGCAAGGACCTCATACATTGTCTTATTGTGTATCCCTAAAATCTATCATCATGCTGAATAAGGAGAAGTAGAAGTAATTTTGAGGAATTAAATGTTTATTTGTAAAATTCAGTCTTATCTATGGGAAAAATCTCTCCTTCTTATTTGTAATTCATTAAATTGTTTGGAAGGGGAAAAAAAACTGAAGGGAATATTCCACATTGAAAGTTGTTTCAGAAATTATGCAAATTTATTCTAATAACTAAGAAATTGTGAATATGCGTAAGGAAAGTTAGTTAAAGGAACATTTCAGATTTAAACTAAGGTACAAATGGCTTAGAGAAAAGCATAAATAAAAGCATATTGTATATGTGAAATGGTTTTATTTGAATTAGGTATAGAATATCAAATGAGTAAGATATAGTAAAGAATTGGATATATGGAAATACAGACAGAATTCCAGAGAACCTACTTGTAGCTTTTGATAGCAGAATTATTAGTCAACTTAAAAGATATTAAGATCTACAAGAATAAGTAGATAATTTCTATTCTGTATTTTATTAATGAAAGAAAACCGGGAAAAGAACTTGAATTTTCATCACTAGCATGTTTCCTACAGATATAAACATAGTAAGTAGTGAGTGTATTCAGATATAAGGTAATAAAGAATCATAATGAACCCCAACATCCAATCAGGAAGAATGTTGTAACTCTACATATTCATTAAATTGTTCACAAGCTGACAACTTTTAGCATATAATATGGTTTCCTTTAGCTTGTTAAAGAGAATGGACTCATGACTAAAACATAAGAACACCCAATGAAGCTCAACTAAATCAATTAAACTGTGAAAAAAATGACTAGTCATCATCTCTTTATTCTTATTGAAAGAATAACTTACAAGTAAAAACATTCAATTTTTGTAAACAGCTTTATATTTACTGAATTTGTGCATAAAATATCAGTTGCATTTCAAAATAAAATGGCTGCTTTAAGAGTGATGAAAAATTACCTATTTATACATTCTCTGAAGTAAGCAGGGTTAATTGAAAAGTGGTTATGAAGGCATGACTGCAAGCTGCAAATTGAGCCTGTTTTCAGAAACGTGCTGTAGCTGAGATGTTTTATGTTCAGATTTGTTGACATAAAGATTTATAGAGAAGCATTACCTATTCCCAAGAAATCAAGGAGAATCCAGCTTTGGAAAGAAAAACCTCATCAAGTATGTTTTGTTGAATCAAGAGAATTTTATTTTAAGAAAACTACTGATGATTTTCTTTCTGAAAAGATGTCTATTCTGACATCTAAGAAAAACCAAATATTTGATACTTAATATAATTTGCAACTTGACATAAAACTACTCAGTTCAGTTGGTCATTGTAAGGCTGGTTCCTTCGCCGGGAGGCTGGACACACCCACCTCTGCACTCAGCACATGACTCTGCACCCGGCAGCAGGGTCTGCACTGGCACCTAGCTCTGCCGCATGGCTGCCCTGGAAGGCTCCTGCTGATGCAACCCTAGCCGGCTCTTGCACCGGAAAACCCACTCAACAACCTGCCCAACAACCTGCCAACCAATAGCTGCCTGCTCCGTCTCAATCCCGCTACCCTGGGCCCAATCAGAGCACCCAGCTGTTGCTCATTCCTCCTAGCCATAAAAACCCTCCTGCCCCAGGAAGTCAGCGCAACTTCTCTGGCCCCCTTTCGCTGGGACCATAGAACCTCACCCGGGAGCTGAATAAATTGGCATTTAATTTTCTTATACTGGCTTCAGTTTCCTCATTTTAAACTTGGCAATAACCCTTACAGTCATTATCTTTAGATAACCATTATATATATCTTTAGATAATCATTAGATAACCATTCCTAGCACTTTAAAAAAAAACTAAAAGAAAAGAAAAAAAAAAGAAGAAAAGAAAAAACAACACTGGAAACTGACTAGGTAACAATTTACAAAATCAAGGATTAATTTCACCAATTACAGCATTAATAAAACAAAACAAATAAAATATATTTTAAAAATCAGGAAGATAATAGGAAAACAGTTCCCTGAGGACCCCTGGAACAGTAATTAGGCTGGCACTCTGTGCTTGTTACACATTAACTATTTTCTTTAATGTTTGTATGAAACAACACCAACTTATCTTTAATTTATCTTTAATTTTCTAAAGCAATGTAAATAGCTGCCATGTAACAATCACCAAGACAGGATCCATTCTAGCTCACAAACTACTCTCATACTTTTTATTAAAGAACAGTCCACTTCAGGATAATGTGTTGCTCCTGGTTTCTATATCTCTTTAGCTTCTTTAAATAAGAAGTATTCCATAGTCTTTCCTCAACCTTCATAGCATACTAAATACTTTTAGAATGTGTTATTCCAATGGATCCTTTGTTTTAGAATGTCCACCAATTTTGATTTGTCTGGTGTTTTCTCATAGTGAGATGTGAAGACATGCGTTATTGGCAATAACATCACCAACATGATGCTGTGCCCTTCTATTCATATTTCTTCAGGTGGTATATAAGATCATTTTTTTCCATTAGTGGTAACTTTAATTTTGATCACTTGAAAGATAATGTCTTCCAGGTTTCTCTATTGCAAAGATATTCCTCATTTTAATTATAACGACATAACATGGCATAAAATTATATTATATATATGTATATAGACTATATATTATATACATACAGATACATGTAATTGAGTAATCTAAAATTAAGTGTTTTGTGGGGAGATAATTTGAGACTGAAAATATCCCATATTTTCTCCAGCATTTACCTGCTAGGTTTAGTATCAAGACTCAGTCAAACACAACATGGAGATTGTCAAACGGTAATTTTTTAGCATACAGTATCACCCCTTTTCCTTTTATTGGTTGGGATGCTGTGGGAAAATAATAATGTTTTCTTCTTCTATTTATTCTTGAATTAATACATTTATCTCATGTGGACCCATGGATTCCTACTTCATTCAGTGGCCCATGATCTTTTCCTATACTTATTTTATTGTTTCAATTTTTCTAATTTTGCTCGTGGGAACTATTCAAGTTTCTCAGCTCTTTTAATATTTCTTTCTTATCATTCGAGCACACCTTTATGTTCTATGCTTTTCTTAATTCTCAGATTATGAATGGTCATTGCAAATCTATCAAAATATAATGGATTTCTATATGTTATTCTTATATCCTGTGATCTGGCAAAATACACAATTTTACTAGCTTTTTTGCAGATATCTTTTTTATTTCCTGCATAGACTATAATAATATCTGTGAAGAAAATGTCTTTCTTTCTAAATTGTATGTATTGTTACTTCTCTCATTGCATTGCTAAGACAGTAGCATAAGCTTCAAAATAATTGATCAGAGCAAGCATCCTTGTCTTTCTCTAGGTATCAGGGCAAACATTTAGTCACCTTAATGTTATTGCAAAGTTAAGGAACATAGTATAAATCTTAGGATACCAAATAGGACAAAATAAGCAAAAATATATGATTAAGAATCTATTAGTTGAAATAAAATTCAAACATAAACACTTAAGCCAAAATAAAGCATCAATAGTGGAAAACAGTAATAAAGAACAGATTAAATTTATGGAAAATAAATTTTATGATAGTAGATTTAAGGCCAAAATATAGATAACAATGTTAAATATAAGTAGTCTAAAAATACGATTTAAAGTAAGAATTAGAATTTTAAGACTAAATTTAAAAAGTAATGTTAAATCATATACTGTCTACAAAGATCTTTTCATATAAAAATTGGTCAGAAAAATACATGTTGAAGATATCTGTACTTGGCCATGACAGGAGTAACTAAATTAAACCCTTTATAAACTAAACAAGCAAAACAAACACACAAATAAAAACTAAGTGTAAACAAAATATAATCAACAGCAATTTTTCGACCATTGACAAGAGAAAACTCAGGATGCTGATCTCTGATTAAAGAAAAAATAAAATCCGACTTATGCCAAGCTTTCTCTCATAGTTTCCAGAAGACGTAGTGAAAGAATAACCCAAGGAAAGTATAACTCTCTCTGTATATTCAGAAATCAGAGATTGGCTCTTAGAATGGAAAATAAAACTAGAATTGCAGAGCTAAATAGAAGAGAGAGAGAATTTGCACAGAGATGGTTTTATGGTAAGACTGTGTCCCCACCCAAATCTCATCTTGAATTCTCACGTGTTGTGGGAGGCACCCAGTGGGAGGTAATTGAATCATAGGGGTAGGTCTTTCTGATGCCATTATCATGCTAGTAAATAAATCTTATGAGATCTTATGGTTATATAAGGGGGAGTTTCCCTGCGCAAGCTCTCTCTTTGCCTGCAGCCATCCATGTGAAATGTGACTTGGTCTTCCTTGCCATGTGCCATGATTGTGAGACTTCCCGAGCCATGTGAAACTATAAGTCCATTAAACTTCTTTCTTTTGTATATCGCCCAGTCTCAGGTATGTCTTTATCATCAACATGAAAATGAACAAATACAGATGGGTGAGAGAAAGCTCTGCAGACCTGCCTAGGAAACTATTCAGTCCTTTATTGAATACTAGCCTGTGAATGCATGAGAGAAAATAACTGAAGCCTTGGGTAAAATGCCAGCATAAAGGATTTGAAAAACAATTGTCAAAGATCAGAAAGTTCTGCAAATATTCTTGTTTCCACCAGTTAAAGTAGAAGACAGGGTAATTCACAGCTGTTAGGTAGAAGCTTCAGAATAATCCTGCTTTTGTGTTGGAACTCACTCATTCCTAAACCTAAAGCAACTCTGCATCTTCTCTAAGAAAATTTTATAGCAAAATCTAAAAGCATCAAACTGATTCCAAGTAATTTAACTGTGTTCGAGAGCAAAATACAAAAATGTACAAAGGAAATTCAACAAAATCTTATAATATAGAATTCACAATATCTGGTTTTCAGTGAAGAAATAATTCCCAGACATAAAAAGAAGTAGCAAAATATGACTTGAACCTGGAAAAAAATCAATAGATAGAAATAAACTCATAAATGATGAGCATAATAATAATTAATATTCAAACACGTTAATTCAGGTGTTATAAATACGCTTTACTTTTTCAAATAAGATGGGAAAATATATATTATAAGAAAATAAAAATAGAACAAATAAAAACAAGCAGACTTCTAAAGCAGAAAAAGTAAGTACATCAGATTAAAAATGTGTGAGTAAAATTAACAGCAATTTAACTATTGTAGAAAAAAATACCAGTGATCTTGATAATGTAACTATATAAACTATCCAAAACAGAAAACATGGAAACATTTGAAACATTTGAAAGGTGACCATACTGTGTTGGGCAATATTAAGCACCATAACACAAGAAGAGATGGAGTCCCAGAAGAAGAGTGAGTGGATGTATGTGTGGGAGTATGTTGTGGGGAAGAACAAAACCAAAAATTTGAAGATATTATTGTCAAAATGTGATTAGCACCACAAATAAAGACAAAAATGGCAAGATAAACTATTATCTAATTTCTAAAAATCAGTGATAAAGAGAAAATCCTTGAAAGGCATCAGAGATGAAAAAATAATCTACATCAAAAGAAATATACAATTTTTCTTCAGAAACGATGGAAGCCCAGAGGCAATGGAGCAATAATAAATGATTAAATAAGAAAAAACAACTTAGTGTACATTTTTATAACAATTAAAAATTTTTAAGCACTAAAATAAATTATGACTCATTTATTTTAGAAAATTAAAAATAGGTTTGGAACGAAGGCAAAGTATATGACACAACTAGGGTACAAACTTAAATTGCTACTCAGTTTCAGGGTTACGTATCTGAGATTGAGAGTGCAAGACTTGTGCCTTGTGTGACCCAAGAGAGAATGCCTCATTAAGTTTTTCACCAGAGGTAATTTGCTTATCTCACCATAGTCTCAGCACTGAACAAAATCTAAAGAACTTAATTGCCAGCAATCCTCCATTGTAATTTGTAAGAAAGATTCCTAAGACAGAAGTAAAATGTTATGGGATGTATATCTGCATCTATGGAAAAAAAAATGGCAATTTATTATAAAGTATACCAAGTGATATGCTATTATTTGAAAGTGGACTGTGATGAGTTAAATATTTATATTTTAAATGTTAAAGCAATCACCTAAAAAAGCATATTAGTAAATCAATAGCAGAAATAAAATGAAATGATAAAGTATATATTTAGCTAATCTACAAAATGTAAAAAAAAGATAAATAATTGAACAGAAACAAATAAATAATTGAATAAGATAGAGAACATAGGAAGAAGATATATTTAAAACTAAGCTTATTCATAATCACATTACATGTAAGTCATTCAAACACATCAATGAAAAATCAGAACTCTAATTCTGTCTATTAAAATTATGATGTAAATATAAACAGAGATGCCTGTGAATTTATAGAAAACTAGAGTTGCTATATTAATGTCAAACAAAATGTATTTCAGAACAAAACATATTACCAGAAATAGAAAATATACTCACTGATTATAAAGGGGTCAATTTATTAAGATAACTAAACAATATTAACACAAAGAAGCGATACATGTTGAGGTGATTAATATCAGAATCACGCTGATTTGATAATAGCACGCTGTATACTTGTATGCACATATACCCCATACATATGTGAAACTCTTATCTATCTATAATTAAAAATTTTAAAAAATAAAAAATTAAATAAATGTAATAGTGTCATATATTTATGGTAGAAAAGAAAAAAAAATCTAATCAGTTCCCAAAGCAAATTAAACCCAAACTAAACAGAATGCTGTTGTCTGAATGTTTGTGTCTCCTCGAATTTCCTAAAGAGGTTTAATTGACTCACAGTTCTGCAGGTGTGGGGAGGCCTCAGGAAACTTATGATCACACCAGAAGAAAAAGCAAATATGTCCTTCTGCACATGGTGGCAGGAAGGAAAAGTGCAGAGCAAAGGGGGTAAAAGTCCTTTATAAAACCATCACATTTTGTGAAAACTCACTCACTATCATGAGAACACCATGATCTAATCACCTTCCAGAGGTCCCTCCGCCAACACATGGGGACTATAAATCTGATTGCAATTCAAGATGAGATTTTGGGTGGGAACACAGCCAAACCATATCACTTGTTTAGAATATTGTGGGAGGAAATGGCATAAATAATAAATATAATATATAAGTAAATTTTAGAGTATACTAGAAGATGGATAATTCTACTAACAAATACTGAAAGGTAAAAGATGAAAGGAATTGCTTAAGAAAGAGACATACATTTACATGTGTTGATTTTAAGAAATCAACAAGGAATGATTAGCAAGAATTGAAGAAGAGAAAGGAGAGCCATGTGAGCATCTGAGGTGGAATGTGAGAGGCAAAGACAAAAGCCAGGACAAAGCAGACACATGGTCACCTGTATTCATCAGCATGGGCTGCTATAACAAAATATCATGGACTGAGCAGCTTATAAACCACAGACATGTATTTCTCACAGTTTTGGAGGCTAGAAAGTCCAAGATCAAGGTGCCAACAGATATGGTGTCTGGTAAGGGCCCAGTTCTTCATATAGATGGCTGTCTCCTCAGTCTAATCTTACATGGTGGAAGAGGGGCAGGTCTCTCTGTCGCATCTTTCATAAGGACTCCACTTCCATGATCTAGTCACCTACTAAATGGCCCATTTTTTAATATTATCACCTTGGGGGTGAGAATTTTAACATACAAGTTTTTGAAGGTCGTAAACAATTACACCAGAGCATAATTCTTGGCAGATAAAAGAAGCGATAAGAAAGCTGGTGTGGTCTGACTGGAATGAGCAAGAGGCAAGTTTTCAAATACAATAAAATATTAGGCTAGACTATTAAAGTACTTTGTCATTAGAAGTTCTATCTTTCAGAAGACATCTACCCAATCCTTGCTTATACATCTTGCTAAAGTTTTAATTTTTCCATTGATTTCATATTTGTCATAGACTTCTTATAAATCTGATTTTCAATTATCCTTACTTCTTACACATACTGCTATATATTATTTAATCATTCTGCTTTATGTTCTTCTGTGTGAAATTATAATACTTCAACCCAGTTTACTAGGAACTCATTACAGTTGATCCACTGTATTTGTTGGGTGCTGGTTCCAGGACCCTCTCAGACACGAAAATCCACAGATGCTCAAGATCTTTCTATAAAATGATGTATAGTAGTATTACATACACCTGTGCACATCCTGTCACATACTTTAAATCATCTCTAGATTTCTTATGATGCCAAGTACAATGTAAATGCTATGTACATAGTTATAATGTGTTCTTTAGGGGGTAATGACAAGGCAAAATTCCATACATTTTCACTTTTTCATAAATGTTTTTCTAAATATTTTTGCTCCATGGGTGTTTGAATACACATTTGCAGAACCTATGAATATGGAGGATCCACTTTTCTGTCTTCCTAACTACATATTGGTTTCTATTATTCTCTTTATTAAATTTTAAATTGTAGTCCTACAACAAATTTGATGTTTTCTATTGTTTTAATTTTCTAATTCTTGAACAGTATTCTGTTTCTGTTTCACTGTATGAACATCCACTTATGTTTTCCAAAATATTATGCTGTCAAATAATTCAGGAAGACTTTGAAAATTTAAAGGCAGCAGATTTGTCTCAACCTCAATTATATCATCTGTAACAAATAAGATTATTCCGTCATTACAATTAAATACTAAACTCTGTTTAAGACATCTTAAAGAATGTTTAAGATAGCATGCATACTTAATATGAATATTCATTTTTCCCCTTCATTTTGTGATATGTTATAGACTTATTTATTTGTTTTGTTTTATATACCTTACAAGTGCATAAACTCCTTAGTATGCAGAAACTTGCCTTCTTATTTTAATATACCATTCATTTCCTTAGCAAATTTTCTTACACATAAATGTTCTACAAATGTTTATTAAATAAATTAGTGTCAACTACATGCATGCTTTATTCATTAAGCTGTCAAAGGATTGATCTGCTTTAAGGCTGGGCTTCTTTGTCAAATCATAAAACTTTAATCTTTTGCATATTTAAAAATAATACATGTTTAGGTAATAATAAAAATCAATACTCATACTCATAAATAATAGATTTTAAAAGTATTGTAGGCTAACCTCATATATTTTGGAAACGAAACTAATTCTTAAAGTCTTTCAAATTATTCATCTTATTTATTCTCATTTTCTTTAAAGTAAATGTTTATCTTGTATTTTATTTTTAAGCTTTTAGAAACTTCAACAATATAGTTTATGTACATAAAATATTTAAATCAATTTAATCTACATACATGTTATAAACTAAGTTCCAGTAAAGTTGCATAGAGTGCAACAATGCATTTTATTCTTCTACTCACATTTTCCTATTAAGTCTTACAAGTTTAAATAATTACTTTAGTTAAGGCTAGGAACTTCTATGTAGGCAAGTTAGGGGCTAATTGCCCAATTTATATGCAAAATGAACAATTTTTCTGGGCGCTTTATCATTTCATCTTTCCGTTTAACTTTCTCTATTTTATCCAAATAATATTTGTTTTATTTTACCCTATTTAAGCTAATGAATAAAAATATTCCTCCACATAAACTCTATGTTAATGTTTCAAATGGAGTATTTATGCCCAATATGTTTTGAGTAGTAGCGCCTTCAATAATATTTTTATTTATATTTGTACAAGGCATATTATACATCTGAAATGAACACAGAAAAATTTAGCATAAATTCAATGTTAGCCTTAGATGTTACAGTTAAATCTACAGAATACAGAAAGAAAAAATGTAATGTCATATGTACTTCTTAAACAGTTGTATCAGCAGAAAATCTGATGGCAAATTCTTGTTTTCTTTGATATTTAGTGAGGAAAACAAAAATGAGTAATAAGAAAGCAAGAAAAAATGTCCACTGCATCACTATAAAAGGCAGAAGGACGATGAGGTCATAGAATGTACCTATTGTTATTTATTCAGAAATTAGCTCTATGCCTAGTACATAAACACTCCACTCTCAGTTCATTTGTGCTACTGTAACAAAACAGCTGAAAATGATAAAAACAGAAACTTATTTCTCACAGTCCAGGAGGCTGAAAAATTCAAGACGGTGGTGTTGGCAGGTTTGGCACCAAGTGAGTTCTCAGTTTCTGCTTCTAAAATGGTATCTTGAATGCTGTGTCCTCACAAGGTAGAAAGCGTGAAAGAGCAAAAGGGGCCTAGCTAGCTCCCTTCAGCCCCTTTGTAATGCACTAATCCCATCTATGAGTGCGGAGCCCTCATGGCCTAATCAAATCCTAAAGGCAACACTTCTTAACACTATTTCACTGAGAATTAAGTTACAAAATGGATTTTAGAGGGGAGACAAACATTCAAGCGATAGCATAATAATCCATAATTTTTGAATGGATGAACAAAAAGCCACTTGCATTTAAATGTGAAAAAGTAAGTACTTTCACTGTCAGTTCAATACTTTCAGTGTATTTGTTTTACAGTTGCCATCATTCCTTGTAAAAATTCAAAGCAATCAGTTGGCTTTCAATTAAATTTACACATCAGTTATCAAAATTTTAAAGGTTAACTCGGTTTCTACCCTTCATGATATTTAATATGTATATTAATTTTACAAAAACTACTTAATTTTTCCCCAATTTTCTAGTTCTCTTTTCCTTGGGGAAAGGAGCACACACAAAACAAATCAAGTGACGGACAGGGCATTGCTAATGTCTTACTTTGGTAAGGTATTTTCCTTAGTATCTTGAATAGAACTGAGATTTTTATTTTTGTATGTTTTTTTTACCAAGGCTGACTCATATTATAGATGATCTAAAGTATTAATATAATACAAAACCATTGTCTTTCATGGCACAAAGAAAAAACGTGGGTCATGTCAAACACCTGCAATGACAGTTAAATCATGTCACAAATAGATAAGCTAATTATGCTGAAAAAATGATTATGTACATGCTATGTAAAGCATTGTTCTTTTCCTCTCTTGGAGGGCATTTATTCACAGACATCATGTGTACTTTCTTCCCAAAGGGTAAGGTTGACCTAGAACCCTATGGACCACTCTTTACAGTAAAGCTTGCCAACTACTTGTCAAAAATGATTAGTGAGAAATGAAGGAAAGAAAAGTTCCCTTGCTGATAACAGGGGGCAAATAGAAGATGCTCTGAAATTGTCATAAGGAATCACATTTTTTTCAATAAGAATATTTTTTATTTGATAATATCTAATAGCACAGATCACCCTTTATACATATTTTAGATATGAATTGTATTGAACTTGACAGGTTAGATAATAGAAAATTCTGTGACAACTCACAAAAGAGGATGTGTGTATTGTAATCACCTGTTTTCTTGATAAAATGAAGTTAAGCTCAGTCATGATTTCCCTTCAATGATATTTTTTAGAAACTGAGTTTGTGTGTCTTTGGATTTGTAATAACCCCAAACTCACATTGCATGTTGAAATACTCTTTTAATTGAGAGAATTTATTACAACTTTATTTTGGATTATATTCTGAATATATTACAACATAAAATCTAAAGAAAGCGATAAATTTTTCTAAACAGATTTATATAAGCCTCACAGTCTGTATTATGAAATCAATATTAATGTTGGAGTAACATTTTGATCTACTAGAGTCATAAAATTAGTCAGAATTCTTCAGCTATCATTTTGAATCCTTTCTTTATATTTCTTAATAATATAGATAATGCAGATTTGAGTTACAGGAAAATGTAATACGCAATGTGTTTGAACAAAGTGTGTTATAATTTTGGATGTACATCAACCTATACTAGTTTTCTATGTTGTGTAAGACCAAATATCCTAGATAATATTGGATTATTGCAGTCAATGATATTTCACATTAAATATCAAAAAATAATATGACATTCATTTATAACCCAGAAAAATGAAAAACTCCCAAGAGAAATTTAGGTTTCATGGCTCCTTATGCTAATAATCTTAAAGTTCAAATGCTAACTTTCTATCTCCATTTTATTTAGAATGTATAATAAATCTTTAATTAAAAAAGATAGATTTCTATTTTTGAAAGTTACCTTTAGTCATTTTATTTTCGGCAGTAGTGTGGATTAGAAACCCAGCTCAATCCTACCACTAAAATAATTCTTAAAAGTTGAATACAACATAAAAACATACTATATTAATGCCACAATGATCAGATAAGAATATAAACATCTTATGAAAATTAAGGTTTTACTTTGAGAGAATTCTCTGGTCCTGATAAGGATGAGGCCACGTTTCTTGGGATCTTAAAGAGCAGAGGACCAGAGACAATGCTCAAAATTCAGCCGAATTGAAAGTGTAGTAAGTGAATACTCTTACACTGTTGATGGGAGTGTAAACTAGTTCGACCATTGTGGAAGACAGTGTGGCATTTCCTCAAGGTTCTAGAACTAGAAATACCAATTGACCCAGGAATCTTATTACTGAATATATACTCAAAGGATTATAAATCATTCTACTATAAAGGCACATACACACATATGTGTATTGCAGCACTATTTACAATAGCAAAAACTTAGAACAACCCAAATGCCCATCAGTGATAGACTGGATCAAGAAAATGTGGCACATAAACAATATGGAACCATAAAAAAGGATGAGTTCATGTTCTTTGCAGGGACATGGATGAAGCTGGAAGCCATCATTCTCGAAAAACTAACACAGGAACAGAAAACCAAACACCACATGTTCTCACTCATAAGTGGAACTTGAACAATGAGAACACATGGAGACAGGGAGGGGAACATCACACACCGGGGCCTGTTAGAGGGGCAGGGGCAAAGGGAGATAGAGTCTTAGGACAAATGCCTAATGCATGTGGTGCTTAAAACCTAGATAATGGGTTGATAGGTGTAGCAAACCGCCGTGGCACATGTATACCTGTGCAACAAACCTGTTCATTCTGGACATGTCTCCCAGGACTTAAAGAGAAAAATAAAATACGCTTTTAGGAGTTCTCACTAACATGACCTGTGTAACTTGAAAAACTTCAAGACAGAAATTTAGTTTAAAGTGATAGTATTTTGTTTATGGGATCAGGATCCCTGGATCCTTGGTATAAACAAATTTATATAATCCTTTTGGGGAACGAATTTCAATTCTATCTTAAAATTATTTGCATAAATATACTTAAATTGGTTATGAATTGACAGGAAAACAAAACAAAACACACGTAGAAACATGATACATGAAAAGAAAATAGAGGGAAAAAAGGAGATAAAAATGACATGAAGAAAGACTTCAGATACTGGAATTATAAGAATCTATAACAGACAAATTGAATCAAGTAAGAATTAAAATGTATGATTTAAAAGTTTAATTCAAACAACAGTAAATACATTAATGACACATTCATAATATATTAGAGATAACTAAAATGAGAATAAGCACATAAGGTAAAACACAGTTGAATTCACTGTAACTATTAAGAGATGTATAAAATGAACAATTAATAGAAAGGATTAAGTGACATGAAAGACAGAATGAAAATGACTATCATATATTCAACTTGAGTCTAATATAGTCATTAGTGAGACTTACTGACAGGTTATCCACCTAATGAAAGACATCAAATTCTCAGATTCAGGAGAAATAACAAATTACAAACAAGATACATAAAGATGAATTTATTTCTAGGCACAGTTCAGGTTTATCATAACCTGTACCTTCAATCACCTTTATTCTTCTTGACTTGGTCTATTTTTCTCATCATATTTTCCACCTTCAAACATATATTACATATCCTATTTATTTTGGGTGTCTTATGTTACAATAAAATCTTAAAACAGATTTTGTTGATTTTGTTTACAAGATGTAACCAAAGTTCCTAGATTATTTTTATAGCATAGTATATGTTCAAAATTTATTACCAAATGAATATAATACACGTATATGAATGGTGAAAGAGAATATAAAACAGACGAAAGACCTTCAGGACTACCACAACAAAATGACACATACCAACAATGACTTCTTATCAATACTAATAAAATATGGAAAAAACTTTGGAAAATATCCTGAATGAGTTTAGACACATTTCTATATATTAGAGATTTATGAAACATATAAACATCTTTTATAAATGGTCAAAATAACAACATTTTAGACAAAGAATAACAGAAAATTTATCATCCAAAACACCTTCTAAAGAAATTTCAAACAAAATGATCACAGATGAAAGATTTGAGATAAAAGAAATAATAATGAGAAAAATAGGAATATGGGAAGTATAAAAAGAAAACAAAATTTACTTCAATACAAATTTAGAAGTAGGATTATAAAAAACAGTAGCAAAATTTCTGAAAACAATAGACAATGATTAAGGAAGAGATTAATCAAAGAGAAAGTTTAGCTTCCTTATGTTTATAAGTAAAGATGTTTTGCTGGGGGTCCCCATTGATCTTCGGCTTTTATGATTTACTTAAAAGACTCTCAGAACTCAGAAAAGCAATTACACTCATGTTTACATTTTATTAAAACAAAACGATGCAGATTAATATCAACAAAGAGGAAAGATGCTTAGGGCAAAGTACAGGAAACACCTGTCACAAACTTACAAGTGTCCCATCACAGTAGAATCACATGCAGATACATTTAAATCTCCCAGTAACACTGTAAGACAACCACATGTGAATTCTTGGCAATTAGATAAGCTTATTTAATCTTTGAAGCCCCAGGTTTTTATTGGTGGTTAGTCACATGGGCATGCATCAGCAAATTCAGCTTCCTTTCCATGATCCTTCTAGAACAAAAGCAGGCATTCGGCATCAATCATATCTTAGAATAAACTTATCTGGTTAAATTGATACCACATGGTACAAATAAATACAGCATGGCTCAGGGTCTCAGGCATATAAAGTCAGTCATTCACCATCAACCCAAGGTGTCAGGTATATAAAAACACTCTTCTCCATAAGACTATTTCCAGAACTCAGAGGCAAGCTAGTCCTGAAAACAAATCTAACCTTTGAATGTGCAGGGTTGAAGGAAGCCTGGACTACTGAGTTAACACATTCTTGACTGATCCATATTCATTGTCCCTAGTCTGCTCTCTCCTGTAGCAAAACAATCATATTTTTCTGAGCGTCTACATTGAATATAGCATTTATATATGACAGTAATAAAAATAATATTAACATGAATATGCCTGGAATTTTTTGGACACAGTGTAGGGTGAAGAGGGATTTTTAAAAAATTATTAATGCATCCTACAAGGCCATTACATACACTTTAATACTTTGTACAAACACAGTTATTTATTCCTCCTCTCAATCTGCTTTTATTTTTACCTTTAGATAAATCAGTGCAGAAATTAGATAATGGTTAGCTAAATTCTGTTTTCTCAGGCCATTTATTATTTATCACTAATACATTCTGAAGAGGCTTTAACTCAATATCTTAATGCATTTAATTCTCAATATCAACATTATATAACTTCTCCACATAAGATAGTTGACTCTTACTATCAATGCTACTATAATTTCTATTGCAGTATGGTCATGTTATAATTCAGTTTTATTACACAAAGCGTTATTAGAATGATAGAGCTATTTGTTGCAGCTACTCAACAGAATTGGTCCTTGTTCTTATACTGTATGTTATTATAAATAGATGTTGTTACAACTCACTATGATTTGGTTATTTCTGAGTTCTGAATGAGTTGTGGACATAGCCAGTTACCCTGTCTCAGTTCACAGGCTTTAATTGACAACGGTCTCCTCTATATGATGTCATATACCAGGACCCACTCCCTTCTTATAAACAAGACACAAGAATTAGAATAGCTTACATCTCTGCTACCTGTACTAAAGGATGCCTTATTCTTATATATTCTTAGGACAATGGCAATAAAAATCAATATAAATTATGAGTGACTTCAGAGAATAAGAAAAGATTATGTAAATGTGTCCCTCAGCATCTATGAAGGAGAGCCATTGTCATATGGTTTTTAGGCCTCCATCTGCATTAAAGCGATAAAGTGACCCTATTGAGTCATAATACAAGCTCACTACTAGTGTTGGGTCCTAGCATTATCCATCATTAATTGTCGAGTCTACCGTATCTACTTTACCAAACCTTCAGCATTTTTCCAGGTTGAATCCCATCCCTTCCTTTCTCTTAGATGAGAATTACCTGTATCTGTTTATTTTAGGAAATAAATCTTCTTTCTTTGAAAGTCATTCATGATTAAAAATGAATTCAGCTTATCTCACAATTCCTAGATCAGCACCCATCTCCGTGAAGGCTTTTTCTGTTTTGTAGGCCAATGCTTAATCCAACATGGTGGTTGTTATTGAGTACTAGATTCAGCTGGAATCAGAAATTATGTTTTATCCTTCAAACTGCTTGGTTCTCAATATGAGAACAAAAATAAGAAAAAACAAAACAACAAACAACAACAAAAAAATCAGTTCTTTACAATTTTCCAGATAATGGAAGAGGAAGAAATGTTTCCCAATTCATTTTATGAAGCAAGAATGACACTTTAACAGAATAAGATGAAGATAATAAAAATGAAAAAAAAAAAGAATCAAACACACAAAAGAAAACTTTAGACCAACATACCATAGATGCAAATCTACAAATACATCCTAGATGCAAAATCCTCAACAATTTGAATACGGCACTATGTAAAAACGTGATAAACACAACCAATCTGTGTTTATTCCAGAAATGCAAGACAGGTTCAGTATTTTTAAAAATTTAATAATATAGTTCATCATTTTAATATTCTAAAGTGGGAAAACACATGATTATTTCAATAAATGCAGGGGAAAAAGACATTATTCAACAGTAACTTGTGATAAAAAATTTAGCAAACCAGAAATGGCAGAAAATTCCTTCATCTTGATAAAGAGCATGCAAAAAAAATCCATTCTATTTAGCTGTGAAACACTGAATGTCTTCCACATGCATGCTCAGGAATAAAGCAAGGGTGTTTGTTTTCATCTATCTTTTTCAACATAATACTTAGAGTTCTATCTAGTATATATGGAAAAAAAAGCGGGAATAAAATAAATTCAGATTGGAAAGAAGTAAGTAAAACTGTTCCTACTTGTCAATCACATGATTATATATATAGAAATTTATGCAGCATTTAAGAGAGAGAAGGAAGGTAAAAAAGGTAAAGAAGGGAAAGGAGAAAACAAAGGGTAGGAGAAAGTAAAAGAACAGTGGAAGGAGAAGCAGCATCTCATAAAATTTAAAAGGGGCACAAGGTAAAACAGGTTTCCTGCTATTTTTACCTGCATTTCAATAGTTTTCCAAGCATAAATGTTTCTCAGGTAATTGAATGATCTGGTCAATTTCCAGAGTGACAAAAGGCTTTTTTAATCAATTTATTGTGGTGTTTCGTGTAGAGGGTTTGCTGGTCTTTTCAAGTAACCGTAGTCCACATCAATTGGTTGATTGAATATGGAAAACATCTTAACTCCCAAGATAAATGTCAATTAATAATGACATATTTTACAAACACAAGTGCACACACACACACACACACACACACAAACACAGAGAGAGAGACATGAGAGGATTAAATTGGATAATAATTTGTCTACAGGACACTTTCTTGTAATGTCTTTTTTGTGGTTTTGGTATTGGGATAAGGTAGACTCATAAAACATGTTGAAAAGTGTTTCCTTTTTTTAATTTCAAGTTTTTGTATAAAATATAAATTACATCTCCTTAAATATTAGTAAAATTTTTCAGTGAATTTATCTAGGTGTGTATTACTAAATTTAAAACATATATATAGGAATGCTCATGTTATTTTTTTCTTTTTGAGTTTGCCTTAGTGGTTTATCTTCCTAGGGATTTGTACATTTAATGTAAATCAACTATTTTATACTTACAAATGTCATCATGGTATTCATTTAGTTATCCTTAAACTTTTGTAGAACAATGGAAATGTCACTTCTATCATTCTTTTTTTGCTTTGTTTTGAGACAGAGTCTCACTCTCTCGCCCAGTCTTAAGTGAGGTGGCCTGATACCAACTCGCTGCAACATCCGCTTCTGGGTTCAAGCAATTCCCATGCCTCAGCCTCCGGAGTAGCTGGGAATACAGGCGTGCTTCACCATGCCTGACTAATTTTAGTATTTTTAGTAGAGACAGGGTTTCACTATGTTGGCCAGTCTGGTCTGGAATTCCTGACCTCAAACGATCCACCTACCTGGACCTCCCAAAGTGCTCGGATTACAGGCATGAGCCACCTCCCCTGGCCACCGCTATTATTCTTAAAATTTTATTTTCTATTATTTTCTCCTTACTCTGGCCAGAGATTCAACAATTTTATTAATTGCTCCTAGAATCTAAGTTTGGTTTAATTTACTTAACTATATAATTTTTCTCTGTTTAATGTCATTTATTTATTCATTAACCTTTATTATTATCATCTTTATGATTGCTTCAGGATTAATCTGTTCTTATTTTTAAAATAACAAGTTGAAAGCCTTTATCATAATTTCAAGGTTATTGTCCTTTTCTAATGCAAGCTCTTAATGGGATAGATTTTTCCCTAAACACAACAATTTACACATTTTGATATGTTATGCTTTTTTATTTCTCTTACTTTGGGCTAGCTTCATGTTTAACTATACATACGTGTAAGAATATTTTCCCTTGAGTTATGGATTTAGAGGTTAAAAAAAGGCAAAATATTATTTTGGAAATTTCTAGGAGACTTAGTCCACCATAGTTGTTATGTAATTGTACCTATGTTGCAAATAATGTATTAAGAAAAGTATTCATATTTGCATATATGTTTGCATTTAATTAACAGTGAAATGAATACACAGTTGTCTAACTATAATAATTGCCTTATAGTCAAACTGTTTTTACTTTGGTGCCACAAGATGATGAACTTCACTGTAGTGTGACCAAGCAAAATGAGATATAAAAACAGTCCAATCAATGTGAAAATATCTCAAATGCATATGAATTTTATAAATACTTGCATGTAAATTAAATTATGAATTAGAAATATGTAATATATTTTATTTCAGAAATGCCTGCTTTCCTTTTTGAACTCAAAGTTCAATACCATCTATTGTCATGTTTAAATAACTAATTTTTAAGTTAATTTCTACCTGGATCTATGAAAATACTATCACACAATATGGACACAAAGCAAACATTTACAGAAAAATTGTCCATATGGACACATTTTAGACAGATGATCTAATTAGCATAATAGCCAGCAAACTGGTAAATAGACACTTTTGCTGATGTGCTGTTTAATAGGCATCTATTCTGAATTTTGTAATACTGTTTAGTAAAATAGTTTATTTCAATCCATAAATGTACGTTATAAATTTATGGCAGGTAAACCATGAACATTTTAACTGTTTTCTACAAGTGATGGTCTTTTTTTTTTTTTTTAAGCTGCCTTCTATAGTAAATTGATGAAGGTTAATAAAGATTAAAATGCTTCTTCTGGAATAAAAGCCAACACTGGCATGCTGATATATAATCTCTATAGATCAAAAAATATTCATGCCTTGTTCTCAGATTTTTATTAGTGGCTCTAAGCACTCTTAATGAATATATTATTTAGACAACTTATCCTGTATTTTAAAAATATTTTCTTAGTATACTGTGGATGTTACACAAATCATATAACAGAATTTCTTATGTAAATTTACAATATAATTTTTTAATAAAACTTTTGTGAAATTATTTTCAAATGTTATCAATGTTAATGAGTTTTGTTATATTGGTTCTAATATTTCTGGTATACAGGAAACATCATTTTCCCTGGGAATTAATATTTGGAACTGGTGTTTAAGAGAAAGCATATTTGATGTTGGAAAATGCCATGTCTGATATAACTATAGATGTTTGGAAAGCAGTTCAGCTATGCTAAAGATAAAGAAAGGAGAGAAAAGTTACAGAAGGGGAGGTTTGAACAAAAGAAAAAAATACCTGAAAATGTTAAATGCATATTTAACATTTGTGAATGTCTATGTTCTCTTTCATCATTATTTAAACATTTAGATTTTCAAAGGAAAACAATAATTACTTTTTAAATTATTTTCTATTTTGCAGACTGCTGTATTATTTTTTCAAATTCAATTTGGTAAGCAAACAAAATCAAAGTTAGAATATTATAGATAATTAGGTAACCTTTTTGAGATTTGTTGCAAGTCTTTATCCTTTATGCATGCATTTCAAATTGTATAATAAAAAAGAAATATAAAGTGATTGGATATACATAAAGGTATTGCAAATTATGTTTTCAACATTTTATTTCTTTTAATATATTTTGCAGATACAGCATTCCAGATTACTATTTCACAAACTGAGATGATTCTCAGTAGGGAAGCCTTATTGCATGTTGTTTTCATCAAAGGGAACTTAGTCTATTTGCCTGTCTGATTATTGACATTATATTACTAATTTACACATTGGGGAAAGGGTCAAGAGTACTCCAAATTTTTGTTGACTTGATATTAACCTGAAAGGGGAATGTTAATAACTGACGAAATATATCCACAGTAGTTAGACATCAAGATAAAGTTGTGTTTTAAACTAAAAAAAAATCTATTGCATATCATTGAATTATTTTGCATATATTGAATTATTTCAATGTACAAGAAATCAAATTCATTGGTGGGCATGAGTAAAGAGGGGGTCACTTTTTCAGGTGCAGGGCTAGCTGCTTGCCCAGGGGCCCATGATTTCAGGGATAAATTTGGCCCCACAGCCAACCGGGATAAGTTGCTTCTCAACCACCAAGTCTTAAAATGTGTATGCATTAAACTTAATAAAATCCCATTTCTTTGAGATGTGCATCTTTTGGCGTTCACTGAACCTGAACTTGGCCCTGAATAAGGCCTCAATCACATGTCTGGTGTGGATGAACAAGGCCATTGTGAACTCTGACCACTGTGCCCTGGGGCTTTCCACAGCTATATCCAGTCTTAAACCTAGACTGGGAATAGCACTAGATTCGAGACATAAATGTCCATTGGCAAAGGCTATTGTAAAGAAGGAACAGGCTGCTGTACACTATCAAGGATGCTGCTGTTTGCATTCAGGCACCCACAAGAAAAAGAGCTGGGTGGCTTAATGGATTGTAAAAATTATTTTATATATTAAGTTTTTGGGAATTAGTATCTTTTATCCAAAATAGCTGAATGTAATTTATATTAGACAATATGCAGTAAGTTGTAAATTATAGAAATTGTGCATAGTGAAATCATATTAAGGGGGCAAAATGGCATTTAATATAATAAAGTTTATGGATAAAAATTAAAATAAAGCAATGTGGTTTTGTAGTGCTCCTGTATGTTAACTAAAACAAATTAATAAAACCAATGGAAACCCATTGTCATTAAACCTATCTACTTACACTTTGGGAGGCTGAGATGGGCAGATCATCTGAGGTCAGGAGTTGGAGACCAGCCTGGCCAACACAGTAAAATTGTATCTACTAAAAATACAAAAATTATCCAGGCATGGTGGCATGTGCCTATAATCCCAGCTACTTGGGAGGCTGAAGCAGGGAGAATTGCTTGCACCTGGGAAGGGGAGGTTACTGTGAACTGAGATTGGGCCACTGTACTCCAGACTGGGCAACAGAGTGAGACTCTGTCTCAAAAGAAAGAACAAGAACAACAAGAACAACAGAAAAATCATATACTTAAATATTATTTTATTAAAATCAATATATTTCTGTGATCTTAGGTTTTCTTTGTCTCAATAATATCAATACTGTATTGGTTGTCTCAAAGTGTTAAACAGAGGTATATTTTAGGGCATTGGTGAAATATCTCATTACTTTTTTTTGCTCTAAATTATGCAATGGTGTATTGATTAATTCATTGGAACTTGTTAAGCAGTCCACATGTCTGATAAACCAAGGTTCAGAGTTATGTAGGTTAAATTCAGCAATCAAACATTAGAGAGATATTTCAGAATATCATTTTTGTACACCAGAAAACATTTTTCAAAGAAAAAAATGTAGGTCATTAGGAGGGGGTTGTGAAGTTAATCTTTTCCAGCAAAACTGTTACATTTATGTTTCTGGAGTTCTTTAGTTATAAAAAGCAGAATGTAGTTATAGGATCTAGTAAGGATTACATTGATTGAAAAATGATAAACACTGTTTCATTTTTAAATGGATTAGTGATTAAGCAAGTTGTTTATGTTGTCCCATTGACATAGTAGAATATGCTACACTCTTTTGGGCATCTTTTAGAACATAGGGCTAACATTTTGATGACAGGCAATTTAGGAGCCCAGCACAGAGCAGAGTGTTATGAATCAGGAAAATAAATAGAACAGAGATCAAAATTAGATAGATGCAGAATTGGAATGATACTGAAAACAAGAGATGGAACTGTAGAAAATACTATGGCAGAGCAGTCATTCCTTTGCATGGTAAAAGTAATTAATAGCATGGCTGACAAATGAAATGAAAAACCAGACCCAGATGAAAAAATGCAAACAAGTTAAGTTGCCTAGCCCTATTATTTTACTCAATTGTAGGAAATACCTGAAAAAAAAAAGTTCATTGTGAATCTTTTTTTCTAACATGGGAAGAAGGCATCACTGCATCTGTCTCATTTTTTGTGTGTTTCTCAAAGAATTTATAATTTTAATTTGTTTTTCAATATATGTTGCCTGTACAGTATAGTTAGATCCTTAGTTGCAATGTTTCATGCTGTATATTTGCTCCCTATGGAATAGCACATAACATTAATCTCCAGATGTGCCACTAGAGAGATTTATATATATCCGAATATGTCTACAGTTGCAATTAGAAAAATTATCCTGTGAAATTTTTGCAGAATGAATGTCTCTCAACTTTTAAAAAATAAAGAGAAAACGATTAACAAATATGAGTTGGAAATCAGAATGAACAAATGATGCAAATGATGAAAATATAGTGTACTGCTCCAAAATTTTGAAAATTAAGAGAAATTGGTAGAACAGCTGTATTATTCTTTACACAAATGTTGCTCTACCTATAGAACAAACAATTAATTTGTCTTCTAATTTCCAAATAACTTATTGAACATCTATTTTCTGCTGTCATTGGAATGGCAGGCTGGCAGGCTGAGTTGGTAGCCCAATTGGTTCCTCACATCAAGAGATTCTTTTTATTATTTCCTTATTTTCTCTTTAATTCTGTTACTCCTTCATGTTTGAATTTATAGTTCTGTTGTCTACTAATTCACAAGTAAGCCTGTACTCTCTATCTCAATTTCCTTCTACCTTCAGCATTTTTTCTAAACATTCTTATTCTGGTTTGTTTCCCTTAATTCTTCACATCAATCTCTGTTCCTTGAATATTCTGTTTCTTCTGCTGGAAAACCTCTTTCCTAGATTTCACTCATTTTAGTCTTCTCAATTGCTATGTCTGAGTTAAAGTTTTCCTTATGTTTCTGTGTAGGATTGTTTGTCTATCTGTAATTTTTCTACATCTGTCATGATGACATATTCACATCCTTTACTGAAAAATGTCTCTTTTTTTTTTTTTTTTAAAAAAAAAGCAATGTGTTTGTTTACTTTCTTATAATGGTCCCCTAAACTGCAAGATCAAAGAAGATAAGTATGATATTTGGATATTAGTGACTAACACTTAATTCAGAAACTAGAATAGCTTACACTACCTATGCTAGAATACCACTTGCATAGGTAGTGTAAGCCATATTTTTTAGAACTCTAAAATAAAAACTCTTAAGTTAATGTCCATTTCTCACTGCTATCTACTTTTTCTTGTCACACTTTGATATTATTTGGATTTGTGTCCCCACACAAATCTCATGTCAAATTGTAAGTCCCACTGTTGGAGGTGCGGCCTGCTCGGAGGTGATTGGATCATGGAGGCGGTTTCCCTTAAGTGGTTTAGCACCATCTTGTTGGTGCTGTTCTTGTGATAGTAAGTGAGTGAGTTATTGTGAGTCTGGTTGTTAAAAGTGTATAGCACCTCCCCACCTCTCATTCTTCATCCTGCTCCCAGCCATGTGACATGCTGGCTCCCTCTTCAACTTCTGGCATGATTGTAAACCTCCTGAGGCCTCCCCCAGAAGCCCAAGCCCAGCAGATGCATCATGCTTTCTGTATGGCTTACAGAATTATGAGCCAATTATACTGCTTTCCTTTATAAATTACCCAGTCTCAGTTATTTCTTAAAAGCAGTGTAACAAAGGACTAATATGGAAAATTGGTACAGAGGAATGGCATATTGTTGTAAACATACCTGAAAATGTGAAAGTGGTTTTGGAACAGGGCAATGGACAGAGGTTGGCAGAGTTTGGAGGGATCAGAAGACGATAGGAAGATGAGCGAAAGTTTTGAACTTACTAGAGCCTTGTTACATTGTTGTGAGCAAAATACTGATAGAAATGCACAATGTAGTCCATGCTGAGGAGCTCTCAGATGGAGATGAGGAACCTACTGGGAACTAGACCAAAGGTCATTTTTGTTAGGCATTAGCAAAAAGGTTGGCTGCATTGTGGCCCTTCCCTAGGGATCTGTGGAATTTTGAACTTGAGTGTGATGATTTAGGGTATGTGGTGGAAAAAATTTCTAAGCAGCAAAGCATTCAGGAGGTAGCCTCGCTACTTCTAAAAAACTATTCTGATGTGTATGATCAAAGAAATGACCTCAAACTGAAACATATTTAGAAGGAAAGTAGAGCATAAAAGCTTGACATATTTGAAGTCTGGCCATGTGGTAGGAAAAAAAAAAAAAAAAAGCCCAGTTTCAGGAGAGAAATTCAAGCAAGCTGCAGAAATTTGCATAACTAAAAGTAAGGCAAATGCTGATAGCCAAGAAAATGGTGAAAGGCCCTCCAGGGCATTTCAGAGACATTAATGGAAGCCCCTCCCATCACAGGCCCAAAGGTCAAGGAGGGTAGAATGGTTTTGTGGCCCAGGCATAGGGCCCCACTGCCCTGTGCAGTCTTGGAACACTACTACGTGCATCTCAGCTGCTCCAGCTCTAGCTGTGGCTCCAAGGGGCCCAGGTACAGCTCAGGCTACTGCTCCAGAGGGTTCAAGCCATAAGTTTTGGTGGATTCCATGTGGTGTTAAGCCTGAGGGTGCACAGAGTAAAAGAGTTGAGGCTTGGGAGACTCCACCTAGATTTCAGAGGTTGTATGGACAAACCTAGATGTACAAGCAGAATTCTGCTGCAGGATCAGATGGAGAACCTCTACTAGGGCACTGAAGAGGGGGAAGGTGGGGTTGGACCCCCCATACACAGACCCCACTGGAGTACTGTCTCATAGTGGAGCTATGAGAAGAGCGTTACTATCTCCAGACCGCAGAATAATAGGTCCATCAGAGCTTGTACTGTGCACCTGGAAATGGTGCAAGCACTCAACACTATCCCTTGAGAGCAGCTGCAGGGGCTGAACCCTACGAAGTCACAGGAGTGGAGCAGGAGAAGGCCTTGGGAGCTCACCCCTTGTACTGGTATGCCCTGGATGGTAGACATGGAGTCAAAGGAGATTATTAAGGTTTACGACTTAATTACTTCTCTACTGGGTGTCAGACTTGTCTGGTGTCCATAGCCCCTTGCTTTTGGCCAATGGCTCCCTTTTGAAATGGGAGTATTTACCCAACCCCTGTACTCTTATTATATCTTGGGAATAACTAAATTTTTTTTTTTAATGTATTTTGCAGTCTCCTAGGCAGAAGGGACTTGCGTCATTTCAGGTGAGACTTTAGACTTGGATATTTGAGTTAATGCAGAAGTGAGTTAGGACTTTGGGGGACTGGTGGGAAGGCATTGTTTTGCAAAGTGAGAAAGACATAAAATTTGGGAGGGGCTGGGGCAAAATAATATGGTTTGGGTCTATGTCCCTAACCAAATCTCATGTCAAATTATAATCCCCAATTGTATTGGAGGTGGGGTCTAGTGGGAGGCTATTGGATTGTGGGGGTGGTTTCTCTTGAATTGTCTATCACCATTCCCTTGGTGCTGTTGCTATGACAGTGAGTGAGTTATTGTGAAATCTGGTTGTTAAAAGGATGTAGCTCCTCCCCACCTCTCACTTTTCTTTCTGCTCCCAGCTATATGAACCATTGGCTCCCCCTTCATTTTCCCACCAGGATTGTACATTTCCTGAGGCCTCTCCAGAAGCCCAGCAGATGCATCATACTTTCTATACAGCATGTAGAACTGTGAGTCAATTAAAACTCTTTTCCTTATAAATTACCCAGTCTCAGGTACTTCTTCATAGCAATGCAAGAATGGACTAATATATACCTAATAAAATTATTTTCTTGAATCATGCAATCTATAACCAAAATCCTCTGTGTTAAATGACTGGCTTCCTTTTACTGGTGGCTACCTGCTAATTAAACAGTATTTTTGGCTTTCCAATTTTGTTGTTGTTGTTCAAAGCTGGTACAAAGCCTCCATCAAGCAGTCCAATTCTCCAGCTTCTGTCACCCCTGAATATCTGTGTTTAAAAATACCTTCCAACCAAGTGACACACACCTGTTTTCCCAGCTACTCAGGATGCTGAGGCAGGAGTAACTCTTGAACCCAGGAGTTCTGGGTTGTATGTGCTATGTTGATCAAGTGTCTACACTAAGATTGGCATCAACATATTATCTTCCAGGGAGCAGAGGACCACTAGGCTGCCTAAGGAGCAATGAATCAGCCCAACTCAAAAATTGAGCAGGATAAAACTCCTCTGCTCATCAGTAGTGGGATAAGTCCTTGGAATACTCACTCCACTCCAATCTGGGCAATGTAGTGAGGCTCTATTTCTTAAAAAATAAAATAAAGAAAAGAAATGCCTTCCATATTTCTGCAAGTATGTGAGTTACCTTTGATACAGTGTTACCTTTTTGCAGTGAATGAAGTGTAATAACTTCTTGCTCCTTTTGTTTACCAAAAAAAGAAAAAGAAATAAAAGCAAGGAGGTTCTAAGTGGAATCAAGTTCCAAGTAACTTACAGACTCAATACTATCTGTAGAATAATTCAGTTTTATGACATATTGTATGTGTTGCTATCCTCAGCTATGTTTACTCATGTATACTTACAATGCCCTAGCTATGTTTAATCACCTCTTTTTGGACTTTAATAAATATAATTAAATTAAGATCATTTCTATTTTTTATAACAAGTTCTAAAATTTGTTATAAAATTGTTATAAGTCACAATTGACAATTCATGATTTTTTTTTATTTTTATATGTATGAACCTTAATAATTTTATATTTCTAATCTAGTATTTGTCTATCCTTGGAAACAAATTTCAGATTATTTACAGCTTTAGGAAATGTGCAGCAAGTAAAGAATCCAATATCATTTTGTTCAATCTACCTATAATTTGAACTTAATTATGTATACTTCTGCAAATGTCACTGAAGCAAGTATTTCAAGTATTTTTTTCCATCTATAATTTCAATCATGGGATATTCATATATGTTATATCAACAACTAAATGTAATATGTTAAGTTATTAGAGATATAAAAAGTATAGCTTGAAAACACTGCAATTCTAAATCTTTAGAGTAAGAAAGCAGCACAACAAATGTTTTCCTCCACTGCCCGTGATGCAAATAGTTAACAGCTATACACACACACTCACACACATACATACATATTCTATAGCAAATGTAGATATATATTCACACTCTGATTCAAAGAATTCTACCTCATGGTTAAGGATTTGAATAGAAAGTATTTTTTAACCTTTATTCTTTCCTCCACTGCAATTTATAATAGAATTAGCTTACTTGTTTCCTAGTAAAAATATTCCAGTATTGTGATACTATGATAAGGTTAAATGTAAAGTATTGTTTTACCATTTATTGTACAAAACCTATCTTATATTCAGATTTATAACAACCTTTTCAAATCCACTAAGGAAAAGTGTCTATGCCTTATATATTGAAAAGCTCATCTGTACCAGTTAATTTACACTTCACATTTTGCCTAAAAGACTCTCCATATCTGTAGGTACACTGTTTGACTTAATTTTCCGATGTTATATATTCTAAATAATTATATGATAAATAATGGCAATGTAGACAAATAAAATGATTGCTATACCTTTTTATTAACTTCATCATATTTCGCTGAGGTTTCCCTCACTTTAGGCTTCCTTCATGGCTACAATATAAGCTAAAAGTAAATTTTTATGTGGGATGTTTAAAATATAGGAAAATGATGCTTATTGCTTGTCAGGCTTTGCTACTGTTAGCATGACTCAGTAAATGCCATGGATTCTGTCTCCTAGAGAAGTGAAGTGCATGATTTAAATGATCCAAAACATTTCATATGCCTTAAAAGTCAAACAATAAAAAGATGTAATATTTAGATTACCAGTTATATAATAATGGAGAATAACTTAGCTTTTAAAACAGTTGCTTTAAACACGACACATTTAAAGCTAATTTGTAACTTTTATATGTTTCAGAAACTTTTACAGTCACAAAATAATTTGAGTAAAGCAAATGGGTTTCAGATCAATTAAAATTTGGAAAGACTGATTATAAATTTTGAATAATATGTAACAAAGAAAAATGATGGTTATTTGATTATGTACCTCTTTCCCGAGATCAAGTAATTAATTTGTCAGTAGAAAAGAGAAGAAAGAAAGGAAAGCAAAAAGAAAAGAAAAAGAAGACAACACTGCTATATGGAACATCTTTTTTTTCTAAATGAAATCTAGCAGCAAACAAAAAGAGAACTGAATATACTATTAAAAAATTTTAATATTAATATTGACCACGTTTATAAAATTAACATAATTTTATAAAATATATGCACTTCTGAGTATAAAACACACGTAATACAAAAAATGTTATTATATGTTAAATTGTTAAAATTTCCCCAATAGGATTTCCACACCTGATGATTACTCTCAATCTCAATAATATGGTTATACATGATGTTTATATACAAAATAGATTATTTTTATTTGTGTGTTTTATTCAATTAGATGGAAAATTATAAGATTTTACCAGAGTGATTCAGAGAAGTAACCTGAAAGAAATGTTTAAATAGAAGATACTAAATCAAACATAGAGAATAAAAAATGTATAAATTTTTTGGAAACAAAATCTTGAAAAAATTATATTTCAATGAATAAATAAATTTTTTCTTTCTTCCTCATATTGCAGAATGTATTATTCTAGCTAGTTTAAAATGCAAGCTTCCCAATTTTACACTCATTTTAACCTGACTTTTGCATAACAATATTAAAAAGAGGAAAAATAAGTGTGATTTTCTCCAGCTTCATTTCCCTCCAAGGAGAGCTTTGGAATTGAAATCCTAATCAGTGAACTACATTCTTTATATTTCTGTGTCAAATGAATTTAGAGCCCTCTGTTGTATTTCCAAATTTGCAGAGCAGAAAAAAGGTTAACAATAAAATTGGGTAGTTCTCATCCGAATTACAGAATTAGACCAAATTATCAGATAAGCAACAAATATCCTCTTAGAAAGATTAAATATTTATATATATTAATTTATGCAATATTAGCCTGTTGCTCAGTTATAGTATCCTGGAAATTTTTCTTTAAAAAATGTATCAAACTTGTGGTTAGATGACATTACTGACTCATTTTGCAATTGATCAAAATTGTGTAAAACAAAGCAATGTAAGTTACAAAGCATTTTAAAATTGAAATAAGAGATCTTTATTTGTTAGTTATCAAATGGGATTTTTGAATTCTTTTTCTCAAATTCATATAGAAAACATGCCTATCCTATAAAAAATTACTAGTAAGATTAGTATCAATGACTTATAAATAGATACAAGATGAAACATAGATTAACTACTGCTACCAAATTCAATCACTAAGTGTAGTCCAGCTACACGTGCAAAAGGATAATAAAAAATATAGCTAAAACATTAAGTGAAAATATGTTGAAAAGAATTCTTAAAGACAAGGAATACAAGAACACACCAATTTGCCATCACACTTCATGTTCAGCCCTTTAGTGAAAAAAATTTTCTAATGAATATTTCATTTACCTTGGGGACAAGTACATAATGCAGTCATCAATTTGCTTAGATTCTGAAATACCATTCATTTATGTACATATTTTCTCTATTCAAATGTACTACTCATATCACTTGTCAATTTGCATATATTATATCATCATGCATAATTTACCATATTTTGAATATTTTATTAATAATGGTCCTTTTCTACAATTTTTATATGCTTTTAAATTTTAAACACTCAAACATTTGAAAGCTTAAAAAATCAACACTTGAATTTTAAAATACTATTTGTATGAAATAAAATATTTAATTATAAATGTTAACTGTATGTTATTCCTGTGACTATTAGGATAGATAGTGGGCAGTTAGTATAAGTTACTTTGTTAATAAATAAAAATTTTTAAATAATTAATGGAATGTTCTTTTCAAGGTACTTTGTTATTTCATTTCATTTAAATTTAGCATAAACTTAACTTCACCAGCCAATTCTTTATTTGTTCTTCTCCATTAACTCATGACTACTTTAGCTCTTGATTCCAAGCATGATGGTGTTTAGGTTCAGAAGTTGCAACATTAACAACATAATACTTGAAGTCATAATCATGTTAACCAATTTTCACAATTTTATATTTTATAGGGCCTATTTCCAACATTCTATTTGTATTTAATTTTATAATTTTTTCTTAAATCCTTGTTACTAAATTAAAAATAGACCTCTGGAAAATAAATTGAAAGGTTTTTCTCTTTTTTTTGTATTTTATTTTTTTGAGACCAAGTCTCACTCACTTTGTTACTCAGGCTGGAGTGCAGCAGCATGATCTCGGCTCACTGCAACCTCTGCTTTCCAGCTTCAAGTGATCCTCCTGCCTCAGCCTCCTGAGTACCTGAGACTACAGGTGCACACAACCACATCTGGCTAATTTTTGTACTTTTAGTAGAGATGTGGTTTCACCATGTTGGCCAGGCTGGTCTCAATTCCTGACCTCAGGTGATTCGCTTGCCTCAGCCTCCCAAAGTTCTGGGATTATAGGAATGAGCCACTTTACCCAGCCAAATTGAAAATTATTTTTTATGAAAAAGGTATACACAAAGCAAATACATTTTTACAATATGAAAGTGAATTATAATTAAGAAAAATATCGGGCCGGGTGCGGTGGCTCAAGCCTGTAATCCCAGCACTTTGGGAGGCCGAGGCGGGTGGATCACGAGGTCAAGAGATCGAGACCATCCTGGTCAACAGATCGAGACCATCCTGGTCAACATGGTGAAACCCCGTCTCTACTAAAACTACAAAAAAATTAGCTGGGCATGGTGGCGTGTGCCTGTAATCCCAGCTACTCAGGAGGCTGAGGCAGGAGAATTGCCTGAACCCAGGAGGCGGAGGTTTCGGTGAGCCAAGATCGCGCCATTGCACTCCAGCCTGGGTAACAAGAGTGAAACTCTGTCTCAAAAAACAAAAAGAAAAATATCTGCAGGCTATATTTGAATAGTTCTATTTCAATAGTTAGCAAAGAATTTGTTAGTCCTGCTAAATAAAAAAATTTCCAACACTTTTTAAAATGGCTTATTTAATGTTAAAATGATAGGTGTCAAGATGATTCTAACAGGGAAGACAGATCAGGTTCAAATCTGAACACAGCAAAGATATCTGGGGAAGTACAGCTAATGAGCAGAGTGAAAGGGAGGTCAAATATTAGTAAGAGGAGACATCAAGTGTAGGGAATTTCTTATTAGCTAACTTAAGAGGATTCTTACTGAAGGCAAGCCAGAGTTATCAGACATCAAGGGTGGGAGATTCTTGCTAAACTGACTTAGCAGGATTCTTGCAACAGCTGGGCTAGGCAGTGTAAATACAGAGCCCAAGGACAAAGTAGAGTCAAAAAATGTGCTCAAAGAAGCCTGTTTAAAGCTTAGACAAAAAGAAGGTGTTAGTTCAAAGGTCATTTTCTATACAGGTATTGATCGACTTACGACCTATGCAACTTATGACCATTCGACTTTACGACCACAATCGCTAGCCACGACTGCTCCGCGTCTGGCAGCGCAAACATTGCCCAGCTGGGCGTATGACAGTGAGGACCAACTTCCAACAGCACTACCATCTCCGTGTGCACCATTTCAACTGTTATCCCAGACTCGGTCCAGCAATCTGTGTTTTGTGTCTTGGATATTTTTCATCAAACCCCTCCCAATAAACTTCTTATACATTTCGAAGCAATGGACCCAAACATCGAACGATTTGCAAGGATTGAACGGATGGCGCAGGATGTGTTTCGTCCGTATCGTGAAATTTATGAAGAAAAAAAGAAACATACAATTCAGACAAAGCTCACCATGTTTATGAAAAAACCAACTCCAGTAACCCTAACTGCTGCCTCAGATGACGATATCAACGA
This sequence comes from Sapajus apella, assembly GCF_009761245.1. Taxonomy (NCBI): domain Eukaryota; kingdom Metazoa; phylum Chordata; class Mammalia; order Primates; family Cebidae; genus Sapajus; species Sapajus apella. The sequence goes on from NW_022436967.1 coordinate 7,301,391, forward strand.
TCCGCAGCCAAGCACCAGCGGCCAATAAAATGTTTCATACATGTTTATATATTTTGATATGTTTTGCAATTGGGAAAATGTTTCCTATGGTATTTTTTACACCTGTATTTTGTATTTTTGTATGCACCTGTATTTTGTAATTTTGTATGTTTTGCAAATATTAAACCAGTTGTACTGGTAATGCAGTATTTTACTTAAACCTGACAAATGTAAAAATAAGAAACAAAATGGTGTAGAGATGATACAAATGGCATAAAATGAACAAAGAAAATTATGATATATAACAATAATGAAAGAAAATTATGATAAAATATGACTTAAAGATTTTTATAACATCATTTCACAGTACTGTACATATAGCCTACTCAACTTACGACCAAATCGTGTTAGGACCGGTCTGTCGGAACCAATCTTGGTCGTAAGTCGAGCACCAGCTGTACTTATGATTTGGCCATGAGCATCCCTATCTTTACTTAGTTTGGAGAAGCGGACCCAGCAGCACGTATGTTATGGAAAAAAGGAGATTTGGAATAATTACCTACGGGAGTTTCAATGGCAAGATGAATCTGGCCATGTGTTAAAATCCAAAAGAACTCTTCTGGTTATGAGAAATGTGTAAAATTATTCATACATTGCCCATTATATGAGTTAGGTATACATAAATTTTACCATGCTCATTCTTCAAAAAAGAAAAAGTGAAATACAAAGACAAGCATGGAAAAGCAATTTATTTTAGTTTTTGTAAAAAATTGTTTTTCTAAAGTATGTTATATAACTAACTCCATGCCCTTAGTTTGGATCTCTCAGTGAATCATATCTAAATTAACTAATAAAATGAACTTTGGATTATATATGCCACTGTGTGCAAATTAACATCTATTCACTGTATGTGTATGTAAATATTGGCCATCAATGTAAACAAATATAATAGTGGGTCAGTAAACTGAATATTTTTATCATGAATGGAAAGTACTCTGAAATAACTAAAGAATATTTTCATTGCAGTTAACATTTACCTGTATAGAATAGATTAATATTAAAATCTATTTTATTCATTTAACATAATTTAGAAAATGAAGAATTTTCTATTGGTTCATTTTTTCTCACATTTCTCCCATGTTGACCTTTCTCTCACTTCATGTTGCAAGATGGCAGTTCTTGCTTCATTTATCACATTCATATTCAAGGCGAACTAAATGGAAGCAGGAAGGTAGGCTAGCACATTTATGCTTTTTTACACAAACATCTACGGAAGTGTCCAGCTATATCGCACTTATAAAAGGTGGTTCCCACTTCCAAATGACGATGGATAAAGATTGTAAAAATAAAGAAAAAGGACTGTCATGAGTACATGACAGAAAAAATAATTTGGGGCTTAGACTCATGACCATATTGAAGTTCTGTAAGTAATGAATTAAGAAAAAATTAATATTGGGCAGCAAAATCCATGTGGGTATGTATGTAACTAGAAATCTATTGCTAATTTTGATAAACTTACTTTCAAAAATGTATTCTATGTTTTAAGATTATGCTTTAACATGTGTTCATTAATTGTATGTGTTCTTATACCTTGACATATTGGATACAATTTTTAGCAATAAATAGTGGGCCAAGATGGAAATCTGAAGTTTAGAAAAACTAAATATAAGACAAAAACAATGTATATTCAACTAAAAAGGACTTGACAACAAACTTCTCTGATTCTATATCAAATTCCTAATAAACAGTGCAGTATGTATCAGTAATTGTTAACTAATTTAGGGTGATAATAATAATAAATGGTCATATAATAAATTAGTTAATGGAAAAGTAAGATATTAATTATTGAATGATAAAGCATAATGTATAAACAAAATGATAGTAGGAATAATCATACCCACAAACATAACAATCTGTATGTAGAAGTCTAGGCTTTCCAAATTAAAGTTGGTTGCTCACAAAAACCTTGAAAAGAGTGAGAAGTTAGTGGAGTGATCATATTTTTAAGCTGTGGAGCCGCATAGTGTGTTATCTCATCTCAGCACCACTATAAAATAAAGTTTTAATCCTGTTCATGTCACTCAATTTTCACTAGCTTTCTAGGTAAAGAAAATTTATGTTCATCCCTTCCTTGATTCATCCATTTTGACAGCAACGTTTTAACTGGTTGATATGACTTAACATCATTGCAACTATTTTCTACATTTATGGACATAATCAACCATTTGTGCGGGCATGTTTATTTTACACCCCTATTTCAGCTCAAGAAGTATAACACATAGTGACTTCTTTCTTTCATTTGCTGTATCAAATCCATGAACACCTACCTTTAGAATGTATCAGATTACTTTAACTATTTACTAGCCATGTCCAGGCAAGCGCTGAAGCACTGGATCTTTGGAATAGCTTCAGAAATGACCACCCTATTTCTCTCAATTTGATTCCCAGAGGTTTTTTTCCAGCCAGGAGTCAGAATGACTGTAAAACATAAATCAAATAATTTCAGTTTTGCTCAGAGCTTTCTAATTGTTCCTGTTCTCAAAGTAAGACCTAAAACCTTGTACTTTCTTGTGTAAGCAACAATGTGGGATCCTCCACCATGCCTCACCCAACTTCTTTTATCACAGTCCTCATTGCTTTGGTCATTTTATCCTTAATAGCATCCTGATATTTCTTGGAAATGCCAAGATTCACCCACCTTAGAAAATACTTTATCTGTCTTGAAAAGATCCATATGCTCTAGACACTTGCTTGCTATTCTACTTACTTTTGGACCTCTCAAATGAATTCTTTTTTAGAGACAGCCAGTAACTCTGCATCTGCATTCCAATTTCACCCTAGAACTTACCCATATGTTAATTCCGCATTTTCTTTTTTTATTTTTCACTACCTTTCTCCCCTCAAAAGAAAGAATGTAAGCTCTTTTAGTCAGGGACTGCTATTTTTTTTTTCTTTCTTCTCTTTCTCTTACCCTGGCCTGAAGACTCATTTCTGGCTTAGAGCAAATGATTAATAAATATTTGTTGAATAATCTTGCATAAATTAATCCTTAATTTGTCAACTGCCGATTCATTTTGCTCTGAAATCAATGACAATAAAAAAGAATTGTACTTCTATTTTGTATTTTTTTACTCAAAGTAAATATTTATTGAGAATTTAATTTGTACCCTGTAAACTGCTAAACTCCTAAATCCATTACACCTATTTATCCTATGAGGTAGTTATTCACTCTTTATTGAGGATATAGCCGGCAAAGCAGAAACTAGTCTAGGACTTATAATCTGATTTTATCACATGGAGCATATTATATTGGAGTGAAAATAATTAAGAAGCAAAGCAAGGAATAATGATGAAAATATTATCACTAGCAGGGAACTAATCCTTTCTTCAGTATAGTAAGGTCAATGGGAAAACTGAAGGTCCAAAGCCCTGGTGATGAGCCAGTTCATAGTGGAAAGACTGCTGGTAAGCCCATCAAAGATAGATTGAATAAAGAAAAGGTGGCACATATACACCATGGAATACTAAACAGCTGTAAAAAAAGATGAGTTCATGTCCTTCGCAGGGACATGGATGAAGCTGGAAACCATCATTCTCAGAAATCTGACACAAGAACACAAAACCAAACACTACATGTTCTCACTCGTAAGTGGGTGTTGAACAATGAGAGCATATGGATGCAGAGAGGAGAACATCACACACTGGGCTCTTTTGGGAGTTCAGGGGCTAGGGGAAGGATAGCAAGGGTGGGGGGCTTCAGGAGGGATAACATTAGGAGAAATACCTACCCTAATGTAGGTGACGGGGGGATGGAGGCAGCAAACCACCATGGCATGTGTATACCTATGTAACAATCCTGCACAATCTGTACATGTACCCCAGAACTTAAAGTAAAAAAAAAAAAAAAAAAGAAAAAAGAAAGAAAGAAAGAAAGAAAAAGAAAGTCTGCTGGTAAGAAATGGGACCAGACAGAAATATAATCTCTGACATAGGTGTCATTAGAAGCAGAAAAAACAAACAAAAACAGAAGTGGCCCTTCTTCTTGCCTTTTCCTGCCCTTCAGTCTGGCTTTTGCCTTCCCTTGCCCTAGTCTACCCAAAGACTAGATGACAAGGAAGCATGGGAAATGCAGATTTCTGTGACAACGAAAAAAATAAAACTGCTGAAGAAATTGATCTGAGAGCAAACTAATTTTGGGTCAGCATATTAATATTATCAGGTCATTTTACAGATTAAAAACTTCAGGTTCAGAGATATGAGACAATGTTTAAGGAGTCAGATTACATATCCAACCACTATTCACACTAAAGAAAAACAAAATCATAATGCCTTTTTGATATTTTGATATTTCAAAGCAAAATAGTTACATGTTTTGGTGTGTGTGCATGTGTGTGTGTGTGTGTGTGTGTGTGTGTGTGTGTGTGTGTGTGTATAAGATGATGCTACATTAAATAAAAAATTTAAGTTAAATTTTTAAAGACAGAGTAAGGGCTGATAATAGTTTTCTCACCAAGGCACATTTTCAAGCAGTTAAGTGATTCTAATCATCTAGTAAGGAAAAAAGAAAACAGCAGCCCATATCTAGCATATGGGCTGGCATAGAGTTGGCACTCAGTGACTGTCTTGTGAAAGTTATTATGCCCTTGAGGCTGTTACAATTCCAAAATGAGATTGAACAAAGTTTGTGATATTTGTGATCGCATCTATAATTCATTCATAGGTGTTGAATTCCCACTAAGGATGATCCAATACTTCACTTCCATTCATCCTTTGTAACATTTACTTAATACACATTTTGTGCACTTATCGAACTTTTCTGTTATATTTTTCAAAGGTTTATTTGCCCTACAGGTTAACTGGAGAAATAGTATTTTATTCAAAGTTATAAAAAGGACTTTATCATTCTATTATCTCTACACAAATATTCATTATAAATACATAGATTACTTAAGTATCTACTTACCTCATGATTTACAAAATGATTTGAGAACAATTTAAGGTTATGTGGTCTGCTTTCTGCACACATAACCCACATACTAAATAATTAATTAAAATCCATAAAATACGAAATTAACTTAAAGGTCACTAGAATCTCAGAAGAATAAATGACCTTTGATGCTAGAAATCACTTACTATTTTTTCAGGTTTTACATAATATGTATCACTGCTCTCTAGATAGTTCTTATAAAAATTAAAAGAAAACTCACATAAAATGAAATGTTATAAAATAGGTAAAATTTTAGAAACTGTCATAATTAGATGAATACTTAAAGCACTGCTCTGGAAAAATAATTAAAAGATAAAAGGTCCTTCATGTCCTTTGCTAGTTGTATTCCTAGATATTTTATTCTCTTTGTAGCAATTGTGAATGGGAATTCGCTCATGATTTGGCTCTCTCTCTGTTATTTGTGTATAGGAATGCTTGTGATTCTTGCACATTGAGTTTGGATCCTGAGACTTTGCTGAAGTTGCTTATCACCTTCTTCAAGGAGAGCTACAAACCACTGATCAAGGAAATAAGAGATAACACAAACAGATGGAAAAACATTCCATGCTTATAGTTAGGAAGAATCAATATTGTGAAAATGGCCATACTGCGCAAAGTAATTTATAGATTCAATGCTATACCCATAAAGCTACCATTGACCATCCTCACAGAACTGGAGGAAACTACTTTAAAGTTAATATGGAACCAAAAAAGCCTGCATTGCCAAGACAATTCTAAGCAAAAGAACAAAGCTGGAGGCATCACACTACCTGATTTCAAGCTATACTACAAGGCAACAGTAATCAAAACAGCATGATACTGATACCAATGGAACAAAACAGAGGCCTCAGAAATAATGCCACACACCTACAGCCATCTGATCTTTGACAAACCTGACAAAAGCAATTAATGGGGAAAGGATTCCCTGATTAATAAATGGTGTTGGGAAAACTGGCTAGCCATGTGCAGAAAACTGGAACTGGATCCCTTCTTACACTTTATACAAAAATTAACTCCAGGTGTATTAAAGATTTAAACATAAGACCTAACACCGTTAAAAACCCTAGAAAAAAAGCTAGGCAAAACCATTCAGGACATAGACATAGGCAAGGACTTCATGACTAAAACACCAAAAACAGTGGCAACAAAAGCCAAATAGACAAATGGGATCTAATTAAACTTAAGAGTTTCTTCACAGCAAAAGAAACAATCATTAGAGTGAACTGGCAACCAACAGAATGGGAAAAATTTTTTGCAAGCTACTCATCTGACAAAGGGCTAATATCCAGAATCTACAAAGAACTAAAACAAATATACAAGAAAAAAAAAACCTCATCCAAAAATGGGTAAAGAATATGAACAGACACTTTTCAAAAGAAGACATTTATGCAGCCAACAAACATATGAAAAATTGCTCAGCATCACTGGTCATTAGAGAAATGTAAATAAAAACCACATTGAGATACTATCTCATGCCAGTTAGAATGGCAATCATTAAAAACTGGAGACAACAAATGCGGGCAAGAATGTGGAGAAATAGTAATGCTTTTACACTGTTGGTGGTAGTGTAAATTATTTCAACCACTATGGAAGACAACGTGGTGATTCCTCAAGGATCTAGAAATAGAAATACCATTTGACCAAGCAATCTCATTACTGGGTATATACCCAAAGGATTATAAATTGTTCTATTATAAAGACACATGCACATGTATGTTCATTGTGACACTGTTTACAATAGCGAAGACTTGGAACCTACACAAATGCCCATCAATGATAGACTGGATAAAGAAAATGTGACATCTGTGCGCCACAGAACACTATTCAGCCATAAAAAAGGATGAGTTTATGTCCTTTACAGGGACATGGATGAAGCTGGAAACCATCATTCTCAGCAAACTGACACAAGAACAGAAAACCAAACACCACATGTTCTCACTCATAAGTGGGTGTTGAACAGTGAGAACACATGGACACAGAGAGGGGGACATCACACACTGGGGTCTGTTGGGGAGTGGGGTGCTAGGGGAAGGATAGCAGGGGGTGGCGGCTTGGGAAGGGATAGCATTAGCAGAAATATCTAATGTAGGTGACAGGGGGATGAAGGCAGCAAACCACCATGGCATGTGTACACCTATGTAACAATCCTGCAAGATCTGCACATGTACCCCAGAACTTAAAGTAAAATAAAAAGTAAAAATAAATAGATCGAAAGACATTTGTCTTAAAATGGTAATAATTTTCATGTTTATTTAAAATAAGCATAGATAGAAATTAAAAAAATGATAAAGTGAACTCAGACTAGAAAAATCCTTTAGTAATGAAAGAAAAGATACATCAGGATTTAAAAATTTTTAAATAATGTATTTACCTTACATAGTTTTGAAAAGCCCACCATCAAGTTTTAAAGGCCAATTTTATATCCAGAGCAATGTTGGCCTTGGTCTACGCCAAGATTCTGAGTAAAGAGTTTTTAGAATTTTTGCTGCGGTAATGTGTTAAACTTTTTTCGACATACACAATGCAAAATTTTTAAGTAAAATATACGTTAGGAGTGTCTCATCCTGCCTTGCCTGTCAGATCTTATATCCTTATCTTATAAGACCTGGTTGCTCTGTGATGGCCACTAAATCCCTGCTAGGAATTAGGAATCCTTTCCTGTTGCAGGTCCTCTTCATCACCTTCAAATTTTTTTGCACAGTTTAATTTTGAAAGCTATATGCTTCATATTTTTAGGATTCAAAAGACAAATATTGATGCTATTTATTCACAGTTAAATATATATGCATTTAAATATTAACTCAATATAAATGTATTTGGTGTGCATTACATGCTGAGAAATTTTCGAGGCCCTGAGGCTAGAGCAGGGCACAACATAAGTTCTTGCTTTGTGAAGCAGACAACAGATGACTTCCATGCAAAGTGCTAAGTTACGCTTGGGAAAAATAAAATTAGAAAAGTAGCTAGAAGCTGTACTAGAGATGATGAGAAACTGAGAAGACAGGGTGCTGTTTTATATAGAGAGGGCAGAGAAGTCTCCTGGCAAAAGGCAGCATTTTATCATTGATCTGAAGGATACTTGAAGCCCTGATATCTCTAATTAGATATCATTAAAATAGAATTATTTATAAGAGCAACAAAATGTAAAATATTGATAATTTTGACAATAAATAACAATTTTTGAAAGGAAAATGACAAACTTGGTTGACACCATAGCCTCTCACTTGTTATTTATTTTAAGCTTTAATTTCTCTATTTGTATAAAGCATGACAATTTTTGTTTTATTGTGCCCTTGCTGTGATTCATAATTCAAATGATAACTGTGAAGTTTTAGCATTGTCCCTGGTATATATGAAAATATTCAGTAAATGTCAATTATTGTTACAACTTTTAAAAACAAAAATGAAGGACAAAAGATGAGATTTGACTAAATTGTGACCATATTTTCTTAAATGAATTTTATAAATACATATTTTCTCTCCAAATTAGTTTATTCTATTTTAGAATTTTAAAATATCATAGTGCAGTCTAATTCTCCTCATTTACTGTGTAGGGAACCAGCCCCCACATACCCGTGGGTACCCCAAATTTGATGGTGACAAAGGATTGAGGAAAAGACAGATGAAGAGTGAAAGTGAGACCAGGGTCCATCACTTATTACTGGAGGCAGTGAAGGCCCCAATCTCTGATCTCTCACAGTATTTATTTGTTACAAGCACTTTGATCTATAGGGTAGGGATGGAGTCATGGTGGGGAGAGGGTGACCTGATGGTGGAGCGAATCAGTGAGCCAGAACTGAATCAGTGAGCCAGAACTGGTGTGTCATTCTAAAGACTGATAACAGTGGTGGTTTGGGAGTTTCATAAAATATGAACATGTGTTTATCACTGGCCTATTATCTATGGGCAGCTGGTGGAACATGGGCCTCACAGGGAGGCTATAAGTCTGGGTATGTCTTAGTGTTACAAAGGGGCTTTACGTCCTTGAGCACAATTGTTATGGTAACTGAGCCAAGTTCACCCTGCACCAGAGCATGAGACATGGAGAGGCCTTCCTCCCCAAAGGCCTCCTGTAGCCTTCTACAGTTTGTTGTCCCTGATTTCTTTTATACATATAACTAGTTTATTTAGGCACAGTGTAAACGTTTTCTCCATTGCTGCTTCTTCCAACATATTGGAGTTAACATTTACTTTAATCAGTAAATTTTTAGTCTTATATTTCTCTGTTTTACTGGTTACTAAGTAAATATATTCCAAGCTTTACTGTATTTTAAAATATTAATATTTTCTTCAAAATATTAATTTGTTATATTAATAGATATTCAGATTACTCTATTTTGCAACTTGTTTTATTACTGAACTTTTGTTGCAATACTTAAATAGCATATTTCCAAAGATTTCTAGAAGTTCAACAATATCATTTCCAGAGAAAGATCATTTTGTCTCCATCTCTGTAGCTTTATCATTTTTAGGACAATAGTTAGAAATTTTATAAAATGTTAAAAAGAGTTGGACAGCTAAACATCATTTATTTTATAATTTGTAAAATATAAACTAATACTTATTTCACATAATTAAAAATGAATATTAATTTGTGACTTTGCTTTTACTATGTCAGTGGATGTAGTCACAGTTTTTCTATATAATGGTACCATTTCAATGTTTTAAAGACCTTTAAACTATGGATTTCACGTTTTCACAAGATAATTTTTAGAATTTTTATAAATATCTAATTGGGGTGCTTTCTTATTATTTGGGAAATTTCTTTTTTTTCTAATATTGCTTTCATATTTCTTCTTTCTGAAATGTATCATAGTTTCTTTTGTTGCAGAGAATGTAAAGAATATCTGAAAATATCCTATGGCTATATGAAAGTTGTCACGTTGTTCTATGGTGATTTTTGTTCTAATTTTATTCTTACAGTAGTGCCTGGCATAAAGTTTGGGTCTATCATGGGGACGTGCTGGTATACCTTACATATACCTGTGTTATATTGCACTTCACATACTGTCTTTTTTACAAATTGAAGGTTTGTGGCAATCCTGCATTGAGGAAGTCTACTAGTGCCATTTTGCTAACAGCATGTGCTCACTCCATGTCTCTGTCACATTTTAGTAATTCTTACTACCTTGCAAGCTTTTTCACTATTATATCAGTTATGGTGATCTGTGTTCAGTGATCTTTGATGTTTCTACTATAATATGGGGAGAAACCACAAACCATGTTTTTAAGAGATAGCAACTTAATTAATAAATGTTGTGTGTATTCTGACTACTCCACTAAATATACCTTCCTAGTCTCTCTTCCTTTCTTAGTGACTCCAATTTGTGAGACACGACAATAGTGAAATTAGGCCAATTAATAATGGACTTACAATGGACTCTAAGTGTTCAAGCGTAAGAGTTGCGTGTGTCTTACTTTAAATCAAAAGCTAGAAATACTGAAGTCTAGTGAGGAAGACATGCTCAAAAGCCAAGAGAGACCTAGAACTAGAACTCTTGTTTTAAACAGTTAGCCAAGTTGTGAATGCAAAGCAAAAGTTATTGAAGGAAATTGAAACTGCTACTCCAGCGAACACAGAAACAATAACAAAGAGAAACAGCCTTATTGATGAGACATAGAATGTTTTAGTGGTTTGGCCAAAAAGTCAAATCAGCCACAACATTATCTTCAGCCAAAACATAATCTAGATCAAAGCTCTAACATCCTTCAATTTTATGAGGCCTGGGAGAGGTAAGAGAAAACTGTAAAAGAAAAGTTGGAAGCTGACAAAGGTTGTTTTTTAAGGTAAAAGGAAAGGAGCCATTTTAACAACATAAAAGTGGAAGTGAAACAATAACTTCTGATAAAAAAGCTTCAGCAAATTATTTTAAAAACTTAGCTAAAATAATAGATGAATGTAGCTTCCCTAAACAGCAGACTGTCAATGTAGACAAAACAGCTTTATATTGAAAGAAGATTTCATCTAAGCCTTTCATACCTAGAGGGGAGAAGTCAATGCTTGGCTTCAAAGCTACAAATGACTGATGCTCTTGTTAGGGGTTAGTGCAGCTAGTGACTTTCAGTTGAAGCCAATGCTCATTTACCATTTGAAAATCCTAGGGTTTTTAAGAATTATGCCAAATCAACCCTGCCTGTCTCTATAAATGAAGCAACAAAGCCTGGATAACAGAACACTTGTTTATAGCATGGTTTACCAAATACTTTAAGCTCACTGTTGAGATATACTAATCCAAAAATAAGATTCCTTTTCAAATATTACTGCTTGTTAACAATGTACCCGGTCACCCAAGAGCTCTGATGGATATTTACAAGGAGATTAATGTTGTTTCGTGTAACCTAACACAACATCAATTCTGTATCCCATGGAACAATAAGCAATTTTTATTTTCAAGTCTCATTACTTAATAAATAAATTTTGTAAGTCTATAGTTGTCATAGATAGTGATTCCTCTGATGTATCTGCAAAATCTTCTGGAGAAAGTTCTATCATTCCAGACACTATTATGAATGTTTGTGATTCATGAAAGAAGGCCAAAATATCAATATTAGTAGGAGTTTAGAAGAAGTTGCTTCCAACCCTCATGGATCACTTCAAGACTTCAGAGGGGGAAGTAAATGCAGATGTACTGGAAAGAGCAAGAGAAGTAGGATTAAAAGTTGAGGCTGAAAATGTCACTGAATTTCTGCAATCTTGTAATAAAACTTTAACAGATGAGGAGTTGCTTCTTCTAGAAGAACAAAGAAAGTGGTTTATTGAGATGGAATCTACTCCTGGTGAAGATGATGTGAACATTATTGAAATAACAATGAAGGATTTAGAATAGTCCTTAAGTGTATTTGACAGAGCAGTGACAGGCTTTGAGAGGATTGCCTCCAACTTTAAATGAAGCTCTACTGTGGATAAATACTACCAAATGATATCCTATGCTACAGAGAAGTCTTTCATGAGAGAATCCTTCAGCACAGCATACTGATTGTTGCCTTAAGAAATTCTCACAGCAACCCCAACCTTTGGCAACTACAACCCTGATTAGTCAGCAGCCACCAACATCGAGGCAAGACCCTCCAACAACCAAAACATTATGACTCACTGAAGGCTCAGATGATTGATGTTACTTGGCAATAAAACATTTTTAAATTAAAGGATGTACATTATTTGTTTAAACATAACACTATTGCACACTTTACAGTATTGTGTAAACATAACTTTTACATGCATTGAGAAACCAGAAATTTTGGTTGACTTGTTTTATTGTGATTTTTGCTTTATTGCGGTGGTCTGGAACAAAACCCACAATATCTTCAAGTATATCTCTAACATATAGAGAATTTTTAAAAATTCTTCATGTATTTTATGAAACCTATCACCTTAGAAGTACTCACTCAATATTTTACTTAAGGAGTACATCTTGATTATTAAGGGCTTTCTTAGGTTTATTGTATATGCAGTAAATAAAACCTCAACATTTCAATCATGATGTATAAAAAGTATTTTTATGTCATTATTTTTAAAACTTAATTTGAATAAATGCACAATATTCCATGTATTCTGTTATCATGACACATTTAAAAATTTTAGCAACATTCAAGATCTCTTAGTTTTTATTATATTTTTAAAATTTAATGATCATGCTTTTTACATAAGCTTTCGTTTGATTTCATTTTCAACGATTATAGTCAAATTCTCTCATTATATAGGCTCTTTTTCAATCGAATATTTCTAGTTTCATGAATGAGGCAATATATTTCTTCCTTGAAAAATAGCATAAACTTGAAATTAAATTAGATTCATATGCAGGTGTATTTGAATAATTTAAAGTAAATATCTTACATTGCAGACCCATAAAAATGTTTGTTTTTTTAAATATATTTTGGTTTGTTTTTAGTTATTTTAGTTTTTTAGTTAGCTTTTTATAAAAATATAAAATACTTCACAAGCATTCTGTGTCTCAAATATGTGTACAAACTAAATGTGGTTTGCTTTCCAGCTACAGTTGACGCCTGAACACGTGTGTGGACCATGCAGGTCCACTTACATGCGTATACTTTTTTCAATGAAATTCAATTTTAAAAATCAGTGTTTTCTGTAGGGTTGTCTTTTCCCATAAACAGGTTCCACAGGGCCAGGTGGGAAACTTGAGTATATGTGGATTTTGGTACATTAAGGTTGCCCTTGAACTGATCCCAGCCTACATGTAGGGATAACCATATGTTGTACTTTTTTGTTCTTTTTACTTAGAATTACTTTGGCTATTCAGACGCTTTTTTGGTTCCAAATAAATTTTAGAATTTTTTTTTTTCTAGTTCAGTGAAAAACATTGATAGTATGATGGGAATAGCTTTGAATCTGTAACTTGGGTTGGTCAGTATGACCATTTTAATAGTACTGCAAACCCCAAGCTTTGGTAGAGTCAATGTGATATTGGACCTGCGGGTGTGCAGAAGACAAGAGTTGAGCTTAGGGAACCTCAGACTGAATTTCAAAGGATGTGTGGAAATGCCTGAATGTCTAAACAGAAGTCTGCTGCAGGGAAAGGGCCCTCATGGAGAACTCTGGTAGGCCAGTGCAGAAGGAAAATGTGGGGTGAGAGCACCCACACAGTCTCCACTGGGGCACTGACTAGTGGAGCTATGAGAAGAGGGCCACCATTCTCTAGGCCAGAATGATAGATACACCAACAGCTCACACCATGCACCTGGAAAAGCTGCAGTCACTCAATGCCAGCCTGCAAAAAAGCAGGCCAAAGGGAGGCTGTACCATGCAAAGTCACAGGGGTGGGGCTTCCCAAAGCTATAGCATCCCACCCCTTGCATCAGCATGACTGGATGTGAGACATGGAGTCGAAGGACATCATTTTGGAACTTTAAGGTTTAATGACTGCCCTATTGGATTTCAGACTTGCATGGGGTCTGCAACTCCTTTGTTTGGGTTAATTTCTCCCATCTCCAATGGGTGTATTTACCAAATGCCTGTACTCCCACTGTATCTAGGAAGCAACTAACTTTTGATTTTACAGAATCATAAGTGAAAGGGACTTGCCTTTTCCCAGATGACATTTTAAACTTAAACTTTTGGGTTAATGTTTAAATGAGTTAAGAATTTGGGGGACTGTTAGAAAGGCATGATTGTGTTTTGAAATGTGAGAAAATGAGATTTGGGGGCAGGGGCATGGGCAGAATGATATAGTTTGTGCAAACCCAAAATCTCATCTTGAATTGTAATTTGAATTGTAATCCCCACGTGTTGGGGGAAAGGCCTGGTGGGAGGTGATTAAAACGTGGGGGGCAGTCCCCTCATACAGTTCTCATGATAGTGAGTGAGTTCTCATAAGGTTTGATGGTTTTATAAGGGGCTTTTCCCCACTTTGCTTTGCACTTATCTCTCCTTCCAACATATCAAGAAGGACATGTTTGCTGCCCTTTCCACCAAGATTGTTAGCTTCCTGGAGCCTCTCCAGCCATGCAGAACTGAGTCAATTAAACCTCTTCTGATTCTAAATTACCCAGTCTCAGACAGTTCTTTATAGCAGCATAAGAACAGACTAATACAGTGATCCACCCCTTTTTATTTGTCTGGGTTGATTTAATGAACCCAACTCCCAGCTTTATGATTTTTTCCTTTGCTTAGTCCCTTCCGCTGTTAATATTTCCAGTTACGCAGTGAAATTCTCATAGTGAGTTTCTCAGCTCTTTTAGATGACTTTGTGTCTTTTTGTCTGTTTGTTTGTTTGAGATGGAATCTTGCTCTGTCACCTAGGCTGGAGTGCAGTGGTGCAACCTCTGCCTCCTGAGTTCAAGCAATTCTCCTGCCTTAGCCACCTGAGTAGCTGGAACTACGGGTGGGTGCCATCATGCCTGGCTAAGTTTGTATTTATGTTGGAGATGGGGTTTTCCATGTTGGTCAGGCTGGCGTCAAACTCCTGACCTCAGATAACCTGCTTGCCTCGGCCTCCAAAAATACTGGGATTACTGGAGTTAACCACTACGCCTGGCCAGAGTTTGAGTCTTTAAAAAAAAAAAAAAATGACTGTTTCATCTCTTAGCTCTTGTTTCTTTCTAATTGATTCTTTAGATTCTTTTGTTTGTCTCCTGAATCTCTGTAATTTTCATTGCCATCAAGCTCCTGAATTCTGGGTCTATTATTTCAGTCTTTTCAGCCTACTAACAACTTTTGCTGGGGTGCTAATGTGGTCATTTGAAGATAAGAAGACATTCTGGGTTATTGAATTTCCAGAGTATTTATGCTGGTTCTTTCTTATCTGTGTGAACTGATGTTCCTTTAATCTCTGATGTTGTTTTCTGGATCTTTGTTTTCTGGATGGGGCTTTTGGCTTTTATACACTTTGATGCCCTTGAGTGTTTGACTATGCTGTAAGTTGTATTTAATTGACTGGCTTCATTTCTGGATGATTTCAGGCAGCCAAGGCTCAGCTCAGCCCCCCTGGGATGTGTGCTTTAAACACTAGGAGGGGTTGAAACCTGACCAACAGCATTGTTCTCTGCCCCCTCAATATTAAGCACCTGCTGTACTGTCATGGCCACAGCATTCTCAGTACACCCTCAACAACAGTCCAATGGGGGATGCCAGTAAAAGTGCTTCATTGGGGCATTTGCTGTGGGGTCCATGCTTATGCACATGGGCACCAGCTGCAGCAAAGGTGCTGTGTGGCATGTTATGCTCATACTCACCCTGGAAGTTGCAGGTTGGCAGGGTTTGCACACACACCAGTGAGGCCCATGCAGTGGCAGCAAGGTCTGTGCATATCTGCATTGTGGCAAAACAGTGAGTGCAGACTGTGCACAAGTGCATGCTGGCAGTGCAGCGAGGGGAGACTGTAGGTAGGTGTGCACTGTTGGAGGTCCATTTACAGAAGCATTCCAATGGTTAGGTGGAGTCTGCAGCTATGGCGATGGCCCCTGAGAAGCATCCTGTTTGGGCATGCAAAGCTGCCCTGCAAGATGGTATGGCCAGGCAGGGAACCCAGGGGAGGCCAGCTGATAGGAGAGCATTCTAATCACACTGGCATATCTCATGGGAAAGATAGCTCTTCTTTTCAGGTTGACAATCAATAATCATCAATGTCACTCAGGGAAGTGTGGCAAGCCTTAGGGAATGGGTGTCCCTGGCTGTGCTTCCCTTCACCCATTCCCATTTCAAATTATCTGGGCCCTACAATACTGGAGTCCTATCTTTGCTACTTCTCCAAGCAAGTTTCCCTGCCAGCTCAAATGTCCATGAGGATTGTGAGCTCTAAAGCTAGGATTCTGGAGCTCTTTGGAAAGAGTGAGCCACTCTATCCTATTTAACTCACCCCTTCCCTCACTTCTCAGGGCCTGAGACATTGACCACCACCTGCAGAGGTCTGTCCTGCAGACCCTGACTCAAGGACAGACAAAAGAATTAACTCTCACACCATTACGGTGATTCACGTGGGCTAGGGAGGATGTCACTGCTTTCACAGCCAATTGATCAAGATTCCCTCTCCATCGTTACATTTATTCAGTCAGATTTTAAAACAGTGGTTCTAACTTAACACACTTGTGGATAATTAACATGGTTAAAAGAATGGTTTTACCACTGATAAAAGCTTTAGGTTCCTGGAGTAAACACCATAAACAGGTAATTCCCCTTTGATCTCCCCTTGAGAGGACCACCCAGTACAAAATTTGCATAAGTAAATACTTAAAGTGGAGACAAAGGGATTGGAATAAACAGACTTAAACTGGGAAAGCCTTCTACCTTCTCTAGTCTCTATCTCCTTCCTATGCTAACATAAAAGAAGCAGCGGCCTTCAGCCTGCCCCAATAAAATCTTTTGGCCTTCTAAAAGGTTTGAGATTACAATCTATAACTTTTCCTAAAAATTTTCTATATTTTGCCAGCCATCCCAAGTGAATTCCAACATCCTGCAACCCCATGCTGGGTTCCCAGCTATCTGCTCCTTAAGCCCAGTGTCTCCCTCCTCTCTCCTTCTACTCTCACTTCTTTCCTTCTGAAGATCTGCTCAGAGTGTGCTGGTTCTCTTGATGGCCTAGTCTTTCAGTGGAAGATCATCCTGGCTGCATCTTTATGGCCATTTTGTCTCTTCTGTCTTTTAGAGTTTCCTTGGTGAGTATCAGGTGTTCATATATTAAGGATTTACATGTTGGGTTTAAAAATTAAGATTATAAACCAAGACCTCTTCAGTGTGATAAAAGGAAGCAAATGATAAAATGTATTTAGGTTACAATGTTGCTTTTAAGAAGAAGTCTGGCTGCTACATTTTAAAGTTTTTTTTTTTTTTTTCCCTATGGTGGTTTTAAGGATTTCTCTTTCTCTGTCTCTGTCCATTTTTCTGGCTCTTTTGTTTTCTCTTTCTCTCACATCAGATTTATTGTTAAGTGCTAACTCAGTGGTTATTTTTTCCTTGAAATTTACTGGGTTTCTTGAATGAACACATGTATATTTCATCATTTGGAAAGATGAAACCATTAAATATTCAAATATGGATTTGCCCCATTTATTTTATTCTAGATCTCTATTTAAATACATCACCTTGCACAACTCATTATGTATGATAATCACTCTTCTGCATTTCTATCTTTTCATCTCACTATTGAACTGTGCTCATTTGCTTTTCTGATTTAGCTTCCAGTGATCTAGTTTTTTTTCTGTGTCCAAAATATTACCATACTCATGCTCCTGATGTTTAATTTTGGTCATAATGTTGATGAAAATACAGTTGCTGGGTTCAAGGATGACCCTGAAAAGGCCTTTTTCCGTGCTCAGCCTGGCCTCCTGGCTCAGGTTCTTGGCTTCCCTCGTTTGAAGAATCGAGCAGAGAGCCTTAACCTCACGATGAGTGTTTTGTTCCAAACAAGAGTTCATGAACTGAGAGAGTGTGCAGCAATGCAATTTATTGAGCAAGGAAAAGTAAAGCTTCCACAGCATGGAAGGGGACTAGAGGGGGTTGTTGCTGTTTGTCAGCACTGCCTGGGCTTATATCCCAAAGTAATTTTGAGTTGCCGACTGTTTGCCCCCTAGTCCTGTGTGGGGAGAGAGCTTGTGACCATGAGTCCCCTAATTTCGCCTCCTGAGTTGCTGTTTGCTCCCTAGCCCTGAGTGGGAAGAGAGCTTGTGACCAGGAGTCACATGATTTTCTTTTTCTGGTGGCTGTTTGTTTCCTAGTTTCCATTGAACTTGTAAGCAGTATTGCAATGTGGTTAAACAGCTAACTGATATTTTGAACACAGACTCCTGATGTGGCTGAAGTACCCGTGTTGAACTTTTTCCACGCTAGGTTTTCCAGAACGTTCCGCATTGACCCAAAAAGTTTTATTTCCTCAATAATGTCATTTATTCATTAAAATTTGTTATTAGTTTCATGTTAAAACTGAAGAATTGCATTATATTGTTTTCATTTGGCAAATATTTTCGAATTTATTTTCTTAAAACATAATACAAATACATGTTTTCCAATGTGTCTGTAATAATACCAGATCTGCAATTTTTGTGACTTTTTTCCTGCTATTATTCCTGCTCCTTATTGCACAGTGTGCCTTGTTTCCTTGCATTCTGTATCAGCTTTGAAAATATGATGCTCACTGCTTCTGCCAAAATTATTTGGGAGGATTTCTCAAATCCTGGAATGATGACTTCCTATATAGAATAATTTTCTTTATTTTTACTAGGTATCTCTGAAGATTATCTTTAAGAATGATATAAATTAAATTAGTAGCATCCTGCTGTGTCAGGTTGCCTGTGGCCTATCCCTCAAAATCACAGCTTTTCCCATTTCTTCTACTTAACCTGGTTTATTCATTTTCAGGACAGTAATCCACACATTTTTCTGGAAGTGGAGAGAGGAGTCAGTAATCTTTTTGTTTAAACATACTATGACATCATAGACCTTTAAAATGATAGCATAGGTTTTAGGAAGTGGATATCCAAGAAAATTTCCCATTTTTGGGTGGCATTTCTACGGCTGCCTTTTCACTTATCCAACAATGAGTTTCTTCTGAAGCAAACAGCCTTCTCGGAAAGTGTAAGTGTGCCCTAATAAATTCTCATCGTTTTTTTTTCTGAAATTTTTGACCTAGTAATTCCTTACATATTTATCATTTTCTTCTTTGAAGACATTTTTATAAAATGCTTATCTATTAATATTCTTTGCTTTTACCTGGCAGAAGTAGAGACGCATCATTCTTTGATGCAGGTGGAGACTTAATAATTGAGAAAAATAATGTAATCTATAAGGCTCTATCAAAGATTAAAACAAAAAATCAAGAATTTGATTACCTCAATTGATAAAGGAACAAATTGATAAAGTTCAACATTTGCATTATATTTGATGACAGTAATTTAAAATCATTTATCTTATAAAGGTTTATAATTAAAGAATTAAAAATACTCACTTTTAAATTTTAGGTATTCACATCAAAAATCTATTGCCTAACTTAAAAAAACTGTCAAATATGTTTATTTGTTTTAGTAGAGTAGTTTTGTTTATCCTGATTTAATCTTGAAGACTAAACATAAAAAATAATGTTAATTTGAGCTAACTGTTCATGCAAATTATTTTCTTTTTTAATAAAATGTATTTCTGTGGCTATACACAGACATGGAGCTGCAGACCTTCTCATTTAAGTTATTAAAATGACAACCACCTTTGTAATGCCAGTAGTCACTGCCAAATAAATTAATTAATTTTTTAATGTATGGAGAAACATACAGTATTTTAAGAAATTGATGTAGCTGAAACGGTATGTACTTTGTATTGTATCGCAAAATGCATACAAGTATAATGAAGAAAAACTTGTTAAGAAAGTTTACCAAAGCATTCTAGTTAAGATTACATTTAGGTGGGTAAGGAATTTGTCATTTCCAAAAAACATATAAAATAAAGGTAAATAGGGTTGCTATTTTGCAATATTTGAACTGCAATAGTATCATGAAATGTATAACTAAATCCATGCCATTTATGAGGCAATGGTTATCACAAAAGCTTAGTAGCATAATTGATTTCCCTTTGCACTCTTAAGTTTGAGAATAATTAGGTAAATGACATACATTGTTATTAAACTGTACCAGTGCACTTGATGAAAAAAATGTACATATTGCTATAAACTGTTCTCTCTGCTGGCATATAACATTTTTAATTTTGAAAAGAGAAAATAATGTTATTAATCATTTTATTAAATAAAGCAGAGATATCAGTTCTAATTATAATAATTATTTCATAATATGTTTGGATAAACATGTTTATTAAAACAGAATTCTATATATGAAAGATACTATATAACATTTTATTTATGTATTTTAATTTAAGTCTACTGAAAATACACCAGAAAACCTAACAGATACACTTAGCATAGGAGAAACACTATCCTACACTGCTTCACTTTTTCAAAGATGTTATTCCGTCTAGCTAATGACTTATTCTAAAAAGAGTATTAAAAGTAGCTGAAAAGAAATGCTATGTTTAAATATGTGAAGAGGGCATGTTTGAACATTTAATATTTATTGCCCACCCCTGAGCTTTGTTATGCTCTCAAGTGACTATTAACAGAAATTCACATTTTGACAATATTCAGAGTGTAAGAGACATGACACTGTTAAACAAAAGCAACACTCCCGCTGCCCCATTTGGAAAAGTTCCTGAATTCAAAATACCCCAAAACAGTTCAGAATATCTAGCTTCTGATGCCAGTATTTACTCTTAACAGAAATATTTTGAATAAAGAGACACAAATACATAATGAGGTATCATAGTACCGCTCACTAATCATTAAAGCAAGGCTACATTAGAGTAGAGTTATCTTCTTGCTTGAAAAACAATGTCAAGTAAACACACACAGAAATACAAGGCTCTGGATATGAGGGAATGAAGTAATCCCTGAGAGATAGAAAACAAAGGAGTTAAATTCTGCTACTTCCCTAATTTAGTGGCCAGAGAGAGTTTCCAGACAGTAGGGCAGAGAAAGTGGGCTCCTAATGTTGTACAAAGCTGAGAGTTCCAGGAGACTAACTTAGCTAGAGTTTCTAGGTCTGAGAAGCTAGAGATTCAAAGAGAGAAATCTCTGATATCTACAGATGTTCTCCTTTCAGTTCTTAGCAGAATATTGATTAGTGTATACATGTGAGTCATCTACACACTGCCAGGGAAACCAGCATCTTCAAGGATTGAAAACAAACAAAAACAAAAACAAAAACCAATGCCTGACATTCATATATGACCTGGATTATACCAGCATTTTTCAGCCAAATGAAAGAAAAACATCTCAATTCACGGAGCATTTGGTAAAGTAATTAAAAATGCCTTGCCTCAGGGATAGAAATTAATTACATTGAGACTGAGTACTGAGCTGAACCCATCAAAAAATCATAAAAGCAGTTTCTAAAAGGATCAAACTGTTTCTAAAAAATTAACTGTGTCCTGGAGAAAAAGCTCATATTTTGTACAGAAATACAAAATATCCAGCATCCACAAAGATAAAATTAACAAAAACTACCATTCGATTAAACTGTGGATATGTTAAAATTTATTTAATAGATTCACAGAGACTCACAACACAAAGTTTTGCAAGAATTTAGAGGCACTGGAACTCTCATAACTTGATGGTAGAAATGTAAAGTGTTTTAAAAACTTCTGATAACACTTTGGAAATTTCTTATTTTCTCATAATGTTAAGCATACACCTATACTATGACAAAGAGCTCCCTTATAAGGTATGTACAGCCACTCGATCAGAAAAAAAATAACCAAAAAATAAGCTGTATAAACATGTGTATAGAAACTTTATTTCAAATAGTCAAAAATTTGAAACATTCTAAATGTCTATTAAAGAAAAATGGATAAACATTGTCTGACATAGTCACACAAGAGAGATTAACTTTCACCAATTAGCAATTAATGAGCTTTTGATACTCACAATGACACAATTAATCTCAAACACATGTTGAGCCAAAAGATGCCAGGCATAAATTAGTGCACACTGTTTGAATTTTGAAAACAGACAAAACTGCTGTGTAGGCATGAGAAAAGTGATTGCTTCATCAGTGAGAGGTGCTAACTAGAAAGATGCATTAGGAAAATTTCTTGGGTTGTATTTGTGCATTTGAATGAAAGCAGAATTTATTTTTGTAAAAATAAACATATCAGCAGATGTTTAACTACTATACGTGTACTATCACATGTAACCTGCCAAAGAAAAACATGTTTAAAAATACTTTTCCAAAAGGACAATTTAAATTGAATACATTTGCAACTATTTAAAAACCATTTATAAAATATTTTATAAAATTCATTATTCATCTACCCATTTTTCCTGTAATCGATAGTCTCTCCTAGGCACTTATTGAAAAGAAGTAAAAACCCTTGACCACACAAACACTTGAATAAGAATTGTAATAATAAATTAACTTTTAATTACCCCAAAATAATAAAACTGATGTACTCAGCAACAAATAGAAAAAAAAAAATCTGGTATATTCATACAGGAAAATACCACCTAGCTATTGAAAGGGACATACTAGCTATATATACAACAGAATTTATGAATATCAACAAAGCTATTCTGACAAATATGTACACAAAAGTACATTTTGTATAGTTCCCTTTATATGAATTTCGAGACAAAAAACCTAATGAATCATAAATAGAATAGTTGTTGCCTTGGGAATGGAGGTGAAGTTAAATGAGAAAGGACTTTTTGCTATGATGATTACTATTACATAATAGTAAATGTTACTACATTTTAATTACATATGTATAGGCATTTGTCAAAAACTTACAAATATAACTTAAATTTGTTCACTCTATTTTGTGTAAATTTTTATAGAAAAATTATACAGAAAAAATTACAGTCCTTTTAAGAGTGTGATCAAAGTTAATTATAGATTATGTGTATGTGAACAAACACACACATGCCAAAAGTATGTGCTTAACGCTCCAAAATGTCTAAGTGTCCACTTATAAATAAGATACCATTGATACGGATTCATTTAACATATTCATATAATTCAAATGTTTAAATGTTTAAAACAAATATTACCAACATTTTTGGTAAATTGGAAAGTTTAAGTTAATATGAGAGTTTTTCTCATTTGGTTGATTTATTAATAATTATAATCAGCAAAAAATTTTGCATATGTTATATTTGGTTATACAGATACATTTGTGACATATAATTGTAGTATTGGATAATGACTGATAAAGTTACATTTTATCAATACAGTTTTCTGATTATGTGATATTTAATTTAAAAAATGCTAATTCATGAGATACTCTGTCACTGGAAGAATTACAGACAACAGAAATATTTTGTAGCATTAGATTCTAGACAAAAGCAAAGGTTTACATTTAACAGCAATGTCAATAATAGAGTCAGAATTGATATCAAACTTGGGGAATATTTTTAACAGAAGTTGACATTTTATAATTGGTATGAATTGCTCTCTGACTATCATATTTAATCATGTGATCAATAATACAATGTAAATTATATATGGCTATACATTTTAAAGTTGAGGACACCTAAATAAAACATGTAAATTATTTTAATTACTTGGCAATCTCTTACATACAAAGTATTTAAGTATATTTTAAACATATTTAATGTTACTAATTTTTTGAGTGATATGAGCAAAATTCTGTTTTAGGCTATGTATAGACATGTATATATTTGAATTACTAAAAATATAAACATTTAAGTAGTCTACTCAGCATATTAATTTTTCTTATATTCATTAAAACATTAATTGCATTAAATTCAGCCACTATGAATATGTACATTTTAAAGGTAGAGCATTTCAGTTTTATACAAGGTTGTCATTTTGAGCTGACACAGGTTTGCAAGATTTGAGAAAATATCAGAAGATTTATTTAAGATGATGTAAGATGGCAACTCCACACATCACTCTGCTGGTATATATCTGCTTAGGCAGGCTTTACTTTACGGTTTCAACAGCACATGGGAATGCAGTATGTTCCCCATGCCCCCACTGACCACCACTCAAAGCCATCAAGCCTCACCCTCACCAGTGCCCTGCCCTTGTGCTGTGCTGCACAGAAAACAGGGGACCCTCCTACAACTTGATTGATTGTTCCTGCCTGTAGACCACAGAAAGGCACCAAAACTTGCACCGCCCATCACCCCACCCCAAGCCAACACCACCTACAGTGCAACACTGCACACAGTCTCCAGAAGAGGGTCCTTGCTTCCCCAACAGCGTCCTGGCCTCCACCACTGTGGTGAACATCTGCAAGGAGACAGACACCCCTACATCCACTAGCACTCTGCTGCAGGTACCGCAGTTTGGTACCTGTAGCACAGTAGACTCCAAATCTCGAGGAGCCAGAGAACAAAGCTGGGGCCTAATCCAAGTCCCCCAGAGTTACAGCACACAATCCAGAAGTTGGGAGGTAAGTGTTGGTGCCATAAAATCTCCCAGAAACGAAGGCATTCAGCTGAATCTACCTTATAACACAATGAAATCTTCAACATCACCAAATAGAATGAAAGAAAACAAAATACCACCCAAAGATAAGCAACCTCAAAGATGGAAGTTAGATGAACACACCAAAATAAGAAAGAATCAGCAAAAGAATACTGAAAATTCAAAAAGCCAAGAGTAACTTCCTACCTCCAAATGACTGTATCACCTCTTCAGCAAGGGTTCAGAACAGGGCTGAGGCTGAAATGACAGAAATAGCATAAAGAATATAAACAGTAATGAAGTTCATTGAGCTACAGGAGTATGTTGTAACCCAATACAAGGGAGGTAAATATTACAATAAAACATTGCACAACCTGACAGACAAAATTGCCAGTATAGAGAAGATTGTAACCAACTTGATAGAGCTGAAAAACACTATAAATATTTCACAATGCAATCCCAAGTATTAATAACAGAATAGACCAAGTGGAGGAAACAATCTAAGAACTTAAAGAATGTCTTTCTGAAATAAGGTTGGCAGATAAGAATAGAGAAAAAGAATAAAAGTAATAAACAAAACCTCTGTGAAATATGGGATTATGTAGAGAAAGAATCTACAACTAACTGGTATACCTAAAAGGGTTAGAGACAATGGAACCAACTTAGAAAACATATATCAAAATACCACTCATGAAAACTTTTCTAACCTATCTAGAGGGGCCACCATTCAAATTAAATAAATACAGAGAACTTCAGTAATATACTCCACAAAAAGATCATTTTGAAGACATATAATCAGCAGATTCTCCAAGGTCAAAACAAAAGGAAAAATGTTAAAGACAGTGTGTTAGTCTGTTTTCGCACTGCTGATAAAGACATACCCAAGACTTGGTAAATTATAAAGAAAAAGAGGTGTAATGAATTCATAGTTTCACATGACTGTGGAGGCCTCACAATCATGGTGGAAGGTGAAAGGCATGTCTTACATGGCAGGAGGTAAGAGACGGAATGAGCCAAACAAAAGCAGAAACCCCTTATAAAACCATCAGATCTTGTGAGACTTATTCACTACTACAAGAACAGTATGGGAGAAACTGCCTCTATTATTCAATTATCTCCTACTGGGTCTCTCCACAACACATGGCAATTATGGGAGCTACAATTTAAGATGAGATTTGGGTGGGACACAGAGCCAAACCATATCATTTTGACCCTGGCACCTCCACAATCGTATATTCTCAAATTTCAAAACCAATTATACCTTCCCAACAGTTCCACAAGTCTTAACTCATTTTAGTGTTAACTCAAAACTTCATAATCCAAAATGTCACTGGAGACAAACTCTTCCACCGATAAGCCTATAAAACCAAAAGGAAGTTAGTTACTTTCTAGATAAAATATGGATACAGGCATTGGGTAAATATACCCATTTCAAATGGGGGAAATTGGTCAGAACAATGGAGTTACAGGCCTCATGCAGGTCCAAAATCCAGCAAGGCAGTTGAATCTTAATGCCCCAAAATGATCTCCTTTTACTCTAGGTCTAACATCCAGGTCACACTGATGTAAGGATTGGGTTTCCATGGTCTTGGGCAGCTCTGCCCCTGCGACTTTGCAAGGTACAGTTCCGCTCCTAGCTGCTTTGACAAGCTGGTGTTGAACATCTGAGGCTTTTTCAGGTGCATAGTGCAAGCTGTCAGAGGATTTACTACTCTGGGGTCTGGAAGATGGTGGTCCTCTTCTCACATAGGCAGTGCCCCAGTGGGAACCCTATGTGGGGGCTTGAACCCACATGAATTTTCTCTGTGGAAATTTTCAGATTTCCTCTGAAATCTAGGCTGAGGATCCTAAGCCTCAATTCTTCATTTCTGTGCATACATAGGCTCAACACCACATGGAAGCTGCCAAGGCTTGGGGCTTACAACTTCAGAAGCCATGGCCCAAGTTGTACCTTGGTCCCTTTTAGTCACAGATGGAGCAGCTGGGATGTAGGGTACCAAGTCCCTAGACTGCACACAGGGAGGGGCCTTGGGCCTGTCCCAACAAAACATTTTTTCCTCCTAGGCCTCTGGGACTATGATAGGAGGGGCTGCTGTGAAGACCTAGGACATGGCTTGGAGTCAATTTTCCCATGTCTTCATGATTAATGTTTGGCTCCTCATTTATACACACTTCTGCATCCAGCTTGAATTTCTTCTCAGAATTTTTTTTTTCTATTGCATTGTCAGGCTGCACATTTTCTGAACTTTGATGATCCACTTCCCTTACAAAACTGAATGCTTTTAACAGCACCAAAGTCACCTCTTAAATTCTTTGCTTCTTAGAATTCTTCTGCCAGATATCCTGAATCATCTCTCTCAAGTTTAAAGTTCCACAAATCTCTAGGTCAGGGGCAAAATACCACCAGTCTCTTTGGTAAAACATAGCAAGAGTCACCTTTACTCCAGTTCCCAACAACTTTCTCATCTCCGCCTGAGAACACCTCAGCCTGGATTTTACTGTCCATATTATTATCACTATTTCTGTCAAAGCCATTCAACAAATACCTAGGGAGTTCCAAACTTTCCCACATTTTTTCTGTCTTATTCTGAGGCCTCCAACTTTCTCAACCTCTGCCTGTTACCCATTTCAAAGTCACTTCTACATTTTCCGGTATCTTTACAGCAGTGCCCCACTCTACCAGTACCAATTCACTTTATTAGTTCATTTTCACACTGCTAATAAAGACATGCCCAAGACTGGTAAATTATAAATAAAAAGAGGTTTCATGGACTCACAGCCACATGTGGGAGAAAAGGCTTCAAAATCATGGCAAAAGGCACATCTTTCATGGCAGCAGGCAAGAGAGGGAATGAGAACCAAGCAACAGCAAAAACCCCTCATAAAATCATCATATCTTGTGAGACTTATTCACTACCATGAGAACAGTATGAGTAAAATCATGCTCATGTTTCAATTATCTCTCATTGAGTCCCTCCTACAACACATGGAAATTATAGGAGCTACAATTCAAGAGGAGATTTGGGTGGGAACATCAGGCAGCTAGAGAGAAAGACCAAGTCACCTACATAAGGAAACCCTTCAGAGTAACATCAGACCTCTTAGCTGAAACCCTACAAGCCGGAAGATATTGGGAGCCAATATTCAACATTCTTAAAAAAATAAATTCCAACTCAGAATTTTACATTGAGCAAAACTAAGCTTCATAAGTCAAGGGAAAATAAAATTATTGTCAGATAAGCAAATGCTGAGGGAATGTATTACAGCCAGACATTCCTTAAAAGAGCTCTTGAATTAACACTACATATGGAAAGTAAAGACTATTACCAGCCACTACAGAAAACATTGAAGTACACAAACAAGTGATGCTATAAAGCAATCACATAAAAAGTCTGCAAAATTAGTCAGCTAACAACATAATGACAGAATAAAATCCACAAATATAAATACTACCCTTAAATGTAAATAGGCTAAATACCCCAGTGAAAATAAACAGAGTGGCAAGCTGAATAAAGAACCAAGACCACTGATATGCTGTCTTCAAGAGACCCATCTCACATGCAAAGACTCATCTAGGCTTAAAATAAAGGGATGAAGAAAAATCTAGCAAGCAAATTGAAAACAAAAAAAGGCAGAGGTTCTGAGGGAAGGTGTTCTCTTTCCGGGTCCACAAGGGGGCATAGTTTTAAGGGCAAGAACTTCCCAGTGCCATGGCCCCTCCTGTCTCTCTCCATCCAGGTTATTTAACAGTTTATATTTAAATTTTGCAGGCATGGGAAGAATCAAAAGTCAACCACTCCAGCAGAAGTTCTAAGGAACTCCTTTCATTGGCCAGAGGTCTTAGAGAAGGTGGAGATTCCTCCCAGGTTAAAAGTCCTCTTCTTCCACACCCCTTTGGACTCCATGCTTGGGTCCCCTTCCATGAACACTCCCTTCATGGAAGCTGCCTTTCTCTCTCTCGGACTTCCCCTCTGGAGCCTACTTTCACACTCTTCATGGAAGTTTTCTCTCTTCTCCTCCTTTTTTTTCTTTTCTCTACCTAAGTAAGATCGCCTTTCTGCAACATTTCTTGGATCTGGTATTTACAAGCTTACCACACACCTGCAGTGGTCCTCTCTCTCATTCCTGAGATAGCTGAGACCAAGAACCTACAACATTCTCTCCGGGGAGCTGTGCCTCCCTTGCACCTCCCCCCCCAAAAAAAAAACCTGTTACACTTCCAATTCTAGTTTCTGACAAAAGAGACTTTAAACCAACAAAGATAAAAAAAGACAAAGAAGGGTGTTACATAATGGTAAAGGGTTCTATTCAACAAGAAGATCTAATTATTTTAACTATACCTGAACCCAACATAGAAGCTCCCAGATTTATAAAGCAAGTTTTTACACACTTTCAAAGAGACTTAGACTCCCATACAATAATAGTGGGAGAATTTAACACTTTGCTAACAATATGAGATCGTTGAGTCAGTAAATTAAAAAAGCTATTCAGGACCAGAATTCAGCACTGAATCACATGAAGCTGTTAGGTATCTATAGAACTCTCCACTCAAAAACAACAGAATATACATTCTTCTCATTGCCACATGACACACATTCTAAAATCCCTCATGTAATCACAAGTAAAACACTCTTCAGCAAATGCCAAATAACTGAAATAATAATAAACCACAACACAATCACATTAGAAATTGAGACTAAGAAATTTACTCAAAACGATACAGTTGCATGGAAATTAAATAACCTACTCCTGAATGACTTTAGAGTAAGTGATAAAAGAAGGGCAGAAATCAAGAAGTTCTTTAAACTGATGAAGACAAAGATACAACAGGCCAGAATTTCTGAGACACAGGTAAGGCAGTGTTAAGAGAGATATTTATAGCACTAAATGCTCACATAAAAAAAATTAGAAAGATATCAAGTTAACAATCTAACATCACAACTGAAAGAACTAGAGAACCAAGAGTAAACAAATTCCAAAGCTAGCAAAAGACAAGAAATAACCAAAATCAGAGCTTAACTGAAGGAGATTGAGACTTGAAAAATCATTGAAAATACCAATGAATCTAGGAGCTATTTCTTTGAAAAAAATTAATGAAGTAGATAGCTAGCTAGCTAGCTCGATTAATAAAGAAGAAAAAAGATTCAAAAAAATACAATCAGAAATGACAAGGATGCTATTACCACTGACCCTACAGAAATACAAGCAATCATCAGATAATATTATGAACACCTCTATGCCCATAAACTAGAAAACCTAGAAGAAATGAACAAATTCCTAAACATATACACCCTCCCAAGACTGAACCAGAAATAAATTGAATCTCTAGGCAGACCAATAATGAGCTCTGAAATTGAGGCAGTAAGAAATAATCTACTAACCACAAAAAGCCCAGGATCAGACAAATCACACCTGAATTCTACCAGATGTATAAAGAAGAGCTGCTACCATTACTACAGATACTATTTCATGAATTTAAGAGGAAGAACTCCTCTCTAATTCATTCTATGAGGCCAGTATCATCCTGATATCAAAACTTGGCATAGATGCAAGACAAGAGAACTTCAGGCCAATATCCTTAATGAACATCAATGCAAAAGTCCTAAGCAAAATACTGGCATATTGAATCCAGGAGCACATTAGAAGCTTATCAATCATGATCAGGTAGGTTTAATCCCTGAGATGCAAGGTTGGTTCAACACATGCAAATCAATAAATGTGATTTCATCACATAAACAGAACTAAAGACAAAAACTTCATGATCATTTCAACAGATGCAGAATATGCTTTCAAAATAATTCAACATCCCTTCATGTTAAAAACTGTCAAAAAACTAGGTATTGAATAAACATACTTCAAAATAATGAGACATTTATGACAAACCCACAAACCCATACTGCATTGCCAAAACCTGAAAGCATTCCCTTTGAAAACAGGCACAAGACAAGGATGACCTCTCTCACCACTTCTAGTCCACATAGTATTGGAAGTCCTGGCCATGGCAATGAGGCAAGAGAAATAACGAAAGGGTATCCAAATAAGAAGACAGGAACTCTAGCTATTCCTGTTTGAGGACATCTACATCTAGAAAACTCTATAGTCTCAGCCTCAAAGTTTCTTAAGCCAATAAACAACTTCAGCAAAATCTCAGAACAAAATCAATATGCAAAAATAACAACACTATTTGTAACTATATATACATATGCTACATAATATATACTAAATATACCACAAATAAAATTACTATACAATATCAGCAGGCAAGCTGAGAGCCAAATTACTGTCAAACTCCCATTCACAATTGCCACACACATAAAATAAAATACCTAGGAATAAATCTAACTGTGGAGGTGACAGGTCTCTATAAGGAGAACTATAAACTGCTTCTCAAATAAATCACCGATGACACAAACAGGAAAACATTCCATGCTCATGGATAGAAAGAATCAAAATTGTTAAAATGGCCATACTGCCCAAAGCAATTAGCAATTTATAGATTCAATGCTACTCCTATTAAACTAAAATTGGCATTCTTCACAAAACAGGAAATAAACTATTTTAAAATTGATATGAAACCAAAAAAGAGCCCAAATAGCCAAGGCAATCTTTTTTTTTTTTTTTCAATTGTACTTTAAGGTCTGGGGTACTTGTGCACCCAACCTCCCTACCCTCTGCTGTCCCACCCCTAGTGCCCCCCAACAGACCCCAGTGTGTGATGCTTCCCTCCCTCTGTTCCATGTGTTCTCATTGTTCCACATCCACCTATGAGTGAGACATGTGGTGTTTGATTTTCTGTTCTTGTGTCAGTTTGCTGAGAATGATGGTTTCCAGATTCATTCATGTCCCTGCAAAGGACACAAACTCATCGTATTTTATAGGTGCATAGTATTCAATGTGGTGGATATGTGCCACATTTCCTTGTCCAGCCTACATCAGTGGGCATTTGGGTTGGTTTCAGGTCTTTGCTATTGTAAACAGTGCCTCAATGAACATACCTGTGCATGTGTTTTTATAATAGAACAATTTATAATCCTTTGGGTATATATCCAGTAATGGGATTGCCGAGTCAAATGAAATTTCTAAGTCCTTGAGGAATCACCACACTGTCTCCACAATGGTTGAACTAATTTACACTCCCGCAAACGGTGTAAAAGTGTTCCTATTTCTCCACATCCTCTCCAGCATCTACTGTCTCCAGATTTTTTAATGATCACCACCCCAACTGGCGTAAGATGGTATCTCAATGTGGTTTTGATATGCATTTCCGTAATGACCAGTGATGATGAGCATTTTTTCATATGTTTGTTGGCCTCATACTGGGTTTGCTTTTTTTCTTGTAAATCTGTTTTAGTTCTTTGTAGATTGTAGATATTAGCCCTTTGTGAGATGGGCAGATTGCAAAATGTTTTCCCATTCTGTTGGCTGTCAGTTCACTCTAATGATTGTTTCTTTTGCTGTGCAGAAGCTCTGGAATTTAATTAGATCCCATTTGTCTATTTTGGCTTTTCTTAGCACTGCTTTTGGTGTTTTAGTCATGAAGTCATTGCCTATGTCTATGTCTGAATGGTTTTGCCTAGGTTTTTTTTCTAGGGTTTTCACGGTGTTAGGTCTTATGTTTAAGTCTTTATTCCATGTGGAGTTAATTTTAGTTAGCAAAGGCAATCTTAAGCAGAAAAAAAAAGCCAGAAGCATCATGCTACCCAACTTGAAACTATACTGCAGCGCTACAGTAACCAAAACAGCATGCTACTGGTACAAGAATAGACCAGTAGAACTCAATATAGAACCCAGATGTAAGAATGGAAGCCTACAACTACCTAATCTTTGGCAAACCTGACAAAAACAAGCAATGGGGAATGGATTATCTATTCAATAAATGGTGCTGGCATAACTGGTTAGCCACATGCAGATTAAAACTGGACTCTTTCTTTACACCATATAAAAAATTAACTCAAGATGGATTAAAGACTTAAATGTAAAACTGAAAACTATAAAATACCTGGAAGTCAACCCAGGTAATGCTATTCAGAACATAAACATGGGCAAAGATTTCATGACAAAGATGCTAAAATAAATGACAGTAAAAGCAAAAGTTTATTCATGGATCTGATTAAACTAAAGAGCACAGAAAAATAAATGATCAGCAGAGTAAACAGACAACCTACAGAATGGGAGAAAATTATTTGCAATCTGTGGATCTGACAAAAGTTGTATATCCAGCATGTATAAGAAATTAAACAAATTTAAAAGAAAGAAACAATGCCATTAAACAATAAGCAAAAGATATGTATAGACACTTTTCAAAAGATGAAATCCTTGTGACCAACGATCATATAAAAAAAGCTCAACATCACTGATAACTAGAGAAATGCAAATCAAAACTGCAAGGAGGTACCATCTCACACCAGTCTGAATGTTTATCATTAAAAAGTCAATAAATAACAGATGCTGGTGAGGTTGCAGAGAAGAAGGAATACTATGTTCTGTTGGTTTGACTGTAAATTAGTTTTAAGAAACTGTGGTGGTTCCTCAAAGATCAAAGACAGAAATGTCATTCAATCCAGCACTCTCATTACTGGATATACACCCAACAAAATACAATTATTTTATTATAAAGACACATGCGGAAAATGCCTTTGAAAAAATTCAACATCCCTTCATGCTAAGAACTTACAATAAACTAAGTATTGATGGAATGTATCTCAAAATAATAATAGCTATTTATGACAATATCATACTATATGGGCAAAAGCTGGAAGCATTCTCTCTGAAAACTGGCAGAAGAAAAGGAAGCCCACTCTCACTGCTCATATTTCACAATAGTATTAGAAGTTCTGGCCAAGACAATCAGGGAACAGAAAGAAATAAAACGTATTCAATTAGGAAAAGAGGAAGTCAAATTGTCTCTGTTTGCAGATGACATGATTGTATATTTAGAAAACACCATCGTCTCAGACTAAAATCTCCTTAAGCTGATAAGCAATTTCAGGAATGTCTCAGGATATAAAATCAATGTGCAAAAGTCACAAGCATTCCTATACACCAATAACAGACAAACAGAGCACCAAATCATGAACTCCCATGCACAATTGCTACAAAGAGAATAAAATACCTAGTAACATAAAGACACATGCATGTGTAGGTCCAATGCAGCGCTATTCAGAATAGCAAAGACATCAAATCAACTTAAATGCCCATCAGTGATAAACTGGATGAAGAGAATGTGGTATATATATACCATGGAATACTATGAAGCCATAAAAACGAACATGATTATGTCCTTGCAGAGACATGAATGGAGCTAGAGGGCATTATCCTGAGCAAACTAATGTAGGAACAGAAAACTAAATACTACATTGTCTCACTCACCAGTGCAAGCTAAATGATGAGAACACATGGACACTTAGAGGGGAACACTGGGGCCTATTGCAGGGTTGAGGGTTGGAGAAGGGAGAGAATCAGGAAAAATAAGTCATGGGTATTAGGCTTAATAACTGGATGACAAAATAATCTTTACAACAAACCCCCATAACACAAGTTTACCTATCTAACAAACCTATACTAGTACCCCTGAACTTAAAAGTTAAAATAAATAAATAAATAAATAAGTTAATTAATCAAATGTTCAATAAAAAGGATGACGTAAGATTCATATGGCTTTTTTCACTCAATTTATGATTTTGTTTAAACATATAATCTGCTATGAGGCTGTAACTATCAAAAGAATATTACATAGTACAATTGATAAATGGTCTGTTATATGAATAGGTTTCCAGATTAGGTTATATGTGTTATTTACAAAAAATGTAAATTTATACCATGTAAATATGGTCTTTCTTGAGCTAACTATAGTCTATGTATTTTATTCTTAAAATAAGAAAAAAAATAATTCATTGTTTCCCAAATTGTTCATATGCCATAGACTGTAGCCCAAAGACTACATTGAGGATTAATTTTAGGATGAATAAGCAAATTAATGATTTCATAAATTAGCGAGTTTGTTTCTATGTGAACACTGAAAATGGTCTACTGATAAACAGATTAAAAGTTACAGTTAGCACAAGGGGGTGTCCTCCCACATGACATTTTCATATCAAATTGAAAGTGTTAAGAATTATTATATGGTTTATTCTTAGAAGCCTATTAATAATTAGTCTATTAGATTAAACTGTAAAAATCTTGCTGATAATAATATTTTAAAGGGAAATAAAGATGTTCTGATTATCTAAAAAATTTCAGAAACATGAAACCCATTTTTTAGCAATACAGATTTACTTTTATATACATGAAAATAGTTAAATGAACCCAATAGTTTTACAAAGCTCAAAATATTGAGTAGTTTCTTGCTTTGTTTCTTACCAGTTCTACTCCCTAGAGACAATAATTTTAAGTTTATTTAAATCATCGTTCTTGGGAATTTACTCATATTTCCAAATTAATGCTTTATAGTACCACTTTTTATTATTTCAGTTACAGACATTAAGTATTATTTTCCACATATTAAAGGTGAAGATGTAATTTTATTTTAAAGCTGAGTCATTAATATGGTTTAGACTCCTCTTTCTTTCATAATGTTTTCTTTTTTCCTGTTATTATTTGTTTCATAATGAATTTTTATTTGTTTAGACTTTTATTATTTGTTCCCAAACACTCCTATAACTAAACAAACATAAAACAGTATAATGCTTAGAGTATCCTTCAATGTTATTCTCTTGTTACAAGTCTGTCATAAAAATATTTTCTTCATTTATGGAAATATGTCAGGTGATTCATTTTATCTTTAGGGGAGTTCTCTCTTGAAGTTAACTCCTTGTTCTTATCTAAATGATTAGTTCATGCCAGGTATAAACTTATAATAGAGAATTTCTAAACCAAGAAAATATGAGGTAAATTCCTGGTCATTTTTTAAAACTGTTTCTTAATTCTTATATCTGTAGATAGTTCATAAAATGATTCAAATATGAACAAATAAAAGGAAACTACAGAAATAAAATGTTAAGAAATAAGTTATTATTTACTTTAGAGCTTCTCTATTTGTGTTCATTGTACAAGTCACTTGACTGGCCCTTCTCGTGTAGGTGTTTATTGATTTCTTGAGTAATGCTACCAATTATGTCATTTCCTACAGTTTTTTTTTTCTGTCATTCTTCTTCTGACCCCCTATAATTTAGATATTAGATACCCTAGATAGGAACTCTGATTTTCTTATATCACTTTCTAATTCTTTTTGCTCTATTTTCTAGCAAATTTCTTCCACACCAACTTCCACATTTCTTACAGGTAATTTTATTGTTGTATTTTGATTCCCCATGTTTCTTTTCAGTCTTCGGCATGCATTCTTTTATTTCTTTTGGATGTTTCCACTAATTCTCTGAAGATGAATATTTTAGGTTCCCCTTTTCCTTCATAGTATCAGTTTCCTCCAAATTCTTTCGTCTACTAATTTTGAACTCTGTGTGTGTATGTGTGCGTGTGTGTGTGTGTGTATGTGTGTGTGATATGTGTTTGCCCTACTTGTTGCTTTATGCCTGTCTCCTGTTATGTAAGAATAGGTGAATAAAAACCTAGATTGAAGTTCAATGTACAAAGGTGCAATAGTTGGTTGCGAGCTATGTTGTGAAGTGATCTGGTTCAGTAATTTACTCGTAAAAAGATTACGTCAATTTTTTTCTTTAAATTTTGTTTACATTTGCCACATAATAATTGTACATGTTTATGGGTGATATAGTTTGGATATTATTGCCCACCCAAATCTCATGTTGAAATATAATCTCCAATGTTGGAGGTGGGGCATGTGGGAGGTGATTGGATCATGCAAGTGGATCTCTCATGAATAGTTTAGCACCATCCCCATTCTTCTGTCCTAATGATAATGAGTGAATTCTCATGAGATCTGGTTGTTTAAAAGCATGAGGCACCTCCCCTTTTACTCTCTCTCTCTTGTTCCTGGTCTATGTGAAGTGCCTACCCCTACCTTGCCATCTGTCATGAATAAAAGCTTCCTGAAGCCTCCACAGAAACAGATCCCACTATGCTTTCCATACAGCCTACAGAACCATGAGCCAATTAAATCTCTTTTCTTGTAAGTTACCCAGTCTTAGGTATTTCTGCAAAGCAATGGAATAATGGCCTACCACAATGGGGTACAGTGTAATGCTTCAACAACTGTATACATTATATAATGACCAAATCAGGTTGGTTATCACACTCATCTTCTCAAATATTTATAATTTTTTTGTGTGCTGATGACACTCTAGATCCTCTTTTCTAGTTATCTTGAAATACTCAGTACATTTTTATAAGCTATAACTACCCTACTAAGTAATAGAGCATGAGAATTATTATTAAATTTCCTCATTCCTTCTCCTTTCTCTCCTCCCCAGCCTCTAGTAGCCACTATTTTATCCTATAATTCTATAAGAACAACTTTTTTTTTTTTCAGATTCCACAGCCACTATTTTATCCTATAATTCTATAAGAACAACTTTTTTTTTTTTTTTTTAGATTCCACAAAGGAGTGAGTTCATGTGTGTGTGTTTTTAATTATCATTTTGTATCTGGCTTATTTCACTTAACATAATGTCCTTCAGGTTCATCTATGTCACTGCAAATGTCAAGACTTCATTTTTTTTTATAGCTGAATAGTATTCCATTGTGTATATATATTGCATTTTCTCATCCATTAATCCATTGAGGGACATTTAAGCTGACTCTATCTCTTGGCTATTGCGAACAGTACTTCAATAAACATGGGAGTGCGGTTATGACTTTGACATACTAATTTTATTTCCTTTGTGGATATACCCAGCAGTGGGATTACTGAATTGTTTGGTAGTTCTGTTTTTCATTTTCTGAGGAATCTTCATCTGTTTTTCACAGTGATTGCACCAATTTACATTCCTACTAACAGTGTGTGTAAGGGCTTATTTTTCTCCACATCCAAACCAGCATTTGCTATCTTTTGTCTTTTTGATAGTAACCATTTTAACTGGGGTGAGGTGAGATCTCATTGTAGTTCTGATTTGCATTTCCCCAACAATCCTTTTCTGATTGACTTTCATTTCCTTTAAAACGACACCTTAAAAGCAATACCTAGATTAGTAACTGGAAACTGTAGCCTAGCCAAGTTGGCACAGAAAGAGAATTATTACATTTAGATGATTAAGATTCACAATTGCTACAAGGAAAATAAAATACCTAGGAATAAAACTAACAAGGGATGTGAAGGACCTCTTCAAAAAAAACTACAAACCACTGCTCAAGGAAATAAGAGAGGACACAAACAAATGGAAAAACATTCCATGCTTATGGTTAGAAAAAATCAATATTATGAAAATGGCCATACTGCCCAAAGTAATTTATAGATCAATGCTATCCCCATCAAGCTACCAATGACTTTCTTCACAGAATTGGAAAAAGACACCTTAAATTTCATACAGAACAAAAATAGTCTGCATAGCCAAGACAATCCTAAGCAAAAAACAAAAAAAAAACAAAAACAGAACAAAACAAAAAAAACAAAAAGCTGGAGGCATCATGCTGCTTGGCTGAAAATATTTATCTTGTAAATAGTGATTCCAGAATGTAAATATATTTCTAATAAATGTTAGCTTATCATTAGCTCTTTTTTCTCTTATTGTATTTGAATCAACAAAACAGATTGCTTTAAACATTTTGACAATTCATGGATCATATTTTGTTGAACAGGGATCAGCCATCTTCTTTCTTGTGTAATTGTAAAATATTTTTACTTTTGAATAATTGAAGAATAGATAGATTGATAAATCCAATGGCTTATTTTTATTTCTACGTCTTTTATTCTTCTAATCACTTATGTCTCCTTACAAATCCTACACAGTAATTTTGGCATAGAAACATCATAAAACAGAATGCTGCTATATATCCTTGCAGGAAAGCAGAGTGTTCTATGTTCTTATAACAAAATGTTAAAAGGAAAAAGCCTTCATGTAAAATTATGTATTAATTGAATAAAAATATGTTTTCTTTTTAATTTTAGAAATATATTTGTTACTCTTTCATTTCTGAGACTAAGAAACTCCATGTAGTATATTTTAACCTGAGTTCTTCTCTGGGATTTAGTTAATTAATTTTATCATTATCATTACTCTGTAAAAGAATGTTGCTTTTTAAATTTTTTTATGTTTTCTGATTTGTTAGGTAGTTTTCAAATATCTTTGTCAGTTTTGTTTTCTTTAACATTATGGATGAAAAGTAAAAATTATAAATTCTCATTAGTGTTCAATTAATGCAAAGAGAAGATTACAAATATGCAATTATGAACCTACTTTTACATTTTTGGAAACTTTTCCAGGTAATGGAATAAGAATGATGTAATAGTGATGATTTGTTTTATTATTACACCAATTTTCTTGAGATCCCATGCTTTTATTTTCTTATTATTTAAGATTTATTTGTAGTGTCATTAAGAAATATGGTGCAGAATAGTAAATAGTTCCTAGAATGGACTCTTTATGGTTGGTAGGCTATTCATTGCTGCCTGAACTTCAGACCTTGTTATTGGTTTATTCAGGAATAAAACCACCTTAAACTTCACATGGAACCAAAAAAACAAAGCTGGAAGTATCACGCTACCTGATTTCAAAATATACTACAAGGCTACGGTAATCAAAACAGCATAGTACTGGTACAGAAACAGAGATATAGACCAATGGAATAGAACAGAGGCCTCAGAAGTAATTCCACACACCTGCAACCATCTGATCTTTGACAAACCTGACAAAAACGAGCAACGGGGAAAGGATTCTCTATTTAATAAATGGTGTTGGGAAAACTGGCTAGCCATGTGCAGAAAGCTGAAACTGGACCCCTTCCTTACACCTTACACAAAAATTAACTCCAGATGGATTAAAGATTTAAACATAAGACCTAACACCATAAAAACTCTCAAAGGAAGCCTAGGCAATACGATTCAGGACATAGACATAAGCAAGGTCTACATGACTAAAACACAAAAAGCAATGGCAACAAAAGCCAAAATAGATAAATGGGATCTAATTAAACTACAGAGCTTCTGTGTAGGAAAAGAAACAATCCTTAGAGTGAACTGGCAAGCAAAAGAATGGGAGAAAATTATTGCAAGCTACTCATCTGACAAAGGGCTAATATTCAGAATTTACAAATAACTAAAACAAATATACAACAAAAGAACAACCTCATCAAAAAGTGGGCAAAGGGCATGAACAGACATTTTTCAAAAGAAGACATTTATGCAACCAACAAACATGAAAAGAAGTTCATCATTGTTCTATTTTAAAGACACATGCATGTATATGTACATTGAGGCACTGTTTACAATAGCAAAGACTTGGAACCAACCAAATGCCCATCAGTGACAGACTGGATAAAGAAAATGTGGCACATATATACCATGAAATACTATGCAGCCATCAAAAAGGATGAATTCATGCCCTTTGCAGGGACATGGATGAAGCTGAAAACCATCATTCTCAGCAAACTGACACAAGAACAGAAAACCAAACACCACATGTTCTCACCAATAAGTGGGTGTTGAACAATGAGAACACATGGACACAGGGAGGAGAACATCACACACTGGGCTCTGTTGGGCAGTGGGGGGCTAGGGGAGTATTAGCAGTGGGTGGGGAAGTTGGAAGGGATAACATTAGGGGAAATAGCTAACGTAGATGACAGGGTGATGGATGCAGCAAACCACCATGGCATGTGTATAGCTATGTAACAACCCAGCACGATCTGCACATGTACCCCAGAACTTAATATATATATACATATATATATTTTTATATACAATATATATAAAAATATTTTTATATACAATATATATAAAATATTTTTATATACAATATATAAAAAATATTTTTATATTTATATATTTTATATATAAATATATAAAAATATATTTATATATTATATATATATACTGTATATATAAAAGAAGTAATTCTAGAATGATGATATAGAAAAATATTTCAAGATATAGGAAAAGTAAAATCACTAAGACTTCATAACATGTCTTAGAGTTTATAAAATAATCCCATTGCCCAAATAATAATTGTAAGGCTATAAGGATTTTAACCAATTTTTAAAATTTCCCTCTTTGTACTTTGGAAGAACATCTTTAAAATCAAATACTCAGAAATGCTAAAAAATAAACTAAACTGTGTCTAATGGACCATGATGTATGCTAAGGTCTAGGCCATTTTTCTCGGCCTGAGGATTTTCCTTTGTGAAAAACAATCTTAAAATTTATTACCAGAAAAATAAGCTTGCTCTTGTAGGATGCCATATGGGGGCATAAATCTGCAGTTTCTCAATAGCCAGTATGTAAACTTTCTGTTTCTATATGGTACTCTACCCTTAACCGTTCTTATTGTTTTGCCCTCTAAAGAATCTTGGTTATTGGTAGTGGAGAGACAACTTATTTGGCTAAATAAA
Organism: Sapajus apella; assembly: GCF_009761245.1. Lineage (NCBI taxonomy): Eukaryota > Metazoa > Chordata > Mammalia > Primates > Cebidae > Sapajus > Sapajus apella. Next base: position 7,342,231 of record NW_022436967.1, read on the forward strand.
TTAAAGAAGTAGAATCTGATAAACCTATTGCTTCCAAAAGAGACTTAGGGGATGTTTTTATCTTCTGTCCTATTTCAATTCTCACTTAAAGCAGTATGAGTATCATCAATTTTGGTGCACTTACTGGGTTTTGATAGCACAAATTGTATTACTTCTTGAATTACACCACTGTGCATTGTCTTTTGGGAGACTCTGCGTCAATTCTATTTTTTGTCCTTTCTATTTTAAAAAATTGCATCACTATAGTTTCTACTCCTCTTTGCATTTTATACCTTAAAATTTCTAGATGTCATTTGCTGATCTTTCAAAACAATGTGGAGGTAATTTTTTTTTTTTTTCAAAACTGCCTTCTATTGCTGAAAGTCACAAGTACTGGTGTAATCAAAATACATATTTAAAAATTGTTATTGGGTCAGGCACGAGGGCTCCCAGCAATTTAGGAGGCTAAGGCAGGCAGATTACATGAGTTCATGCATTCTAGACGAGAATGACCAAAGTGGTGAAACCTTATCTCTACTAAAAAATACAAAAATTAGCTGGGCATGGTGGCAGGTACCTGTAATCCCAGCTACTTTGGGAGGCTGAGCAGGAGAATTGTTCGAACCCGGGAGGTGGAGGTTACAGTGAACTGGGATTGCACCACTTCAACTCAGCCTGGACTATAGAGTGAGACTTAGTATCAAAAAAAAAAAAAAAGTTTTTGGGGTAAATTGATCAATATCACCAATAAACTAAAATGACAAATGACTACAACTTTATAAGGATTTTTAGAAACTTATAAAGGTTTATGAAACATAACGTATCACTAAGTGACATGAATACAATTTTTCCTAGTCTTATATATTTAATCCTAAATATTTTATCTTATAAATGTAATAAAAATTATATAAATAAATATATATTTCAAATAATATTAATTGTATTAATATTAAATAAATAATTATAGCTATTTTGTCAAAATATTAAATATGGAAATGTATGTAAAATACAATTATTGAAAAATAAGATGAGTGTTTTACTTGTGATTTCCTCAAAACTTGAATAAAAAATATTGTGTTTTTGAGTCCTCAATTTTCTTCAGTTTGAATAAATATTAGAATTATTAATTCTGCACCAAATCTAAGTAACTAATCAAGGACACATGATAGATGATGCTATTTGCATAAATGTGTAAATGCTATTTTTAAAAGCAGTAAAAAAGTTAATGATGATATTTAATTGACCCGAAGAGTCCACTTATTGGATAATTCAATGTTGTTAATTAGGTGACTCATTATAAAGCAGAGGCTTTCCATTTTTTTGAGAGTGGCTACAAAAGAAAATGCTTATGTTTACCACATGACTCTACTAAGAAACTTGAAGGTCATTTCATTACAGTTTATCAAGTTAGTATGGGAAGAGAAGCAACAAGATAAATATAAATGACAGTTCTTGGATTGGAAGCAAAGATATTTAATAAATGAAGAAAGCATTCTTCCCCACTTGCTTAAAAATTCAGACCACATTTTAAAATAATTTTTTGCTTGAGGTCCAATTAAAAGTTTTGTAAAAGTTTCTGTGTTCTGGAAGATTATACAGTTTTTCAAAACTGCACCCAGTATGCAGATAAATAAATATAATAAATACAATGTAAATGTATCTTTACGGAAAACATTAGATCAAATGTTAGCTTTTTCTGCAAAGCGTCAGACAGTAAGTATGTTAGGCTTTGGCAATCATACAGTGTCTGTTGCAACCACTCAACACTGAAATAATAGCTTGCAAACATCTATGGACAACATGTAAGTGAATGATCTTGTGTCTAAAAATAAAACCCCTTTATTTATGAAAACACTAAAGTTTGAACTTCAAGCAATTGTTATATGTTACAAAATGGTATTTAACAATTTTGTTTCAGTTGTTTAAATCTCTAAAAACCATTATTACCTTGCAGACTGTACCCAAACAGTAGGCCATAGGCTGCCAATGCTCATACAGAAGAAGCAAAATTGTGATGTCATTACAGCCTTCACATAGAAAATAGAGTTTGAAACTAGAATATCAATTATGACTGTGGAGTTAAGTGAAAAGTCTTTTTAGTCAGATGGAGTAGCTTTTGCAAGACCCTCTGGTGAGAAGTATAGAATTTGGAGAAATTGAAGTAATTTTGTGGGATTAAATATGTATGTGTGGGTGGAAGGGGGAGATGTCAACTGATGAGAGTAGAGATGAGTTTAGAATGAATTACAAATGTCTTTAGGCCATCCAAAGTGCTTATAATTTATTCTAATGGAAGTGACAAGACATTAATGAGATTTAAAATAGAGAATACTAGAAGCAGATTACAACAGAAAAACAAGACTGTAGGCAGAGAGCTCCTCAATTCCACGGCTCATCGGCAAGTGTAAGAAACTTAAGGTGCCTGAACTATAGTAATGATAGTGGATTCACTTGTAAGTACAGTCTTGAGTTGCTTAATGATAAGAATTCATTCTGAGAAATGTGTTCCCTAGGAAAACATCATAGAGTCCTTTTACAAACCTAAACGGGTACCCTACTATACACTTCAGCAATAAGGTAGAGTTTATTGCTTTTAGGCTACAAGCCCTTACATCATGTTACTATATTAAATAATGTAGCCAATTGTAACACAATGATAAACATCTGTATATCTAAACATAGAAAAGACACAGTAAAAAATATGACATAAAAAATAAAAAATGGTACACCTGTAGAGGACACTTCCTATGAATGGCACTTGCAGTAGAAAAAGTTGCTCTGGGTGAGTCAGTGAGTGAGTGCTGAGTGAAAGCTAAGTCCTCAGACATTACTGAACACTACTGTAGACATTATTAATAACACTGTACCCTTAGGCTACATTATGTTTCTAAAACCTATGTTTTCTCTAATAATAAAATAACCTTAGCTACTGTATTTTTACTTTATAATCTTTTTGACTCTTATAATAACAGCTTAAAACACAAACATGTTGTGCATCTGTACAAAAAAATCTTCTTTATATGCTTATTAGATAAGCTTTTTTTTATGGTTAAAATTTTTAAATTTATATTACTTATTTTTAAACATTTTTGTTAATAAGACACACACATGGTACCCTAGACCTGCACAGGGTCAGAATGATCAATATCACTGTCTTCTGCCTTCATATCTTGTCCCACTGGAAGGTCTTCCAGGGTGACAGCGTGCGTGGAACTTTCATCTTCTATGATAACAGTGCTTCCTTCTAGAATACTTCCAGAAGGACCTGTCCGAGGCTGTTTTTTTTTTTTTTAATTTTTTAAATTTTTGTTTTGGACTTATTTTACTTTATTCTTCAAATAATATATAATGCTTACAATGGGCCAGTTATGACTTTAAACATAGAATTTATTGCACCAAAGATTATTTAGTTTTAAATTATTACGAATTTAATAGCATCCATATTCTAACATATTGAAAATACAGCAAATACAAATAATTTGGAGAATATATATGCTGTTCCATTATACATTCAAAGAATAATAACTGAATATTGCCATGAGCCAGCCCTCATGCCAGTCACTGGGTTGACAATGTTCAACAGGACAAGTTACCTGTCCCAGATTTACACTATCAGATTTTTAAAATAATTACTCTGGTTTTTTTTTTTTCTTTTTTCTGCACTGAATGCCAATCTAGACCAAACTGAAGACAGTTTAACCATATATTTAGCAGCCAGTTTTAGAGGTGTCCTGTACAAACTATCTGGCTTCCTGGAGCAATTCAGCCATGATTCTCAGAAACTGTAGTTAACGTGGGTAACCAGGAAGGATCACTGACACTGCCAAGTGGTGCAGCAGCAGGTCAGTCTCAACTTCCTGAACCAGTGCCAGGATCAGCCACAGCGGGGTGACAGGGAAGCATGAGCCATCTTGGCTGATTCTAACTGGGTGGACAACAGAGACACTTGAAGTACTCCTTACAGCACAGCTCCAAGCCATGTGACCCAGCTGATCAGGGCCATAGCACAGCGCAAGCTGGCCTGCGGCCATCACTTCTCTCTCTCTCTCCTCTCATTACAATCTTATGGGCTCAGTGTTCTAAATGTAGCTCATCATTTACCAAAATGCTGTGATTAGGCAGGGCATGACTGTATATTATTTTTGTTTGCCACCGAATGGAAATATTAAATATACAACAATGAGTTGGATATTAAATCCTTCTTCTTCTTCTTCTTCTTCTTCTTCTTCTTCTTCTTATTATTATTATTATTATTATTTTGAGATGCAGTATTGCTCTGTTGTCTAGGCTGGAGTGAAACAGCATGATCTCAGCTCACTGCAACCTCTGCCTCACTGGTTCAAGTGATGCTCCTACCTCAGCCTCCCAAGTAGCTAGAACTACAGGCATGTGGCACCGTGCTCAGCTATTTTTTTTATTTTTAATAGAGACGGGATCTTACCCTGTTGACCGGGCTTGTCTCAAACTCCAGACCTCAGGTGATCCACCTGCCTCAGTCTCCCAAAGTGTTGGGATTACATGTGTGTGAGCCACTGCTTCCAGCCTTAATTCCTTATTATGATGATGGATAATTCATATAACAAAATATCTAGAACCCAATGTACTTTCTGGAATGCTGTCAACAGCTAAGCTATCATGGAGTTGAAGTAGCTAATTAAAACAATAAGCCAAAATGACAATAACAGTCAAATCTTTACTTACTGATACAGGTTAAGCAAGAAACTAAACAGGAAAGATGGCTAGCTCCTTCAATGTTCCATTTTGTCCCCATGAAAGAGCTCCAGGCCAAGGTCATGTGGATCAGCACAGATGCAGATGTGGGAATTTTCTTAGCAAGGATCTTCTGACCTAGGAGCCTTGAACAAAAGGCTCCTTTCATCTTATGGACCTGGATTTTTGGAACAGAAAGAGGAGGAAGGGCTAGGAATTAAAAAGTACTGAGTTCTGATTCAGAGTAGAGAAACATGTTTTCAAGGTTCCCCCTTTCCGCTCTCCCTTATCCCTCTCTACCTATCATAAGGGGTTCTCTGCAGAAGTTCTCTACTGAGGGTCCTTAATAAGGATAGCTCAGATGGGAGGGCCTGAGACTTGAATGACAGACACTCACAGGACGATGGTTGGCTAGCAAGGCATGAGTCCTAGACTGCAGCTCCCATCAGATATTGTAATAAATGGGCTGTTAGCCAGTTCTGGTTTGGGGAGAGTATATTCCCCTTGTGAGGCCTGCCAGATAAAGCCACTGGAATGGCCTATGGTTAGGCCTGAAACATTATACGTAGGATTTTTGTCTGGAGCGGGACTCCTCAAATGCCTTTTGGATTTTCTGTCAAGTGGTAAATGTTAATGGAGGATTAAAGCAACTCCAATTTGACAAGACAACTAAGGGCATAGTTCATGAAGAGTGGGCTCTTGCCATGGAAACTTGGATAATTTAGGGTAACATAGAGAAGTGTGGAATGAATAATATAAAACGAATTGTACAAATACCATCCACAGCTTCATGATCAGTTATAAAATTAAGTATGTAATACATTCTTGTGTTTTCTTCTCTTCTGTATTGTCATGTATATAATTGTTTGTCTTATTTTATAGTCCATTTCATTGCCATCATTTGTAGGGTAGATTGGTTTGAATAACTTCATAATTTATTATCTTATTTCAGCATATTAAGACATAATTGAGGCTGAATCAGGGAGGAATGAATATGATGGATACCTATTTTGGAGAGGACTAGTGTATTTTAATTTGTACAATTATATTAGGCAGGATCATGTACTTGTTACTGTTAGCCTTTTGAAGTTTAAGCTTTAGAAAAGCAGGTGCATGGACATGTAATAGTCATAAGGTGGACTATCGGCTATTTCAGACTGGCTTACTCAGGCACATTCCAAAACCGTGGTAGTTTGACGAAGAAATTGCTCAATTTAAAAAAGCTAAAAATGATCTCCCTAGGCTTTCTTACAATTCAAGTTTTACATTAAACCTACCTTCTTCTTCTTCTTTTTTTTTTTTTTTAATTATACATTAAGTTTTGGGATATATGTGCAGAATGTGCAAGTTTGTTACATAGGCATACACGTGCCATGGTGGTTTGCTGCACCCATCAACCCGTCATCTACATCAGGTATTTCTCCTAATGCTATCCCTCTCCTAGCCCCCCACTCACCAACAGGATCTGGTGTGTGATGGTCCCCTCCCTGGGTCCCTGTGTTCAACTCCCACTTAGGAGTGAGAACATGTGGTTTTTTGGTTATCTCTTCGTGTGTTAGTTTGCTGAGAATTATGGTTTTTAGTTTCATCCATATCCCTGCAAAGGACATGAACTCATCCTTTTTTATGGCTGCATAGTATTCCGTGGTATATATGTACCACATTTCCTTTATTCTATCATTGATGGGCATTTTGGTTGGCTCCAAATCTTTGCTGTTGTGTATAGTGCTGCAATAAACATACATGTACATGTGTCTTTATAATAGAATGATTTATAATCCCTTGGGTTAAACCTACCTTCTTTAAGGAAAAGAGACTTTCTATTCTTTTTCCTGACAAACAATGTAACAAAGCCATGTACTTTCCCATAACAACAGTCACAAAGGACCAAATGTGCAGTCCTTAGTTCTGTAGCTGATGACATTCTTTGTTATTCAAATATGAATTTTGTCTGAGATCAAGAAGCAAGCAGCTGTAACAGAAGTTTTTTAATGCTTAGAGAAAAAAGACAAAGGTAGCCAATCACTATTAGGTTAGGGTTTGTCAGTAGGTAGCTGGATAAAGATATTTTAAGCCACTGTGTTGTCCCTGGCTGACCAGGGTGAGTTCATTTTTATCTATCTCCTCTATTTGGATAATAATAAAACATATAACAGAGGGAGATGGATTCCATAGACATGACTGTTGAAAATGTTAGAGCTACAGAGGATCCAAGATGTATGTTCAGTAGTTGGACTAATGTATTGTTTGGATCAAATAAAATACACATTAGAGAATGCAACTGTTTATTTGAAATATAAGGGAAGAGTTGAGACCCAGATCAGTCAGGAAGGTGGCAAACTGTCTCGTATGTTTCCTGACATGTAAATAAGAAATGTTGTATACAGCGGGAAATTATATATAAGCTAAAATAAGTAAACACAAAACAAAAAATAGTGACCAAAGGTTTTAGCAAGAAGAGGAGCATCACAAAAGGACAGAGGAGCAGAAATGATCCGGTATAAAACTGTAAGGTGGTCCTGTGAGAGATATGAATGGAGGCTATTAGAGTAAGTGTAAGGCCAACAGGGTAGAGAGAAAGAAACACAATTTTTCTTTGTATTGTTTAGTTGAAATGCAGACATTCACACTTCCCAGCTTCCACATCAAAGTAGAAAAAAAGAAATTTACATCAGAAATATGCATCTAGCTTTTATGAAGTACGACAGAAAAAACTTATTGTTTCTCAAAGGAGTTTTTCCAGTTTTTCATTGCCCATTTTTGTAAAATGAACAACGTTCCTCAAGTTACACAAAATTGTTTATTTTCTTATTCTGCAGGTAAATATATTTCCTGTGAGTACATTTAATGATGTTTAGACTAATAATTTTGTTCAAATTTTAAGTTAATGAGATAAATTTTGAAACTAGGAAAAAAACAAATAGCAAAATTAGCGTAATTTTAGTATCAGTGTTTGCACAGGAGATCCTGATTCTCCAGCTTCTCAGTCATGGCAAAAGGAGGAACTGTCCCAGTTATGTGGATTTTGTGATGGAGCCCTAGCAATCATTTAGAAGATCAGCCCAAAACCTGCTACGCCAACTCTCCAATCATGTGTAAGACACTAATTCTGTATATTAAATTTTGTTTGTCTGTATTACCTGAAGAGTTATTATTGTGTTTATAATGGAAAGAGTATGCTGATGAAAAAGATTGAATTTTCTTAAACAAATGTTTACTCCTAAATGATAAATTCTATTATCAGAACTTATTTAGGTAGGCATAAAAAGAGGAAAGTGAAAATATAACATAACTGAGAAACTGAAGCAGCTCTACATGCATTCCAGTTTCATAGGGTGTACATGAAATTTAGCTTATTAAGAGATAAGAATTCATAATGCATAATTAATTAAAAATTAATATTTGACACACTCAATTTTGAACATACAAAAAGGTAACTGAAATTTATAAACTTATTAAAAAGTCATATAAGTAAATACAATTAGTATTATATTTATAAATACTTTAAGACACATTTGAGTATATGATATAATGAAAATGTTCTATATTTTACTTTTGGTCATGAAAACAAAACTATACAATGCCAAAGTCACTAATATGTTTACTTTAAAAATTAGTAAGCTTTGCATAGGCAAATTATACCTCAATAAATCTGGCTAAAATACAATGTAAATATGTGTATTAACCACAATTTATTTTAAAATTCTAGGGCCAGGCATTCTGGCTTGTACCTGTAATCTTAGCAGTTTGGAAGGCTGAGGTGGGAGGATCCCTTGAGCCCACGAGTTCAAGACCAGCCTGAGTAGCATAGAGAGACCCTCATCTCTATAGAAAATTTAAAAAATTTAATTAGCCTATTGTGGTGGCTCACACTTGTAATCCCAACTACTTGGAAGGCTTGAGCCCAAAATTTTGAGGTTAAAGTGTGTTATGATTTGGCTACTGTACTCCAGCCAGGTGACAGAGTAAGACCTTGTCTTGATAAAAATATACATAAAATAAAAATCTATGATGTTTGACTTATTACATATTTAATCATTTAATTAGAATAAATAATATCCTGATGATGGCATTTTAATAAACATTTTATTTATTTTAATATCTGATTAGAGTAAATAAATTCCTATTTTTCTTTCAATTCGTCATTTACTTCATGACGCTCTGAATAAAAGGCTAATGCTGCAGTTGTGAATGCTATTAAATCATTAGGTTCTAATTTCCTTGATCTATTATAAAAAGTGAATTTCAATTTGAATATCAAGGGCATTATTTGCAGAATATTGTTGTTATGCAATATTTAAATATCATAATCAAGCAAACTCTTAAATGTGACACCTGAAACAATTATAAGCAAAGAAAATACTAGTAATATAGCTCACAAAGTGTATTTTACATAAAATATGAAAGAAATTTCTGATTCAGACAATATGGCACAAATACATTTTTCCACCCCTTTTTGCTAGGCACAACTATATATTTTGAAAATGACACATGTGATTAACATGAAAAAGCTCTAAAAGCTGGAGGTAAACATTAGAAGAGCTAGTTTGACATGTAAGGAATGGTGAAATAGCACAACAGCAAGGCGTCTTGTGTATCCTCGCTAGACAGAAGACCTTCAGATTTATTTTTTCTAATTCCCCAGTCTAGCAGCAGAAGGTAGCTCAAGCAAGCTCCTTCCTCCGTTGTATCAATCAGGAGCCACTAGCTTGAGACACTCACCATCAGCTGGGAGAAGCAGCTAGTAGAAATGCTAAGAGAGGTGCTCTCCTTCCCAGTACAGCTTGAGACTACCTTTTCCATCAGGAAGCACAATGGCAGGAAAACAGAACCAAGAAGAGGAACCTAGTACAGAAAGTGGCCAGTCTAGGAAGCTGCTGTGTCACTGCTGGCCTAGGACTCTCTTCTCAATGACCTCAGAGTAGCCTCGGGACACTGGTTGGAGGATTCTACCACACCCCTCACCCACTGACAGACCCCTAGTAGCCTAACCTGGAGAAACCACTTCCACTTCCATAGGCACCCCAACAGGGAGCAATGGAATTCCCAGCAACACTACATTAATCAAACAGGCTGAAATCACAACACAAAATCTCTAACCATTAAGCTGGTATTGAAACCACAACCAAAAAATTTGGCCAATGTGGGACAGTTCTCCATGTGGCCATGGATCAACCCAGCTCTCTTCAGTTTCTTTCTTATAGCTCTTAAGAATTACTGCAGGCCAGGTGCGGTGGCTCACGCCTGTAATCCTAGCAGTTTGGGAGGCCGAGGTGGGTGGATCAGGAGGCCAGGAGTTTGAGACCAGCCTAACCAACATGGTGAAACCCTGTCTCTACTAAAAATACAAAAATTAGCCTGGCGTGGTAGCACGTACCTCTAATACCAGCTACTCAGGAACCTGATGCAGGAGAATCCCTTGAACCCAGAAGGCAGAAGTTGCAGTGAGCCGAGATCTGGCCACTGCACTCCAGCCTGGGGGACAGAGTGAGACTCTGTCTCCAAAAAAAAAAAAAAAAAAAGAATTACTGTAGATTGTGCTGGGAATATAATATGGTGAGATAAGGAAGGGCTAACTGGACTAGCCTGGGCTTGTTGCTCTTTTCTCTGGAAGCCAGACATCCTTCAAAGCTTTAAGCCAATGTTTCATGTGGCCTCTGAGGTATATAACCCTGAACAAGCCGCCTTTAAGAGTCCCTCAGCTGTGGTTCAAGGGGGAAATGCACAACTGTGATTCCATGTGCCCTAAGTAGGTTTCTTGAGTCTTCAGGGACCAGTTCATCATGGATCCTAGCATTCTTTTGTCCCCCGCTGCCTATCTGTAAGTCACAAATCTGCTTCATGTAACTCGTTGCATATGAGTGTATTCTGTCTCCTGCACTCAGACAAAGACAAGTTGGTAAGCAGCACACAGTGAACCTGATCCACAAAATGGGTGCAGTGAGCAGGGTCCCATCTAATGTAATCATAACTTATTTGAGAAGCAGGAGGGGATGATACTTCCTAGTACCCAGCCCAGGGGGGAAGATGGCAGCCTGGGGGCACAGGGACAGGATAGTTTCGGGAGAAGGAGGGCTGATAAGCCGGACGTAGGTCCACCACTTCCCACAGATGTGAATGAGATCAATCAAGGCAAAGAAAAGGCAATGAGGAAATAGAGGATCATAGATTCCTTGGTTGGGGACACTTATTTAATTAATTTCTCATTCCTGGGTGTATAGATGGAGGAAAGTGAGTACTCAACCAGACCCTGAGGCACCTGAGAGAGAAAGAAGAAAGAAGTCCTCACATTTTCCTTGAGGCATCTGAGAAGGAATCAATACATGTGATAAAGGCCTTCACAGAAAGGGAGACTCATTATCTGAAGGACTGATATAGAGAAAAGCCAGGTAAATTTTTTTGATAAAAGGGCATTGCAGATCCAATGTCTTGGGCTGAATGGCACAGTCAGAAATGGGGCCAGGTCTCAGGGTCCGCATATGGAGGCCAAAGGCCTTATATTTCTGTCAAGATAAGAGGGGAAAATAAAGGAATTCATAATTTTCTGTTTTTTTGTTTTCTTTTGTGTGTGTGTGTGTGTGTGTGTGTGTGTGTGTGTGTGTGTATGGATACTGGAGCCCACATAATATTTCCAAGTCTTCTTAACGGGAAAAACTGGTGTCACTGGATACATCAGTTTTATAATGAATGCATTGACGGCAGTGCTTATCTACCTGTGTTATAGTTTGATCCACGCTGGGTGCCAGTGACCATGGTTCTTACTTATGAGTGCATTATGGACTTTGATCTTCTGACTTCTTGTAGCACAAAAATTACCATTGCCTGAGGGGACATACTCTTTGACAGCTCAGAATTCAAGCCATAACAGTGGGGCATATCCTGCCTGCCACCTAAATTACCCAAGCCCCAAGGGATTCTTGAACAAAAGCAGTACTACTACATAGTAAGTAGAGAATAGGACATTACTCTATTAATTCAGGACTACAACAAACTGTCCCTTCTAAGTAACCTATGAGGATGCATTGGATTCTCCTGTGGTTACCTGGGGCCTGGGACTCAGAGATACACTTAGTGACAGCATGGCATGATTTACTGACAGCTCTGCCAGACAACGTATACTGAGCCACCATTCAGCCAGTGGATGGTTATCTTTTAACTGAGAATGGACATGGGCATTCTGTCCAATGGGCCAAACTAATTCTAGTGGGGATAGCCATGGAGACTACCCCTACCACATATCCTGCTACATTTTCAGTGACTTACGGGCCATTGCCAACAGCCTAGCCATCTGATCGGGACAAAGGCAATGGAGGGGTTGGACTGTTAGAGGATCTCCATGTGAGGACAAGGACTAAGGAAAACAGTTTGTTGTCTAAAAGGAACAAATATATGTCGATCATAGAGGTGCTGAGACAACCATAGCCACATTTGAGAGGAATTGATGTCATCTTTTTGCATAGCCCATGGGACCTTACTTGGACCAAGGAATATATTTTGCCACTCAAGCAACTAGATAATGGGTGCGCATTAGTGAAAAAAGTTGGGCATTTTAAGTGCCTTGTCATTCTCAGGCCAATTGAATTATTAAATAATGGAACTCACAAAGCAACTGAAGAAAGAACATCAAGATGTCCTGCTAGTGACAGGGTAGCCCGTCTGACCAGGGCAATAGGGACACTAAACACTACACAGCAATGCACAGGAAACACAGCACCACAGTGCGTATTGAGAGACACTGAGCTTGGTGGGGGTGGAGGCGGGCTGGAAAACCACCTGACTAGGCTCTCTGTGCCTGTAAAGTCTCAGTCTGTGTTATCAACCATTCTTTTTCCTTTTTCCCTATAGAGTATATGTCCTGGGGATGAATTGCAGTTCAAACTGCCATAGTACCCCAGAGAGGGCACCCTGTCTCTAATCTGGAGTTCATACTTCCCTCGGGCACCTCCCCCATAAGGGGATTTCACAAGGGTGGACAGGACTAAGGAAGGCCAGACTGTTAGGGTCTCTTTAATGATGCCAGATACCTCTGATCCTTCCATTTGGGTGGATGATGTTACGAGATATGCCAACTTTGTACTGAGTGGAAGATTGAGGCAGAAAGGTCCGAGTCAAGCAACAAGGGCAATGGGTGTCTGCGGAAGTACGTTGGGACTAAAACAGAAAGACCAGGTTGCTACACCAACTCAGCCTAATTCTTATCCAATAGGTGAGAACATCTGAGACCCTAGAAAGGGTGAAGGTGGGGCATTAATCTGTCAAACTGCTTTTCCACAAGGATGGGGCATTAGAGGCCTGTGAGCATAATGCCTTAGTGGGCTCTTCCGACGTGTGACCATCATGGGTAACCTGACAAAGTGCTGGATGCTCCATGCAGGACCTCATTCTCTCATTGACTAGAATGATCCTTTTGTCCTGCCAGTGGTTAACTACTCCAACATTCCTAATGCCACAGAGTACAGCAAAGGGCCCTAAGTCCTAGCTTACTGAATGAGGATCTAGCACACGCCACATAGTAAGAATGCAAAGGTGCTATCTCTTAACTTAAATAACTTTGTGGGAAAATGTCATGACCACAAATAACAAACCTTTGATGGGCAGGTGCTTTGATGCACCATATTTTTAATTCCGTGGATGAAAAATATGTTCATTATGATGAAGAGAACAAAGATCAGAAGAGTGGTAGCCCTCTGTGTAGGGGCCTTATGATTGTATGAAGTAAACTGTGTGAGGAAAACTCAGTGAACTACTGCATCAGTGAGACTTAAACAGTCACTGCTAAAACCTTCACGTTCATAAATCATACTAGCAAAGGGGCTCTGTGTGGGCCTGAGGGCTACATCTTTATCTGTGGGCAATCCGGGGTGACCCAAATGTGGAGTTGTCAAAGTCATGCCTGGAAAACTTACAGATCCTGCCACATTGAGTGTGCTAGTGATGCTCCTGGAATTCACCCCCAAGATGAAGTTCTCCATTGATTCAGCAGCCTAATGCTGTATACCAGGCTTACCAAAGACCTGATTGGATGTGTAAGTGACTTTGGGCTTATGTCTTTTATGAGATCTTTGGTACTATACATAGGAGTTCTTGCCCGTAAAAAAATGGAAAAAAAAAAAAAACCTGTCCCAGACCATGGCAAATATTGACTTTTCCAATGCCACTGTCTTAGAAGCCAAGGAACATCTCCCAATTCCCCCCCAAAAGTTATTTTTAACAGCAGAATTGTTCCAGACATTTTAAAAAATATATAGAGTTTAGTGCTTGTTGCCCAGGCTGGAGTACAGTGGCATGATTGCGGTTCACTGCAACCTCCACCTCCCAGGTTCAAGTGATTATCCTGCCTCAGCTTCCCCATAGTAGCTGGGATTACAGGTGTGTGCCACCACACATGGCTAATTTTGTATTTATATATTTTTTTTTGGTAGAGGAGGAGCTTCTTCATGTTTGTCTGGCTGGTCTCAAACTCCTGACCTCAGCCCCACAAAGTGCTGGATACAGGCATAAGCCACCGCCCCCCTGCCCTCCAGACTTTCTTTAGTCCATCTTGGAGGAGTGTATACAGTTGCCAACACCTCCTATTGTACCAAGTCAATATTTGCCATGGTCTGGGACAGGTATTTTTTTTTTTCCATTTTTTACGGGCAAGAACTCCTATGTATAGTACCAAAGATCTCATAAAAGACATAAACCCAAAGTCACTTACACATCCAATCAGGTCTTTGGTAAGCCTGGTATACAGGATAAACATCTTAGATATTGTAGAGGAGATCCAGAAGCAGATTGGTGGCAGACAGTGGGGCCACCTAAAGAATCCTTTTTTAACCTCTTTGGCAACCACCTACCTAGATCCTTGAGACCCAGGGCTAGATCACTACCGGAGAGAGGTCTGTCTGTGCTGCTAGTGATAGTAGCCCTCCTGGGCCTAGTTAAATGTATTGTGACTATGAGTCGGTGATGTTTCACTGAGATAGTGTCAGTCAAGGTGTTACATTGATCTGACAAGACAAGCCTCCACCTCCAAATCTGGAGAAGCCAATGGGCATATGAAATACACTAGCTTTTCTGAGGGAAGTATCTTGGTTGGAGCGGAAGACGGCAGGACAACTTTCCAGGCGGCCTTGGACTGACCTAATTACCTCCTCTGTCTTGCTTGTAGTTCTCAAGAGCAACTGTAGTATATGCTGAGAATGCAATATCCTGAGACAAGGAAGGACTGCCTGAAACAGTCTGGGCCTTGTTACTCCTGACATCTCCTTGACAGAGATGTTCTTGAAAACTTTAGGCCACAGTTTCCCATTGGCCTGGAGGTATGTAACCTAGGACAAGCTGTCTTGTGTGGTTTCTCAGCTGTGCTACAAGTGTGGCATGCACAATCAAAACTCCATCCACCTCAGGCAGCTTTCTTGAGTCTTGGGGTAATGGCTCATAATGGACCGGCTCATGTAGGTACCTGTTATCTCTTGCTGTTTGTCTGTAAGTGACACATCTGCTTTATGTAATTCATTGTATATGAGTGTGTTCCGTTTCACTAAACTCAGACAAATTAGTAAGCAGTATACAGTGTACCTGCTCCACACCCACGATGTACATGCTAAAGCTAAACAGTGTGACTGTCTGCCAAAAGGAACAGTTTAAATAGAGCTCAGAATAGTCTGTCACGATAGACAAAATGTCCAGAATATAATTAGAAATCACCGATCAAACAAAGAACCAATAAAATCACAACTTGAGTGAGAAAAGACAATTAACTGGCACCAACCCCAAAATGTATCAGATGTTGGAATCACCTGAATATGATTTGAAATATCTAGGAAAAATGTTTTAACATCAAATAGAAATTAATTTAAAATATATAACAAAATAGCCAAATATTAACCAAACTTAAGTTGTAAAAAAAGAACCAAATGTCAACTATAAAAGCAAACAAACACAGTAAAAGAAATGAAAAATGTGCTGGATGAAGCCAATAGTGCCATGGAGATGTCAGAAGGTAGAAGCGAACGTGAGGGCAGAATGAAAGAATTATTTAACCAATTTGAAGAACATAAATAACATAGACCGATGAATACAATGAACAGAGATGTAGGTATGTGTGAAGCAACAATCAAAGGTCCAACACTTTCATTATGCGAGCCAGAAAAGAAGTAAAATGAGGCTGAAAGAATACTTAAAGAAATAGTGTTTGAAAAAAGACCTCAAATTGCGGGAACTCTCGACCAGTAAGAGATTTCCAACCTGAATGGGGGGTGCGCAGGGAGAAAAGAATGACAGGCAAGTAGAGTCAGGAGGGTTGAGGAGTCAGTGCCCCAACAACAACTTTATTTCTCAGAGACTCAGCATATATACACTTTCCAGGAAGAAAAACACGTAGGTAAATCACATACCATTCACAGTATAGATCAGTAAACAATAGGTAAACAATAGTATTCCTAGGGGGTAATCTAAGGGGGTAATGATTATATTGAAGCTTTGCACAAGAACTTAGTTTCTCAAGACCACCTAGATTTATTATCACCTTGTTCCTCAAGAATGCATGTCCCCCTAGTTATCCTTTAACTTCCTTTTTACCTCCTCCAATCTCTCAATCTCGAATTCCTCCTTCCCGGAGACACTGTGTCTGGGCTCAAACTCCCGCACGGTGAAACCTGCTTTTCAGATCTCACACGGGGGGCCCCCCACATCAAATTTGGCAGAAGACACAAATAAGTGTATAGATTCAAGAAGCCTGAGGTATCCTACACAGAATAAACACATTTCAAGAAACATTTCTATTACAATTTTTAAAACTAAAATACTTTTATTTGGTAGTTTAGAAAAATACATTTATCATTTTGAAATTATAAAGGTCAGAAGTCTTAAATGGGTTTCATTAGGCTAAAATCAAGGTGTCAGCAGCACTGCTTTCATTCTGGGGACTCTAAAGGAGAATACATTTTCTTGCCTTTTCCAGCTCCTGGGGGCCATCTTTCTTTCTTTTCTCTTGCCCCCTTTCTCCATTCCTTGTCTCTTGGCCATTTCCTCCAATACAATTAGCAATGTAATATCCTCAAATATTTTCTACCATACTCTTTCACATTAAAGGATTCTAGTGATTAAGTTGGGTCCCCCTAGATAATCCAGTATGGTCTCCTTATTTTAAGGTCTGCTGTTTAGCAAGCTTAATATCATGTGTAACCTTAATACTTTCTTGCATTATAACATCACATATTCTTTTGAAACATAGTATATCCTTCCTGACATGGATAATAAGACAGAGACAGTCTTGTAGGAGGCATTATTCTGCCTATTAAAATTAATAAACAAAGATTCTGTGCTTTAAAAACATGGAGAAATTAGGCTTATCCTTATTTTTTTCAGTCTTTCTCATCAAATAGATCTTAGATCCAAAAGAGAAGAATCAACATTGCTTTTAATTAAAGCTCAAGATGAATGAAGAGGCACCATGAGCTCTGGGCTCTAGGGCTGGGACAGAAGTGACTCCAAGACAATAAGAACATTTAGGAAAGAGGTTTCTAAGTTGCTCATAGACATCTTTGACAATCACGGAGAATAGTAAAGGTATCAGAAGACTACAAATGGGAAGTGTACTCATTTTTTAAAGGAAGGTAGATCTCATAAACTATAGGTAAATGAGTTTAACATTACTTTGGAAGTAATTTTAAGAAGCGTGGAAACAATAGTTTACAAACACTTAAAAGAATGCTTTGAAATCATAAAACAACATGGGCATACCGAGAACAAATTGTATTGGAAAAATGATATTTCTTCCTGTTTTTTGAATCTTTATGTTGTCCTTTTATTGTTAGTTGACATGCAATAATTTTACATATTTATGGAAACAGAGTGATACTTTGATAGAGGTGTACAATGCGTAATGATCAAATCAGGGTAATTAGCATTTCAAACAACTCAAATGTTTATCATGCTTTTGTGTTGATAACAGTCAAAACCCTGTCTTCTAGCTTTTTGAAAATATACCATAAATTATTGTTATTTCCATGCTACTAGAGTGCTATAGAACACTACAACAGAACTTAACCCTCCTTTATAGCTATAATTTTGTATCCATTAACCAACCTTTATCTTCCCCTCCCACATCCTTCTTAACAATTCTACTCTCTAATGAACTCAAATTTGCTCAGTTCCTGCATATGGGAAAAAACAGATAGTATCATTTTTCTGTTTCTGACTTATTCTATTTAACATAATGTCCTCTAGTCTCATCCACGATGCTGCAAATGACAGAATTTCATTCTTTTTTATGGCAGAATGATATTCTTCCTGAAAGCAGGCAGAAGAAGGAAAATAATTATGATAATAACAAAAATCCATGAAATTGAAACCAGTAAAAAGTGTCAAACAAAATACTGATTTATTGAAAAAAAATTAATCAATTGATAAACATCTAGTAAAACTGACAAAAATAAATAGAGATGACACAAAACTCAACAACTTAAAAAAAACCACAAATGATCCAATTAAATAATGGACAAAAGACATCAATAGACCATTTCAACAAGAAAAATATTTAGATGTCAAATAAGCTATGAAACATGTTCAATATTATTAACCGTTATGGATATGTCAAATAAAACCACAATGAGATATTTCTACATACCTATCAAAATGTCTTTTACAAACTGTGACAATTGCAAAAGCTATTGAGGATGTAAACAAATAGGATGACTCATACATTCCTAGTGGAAAAGTAAAATAATGGAGCCACTCTGAAAAATGTTTGACAGTTTTTTAAAAAACAGACATGTTATTTATTGTTTCTATATATGTCTTTTGTACTCATTAACCACCCCCACCTTCCCTCCAATGCCCAGTACCCTTCCTAGCCTCTGCTGGTACTCTCTATATACCTGCAAATTTTTAAGAAAATATTTTAAAAATTTTAAAAGTAAAATAAAAACCAGTCATGCAAAGACCATATATCCCAGAAATTGCAATTGTAGCTGTATAATTTGGAGTAGTTAAACTTGTGTTCCCACAAAAACTTATTTATGAATGTCTACAATAGCTTCATTTGTTACAGCTGAAAAGGTCAATAAACCCAGGTGAATGGTTAATTTGTTTATACCAAGAACCATGAAATCTACTCAGTCTTAAAAAGGAAGAAAATATTGATTCATGCAATCACTTGGATGTAGTTTTAGGAAATTTTATGGAGTGAATAGAAGTCAATATACACATACACAACAGCACAAGTAAAACTAGTTAAATATGAGTGAGCTTGCTGGATTATCAAAATCAATATCCTGAATGCAATATTATTGATACGATATTATAACTTTCAAAGTGTTACAATTTAGAGAATCCAGACCAAGTGTACAAGAGAACTCTTCTCTGTATTATTTCTTATAAATTCATGTGAATGTACAATTTCAATTTAAAACATGAAATGGAAAAATATACCTGTCAAGACTTTCTACTATATTGTAGAGTATATACAATATTTAGATTTAATAGAACCAAAAGTGGGGAAAGGAAAGAGCAAGTTCAAGAGAAAGTACATTTAATAGAGAGCAAGAGAAAGAAACAGTTCAAAAATCAGTGAACTACACAATAATTAATGTATCACTCATCCATTCTCAGGATTTCCTTAGTAGCTGGATACTTATTTTTATTATTAAAAAAACTTATATCTAAACAAAATAGAAGTAGACATGAGGACTAACAAGAACAAAAATGCATTAACAACCTTTTCATCAGAACAAATACCCAAAGTAGAATAAAAATATAGCTTGACAAATTCTAAACTACTAGTATTAAGAAGTCTGTGTCCTAATTTAAGAGAACGTGTGTTTAATAGAAAGCAGCACAAATAACAAAAAATCTGGGCAATGATCTTGGGATATAGAAAAATAAACATCACAATAATCTTTAAGAAATGGAAATTATGTATATGGTAAATACATACTTCATCTGAAAGCCTGTGAAAAACTGAGAAGTTGATTTCATCCCCTGCGGATTAAATGAGAAATTGATAGAGGTCAGCCTGTGGGAACTTCTGAAGGACTGTTTGTAGGGGGAATATTAGAAACAACGTTAGTTTATCCTGTGAGATTCAAAATATATAATAATCATGAGCTTTTGACGGAAAATAACAAAAGATGCATTTTAAAATAATTGCTATTTATTCTTCAATCTTAGAGGTGATCCAGAACTTTTCAAACTCAGCCTGCATGGCTTCTCCTGAGCATTCTTGAAGATTCATGACTTAACTTTGTGTAAATCTAATTATGTTGTTATTTCCCAAGCCAATATGAACCAAACAGGCAATTTTAGGCCTAAAATTGGTAATCACTATGTAATTTTATAAGAATAATTTCATTTTTATAATTATTCAAATATTAAAATATTTCTAAATTTAAATATTAGAATGGTGTTTGAACACTGACCTAATACATACTTAGCATCAACTTTTTGCATGCACTGAACTTTAATATGATAAATGAAGCACCCTAACATTTCAGCGTTCTATCTGGACAACAAAAGCCCTATTATTTTCCCCTCATAACTCTCAAACGGTTGCCACTGCTACTTACTGTCTTTGTATCACCGTTGACATACACAGAAAATTAATCAGGCTTACTTCAGAGAGGTTAAATAATTTTCCCAGGAAAAAATTACAATTAAAAACAGAATATTCACAATACTGGTTCTTCCTAACCATAAGCATGGAATGTTTTTCCATCTGTTTGTGTCCTCTCTTATTTCCTTGAGCAATGGTTTGTAGTTCTCCTTGAAGAGGTCCTTCACGTCCTTTGTTAGTTGTATTCCTAGGTATTTTATTCTCTTTGTAGCAATTGTGAATGGGGGTTAGCTCATGATTTGGCTCTCTGTTTGCCTGTTATTGGGGTATAGGAATGCTTGTGATTTTTGCACATTGATTTTGTATCCTGACACTTTGCTGAAGTTGCTTATTATCTTAAGGAGATTTTGGGCTGAGACGATGGGGTTTTCTAAATACACAATCATGTCATCTGCCCAAAGTAATTTATAGATTAAATGTTATTCTTATCAAGCTACCATTAAACTTATTCACAAAACTGGGAAAAAAACACCTTAAACTTCATATGCAATCAGAAAAGAGCCCGTATAGACAAGACAATCCTAAGCAAAAAGAACAAAACTGGAGGCATCATGCTACCTGACTTCAAACTATACCATAAGGCTACAGTAATCAAAACAGCAAGGTACTGGTACCAAAACAGAGATATAGACCAATGGAACAGAACAGAGGCCTTGGAAGAAACACCACACACCTACAACAATCTGATCTTTGACAAACCTCCCAAAAACAAGCAATGGGGAAAGGATTCCTTTAAATAAATAGTATTGGGAAAACTGGCTAACCATGTGCAGAAAGCTAAAACTGGACCCATTCCTTATACCTTATACAAAAATTAACTCCAGATGGATTAAAGATTTTAACATAAGACTTAACACCATGAAAATCCTAGAAGGAAACTGAGGCAATACCATTCAGGACAAAGGCATAAGCAAGGACTTCATGACCAAAACACAAAAAGCAATGGCAATAAAAGCCAAAATAGACAAATCAGATCTAATTAAATTTAATGGCTTCTGCACAGCAAAAGAAACAATCATTAGAGTGAATAGGCAACCAACAGAATGGGAAATAAATTTTGCAAGCTACCCATCTGACAAAGGGCTAATATCCAGAATCTACAAAGAACTAGAACAGATTTACAAGAAAAAACAAAAAACCCATCAAAAAGTGGGTGAAGGATATGAACAGATGCTTTTCAAAAGAAGACATTTATGCAGGCAACAAACATGAAAAAATGCTTATCATCACTGATCATTAGAGAAATGCAAATCAAAACTACATTGAGATACCATCTCAGGCCAGTTAGAATGGTGATCGTTAAAAAATCTGGAGAAAACAGATGCTGGAGAGAATGTGGAAAAATAGGAAAACTTTTACACTGTTGATGGGAGTATAAATTAGTTTGACTATTGTGGAACACAATGTGATGATTCCTCAAGGATCTAGAAATAGAAATTCCATTTGACCTAGCAATCCCATTACTGGGTATATGCCCAAAGGATTATAAATCATTCTATTATAAAGACACATGCACAGGTATGTTCATTGAGGTACTGTTTACAATAGCAAAGACTTGGAACTAACCCAAATGACCATCAATGATAGACTGGATAAAGAAAATGTGGCACATATACATGAAATACTATGCAGCCATCAAAAAGGATAAGTTAATGTCCTTTACGGGGCATGGATGCATCTGGAAATCATCATTCTCAGCAGACTGACACAAGAACAGAAAAACAAACACTGCATGTTCTCACTCATAAGTGGTTGTTGAACAATGAGAACACATGGAGACAGGGAGGGGAGTATCACACACTGGGGCCTTTTGTGGGGTGGGGCATCTGGGGAGCAATAGCAGGGGGTGGGGAAGTTGGGGAGGGATGACATCAGCAGAAATAACTAATATAGGTGAATGGGGGATGGAGGCAGCAAACCACCATAGCATGTATACACCTATGTAACAATTCTGCAAGATCTGCACATGTACTCCAGAACTTAAAGTATTATATATACACAAAAATTAGCCAGGCGTGGTGGCACATTCCTGTAGTCCCAGTTACTCAAGGAAAACAAAACAAACAAACAAAAAAAATAGAATATTGAAAGAGAACAAACAGACCCTTTGGCATGTATATGTCTTCTCCAATTTACCACACTTTTTGCCACTTACCTGTTATATCTAGATGTCAATGTCATTAAATAAGTTTTGAGTAGAATTTCCATGAAAAATTGCTTTTGTTCTTATTTTAGCCTTATTATTTATATATGCAAGTAAGTGATAAAGTTGTATATGTATATTTATTTATAATATTTAAAGCTGTTATCTTATATAATAATATATAGTATATTACAATATTATTTTAAAATTATTAAATCTTTACATAAAATTTTATATTTATAATAATTAAATCAATAATTTCTGAAGTTGTGTATAAATATATATTTATTAAATAATTTTGAAATCACAGTTCTTACAATCTACTTTCTGTTCTAATTTACTTTAATGCATCTTTTCACTAACTTCTCACAAGCAACAATAATTACTTTTTAGCATGTCCAATGTATATTTTGGCTAATTTAATTACAGAAAGTTTAATTGACACAGTATGTATGTAAGTAAAGACCCCAATCCAGTGCTCTTAGCCTAGGTATCACATCTCACCCATATTCAACATTTACTGAATGCCAGGTATTTTCAACATTCAAAAATTACATGTGCATGTTAAAGATTAAAGTAAAATATAAAATAAATATAAGACTAAAATAATGGGATAATACATTATTACTTAGAAAACATTAAGGACTACTCAGTATAAGTACATAAATTCTAATTTTGGGGTGGTATTGTTGGAGGAAAATTAGGTAAAAATAAATATCAACTGCAAAGACCTGAAAACTGTCCCAGTGTGACAAGAAGAAGTATACCTAGAGTATAGAATTAGGACTAGGACAAGAAATGTTGGCTGCATGTTTTAACAATGACAAACCCTAAACCATTTTCTCTTTCATAATAAAGAATTCATATTTTGTCTCAGAAAATTTTCAAGGCTTTTTTAAAGTGATGCAATGATAAAATTTTGCTTTTATATCAAAAAGCAAAAGCATTCAGGGAGAATAGTTTGAGAAGGCATAAGACCATGCCATAATTTATTGTAATAATTTAGGTTAAAATACTGCTTATGGAGGAACTAAAATATTGCTAACTAAAATATGGAAAATTGAGAAATTGTATATCATATATATTTATATAAATTATATATTAATATTACATATAATATATATAATATCTTGGTTGGACTAAGCCCAGAAGTTTCTGACTAAGGGAATGGATAATCATGTTATTCACTGAATCACAGAACATACAGCATGGAGTCTGGCTGAATGTGGGGACAGGGACTTTTAACCTGGAGGAATTCCCACCTTCTCCAAACCCCCTGGCCAATGAAAAGAGCTCTTTTAAACCTCTGCTGGAGTGATTGACCTTTGGTCCTTTCTCGAGAGTGCAAAAATTAAAACAAATATATAGAGAGAAAGGGGAGGGGGCCAGGTTATGGAGCAGGGAAGTTTTTGCCCTTGAAATTACGCTCACTTGTGGACCGGGGAAGAGAATGCATTCTCTCAATAACAGTGAGAAATTGATAAAATCTGCATTTACACCCTGTTCATCAGACTCCAGAGATGACTCTCTTCCTTGTTAGAAGAAAATGCTTAAAGCAGAGTGCATTGTCACTGAAGGCAAGGAAAGAGTCTTCAGAGATGAAGGAAATGAAAAGGTTGTCTCTATTGCAGAGATGCTAGGACAGGAAATGAAATGTCACCATTGGAATCATCAGTAATGGTTTCATTGGTGACCTAAGAAAGAGTAATCAATAGGAGTTCAGGTATCAGCTTATGAAATGAAATGAGGAAAGGGGTGTGTGGGGTGTGTGTGTGTGTATGAGTGTGTGTGTGTATGTGTGCATGATATAAGACTACAGAGTTTATTATACTTTAAATGATGAAAGAAGAAGGAATTTCTAAAAGGGACAGTTTAAGGACAAATCCATGGCATAATTGATGCATTTAGGATTCTCGGGAGTTTGGATAGGATAATACTGGACCAAAGTTGGTAGGATTAACCATAGAAAAAGCATATGTACCTTGTTCATTGTAATAAACCTAAATGTTGGCTCTTGTAGGAGAGTTCAAGATCACCTCCACCTCACCCCGACTCCTTCTTGGCCCTTAGTCAGCTTTTAGCTATATTTAGAGATGAAACTCACACCAGGAAGATTAACAAGAAAAAAGTATACAAATTTTGCTAGTTTTACATGTACAAGGAGATCTTCAAAAAAGTGTGAAGGCCAACTTAGTGGCCAAAGCAAGATTCTTCTTTGTTTTCTAGACAAAGAACAAGAGGGAAGATATGACAAGACAAGGAAAATCTGGCTAAGGGCAGTATATTTTCCAGGGGAGTCACTGGAAGCTATATTGCTGGAGTTATAAAACTAATCAAAGACAAGATTTGCTTTGTTAAGAAAATTTATTTCATTGCAGCCTTTAATTCCAAGTATCTGTTGATAAAGACTATTTTCGTGCCCTGGTACTAAAAACGTACCCCTCCCGGAGGAATATTTATGGCTTGCCACATTCAGGGAGAGAGATCAGCTGGCTGTTTCTGAAACTACAACTTTTCCAATGTTTTCAACTCAAAATAATCAATGTATCAATCCAGGATGTTTTGGGATGGAATATTCTTCTGTCTTTCACCAAAATAACAGATAATATATACTTAATGAAATTTCAAAGAAATGCTGAATATTTTATTTTAAAATTAATAGACTTACTGAATTAACAAAAAGAATCCAATGCTTATGTCTTAATATGGTATTACAATGACTTTTCCTAATTAAAAACATGTATTTTTCTATTCTGCTCTGACTACATTGAAATATACTGTACCCTGGGCAGGCATGGTGGCTCACACTTGTAGCCTATAATCTCAGCCCTTTGGGAGGCCAACGCGGGTGGATTACTTGAGGTCAGGATTTCAAGAGACCTCGCCAACATGGCGAAACCCCGTCTCTAGTAAAAATACAAAAATTAACTGGGCATGGTTGTGCAAGCCTGTAATCCCAGCTACTCAGGTGGTTGAGACACAAGAATCACTTGAACCCGGGAGGCAGAGGTTGCAGTGAGCCAAGATCACACTGCTACATTCCAGCCTGGATGACAGAGTGATAACTCTGTCTCAAAAAAAAGAAAAGAAAATAGGAAAAAAAAACACTGTATACTGAGTTGTGTCACTTTATTTAAGGAATTTGTTCAAGTCAGAGAAAAATATTTTGGAGACTGGGCGTTAGGAGAATTGGGTTAAACAGCAGAAATCTATTAGGTACTAGACAGGCTTATGCAAGTAATAAGGCTATCAAATAAATAAACTTTATGATAATGTATTTAATTGATTTTACAATAAAATTGTTCTGAGATTGCATATTATAGTCTTAGTGATAATCAACTTTAATGATAATCAATTAACTTATCCTTTGCTCATAAGTAGATGAATTTAGAATTTAATTTGGATTTTCTAAATGAGCAGTTTGAACAATTCTCCATATTGTTAGCTATAAAATAGCAAGGGTGAGAAAATTGATGCTAAATTAAAACCTTATGTTCCTAAAGCAAATTTAATATTTTCTCAAAACTCAGAAAACATACAACATGAATACAATTGCCTTATCTGTTATTAAGCAACAGAACAACGTATTGGGCTATTGAAAGAAATCTATCAACATGAGAGACTGAAGCAATCTCAGCAATAAACTAGAAAGTTTTCATTTTATGTACAAAGTTACTGGTCTTCAGTATCTTCATAATTATAATAAAAATTAGTTCGATAATTTAAAAAGTGTTGAGACTCATATATGTATTGTAATTAGGCAAGTGAAATTCCTATATCCATGCTTTTTTGAAAAAATATATAACAACTATTTATACCTGATTATTTATTCATGATCACAGCCCCAACAATAGTAGCTGCAAATGATGACTTATTCTGCTGACTTCCAGAATGTGAGAGTTTATTACATTTTGACTAATATTAAAAGGAACTGTACTTAGGATATGATGCTTTTCAAAAAGTTTATCTTTGGAAATATAACAAATAATATATAGTCCAGGGAAACATCTATAATGAGGCTCTATACATTCATGTTTTCATTTCTTAGAGACTGGAACACCCCCCAAATTTAAACATTTTTAATAATCCATAAGAACTACAAACTGTAGAAAACATAAATATTTAAATCACAAAGAATGTAGTATATTTTAGGTTTCGTCATAGATTTATTTTTGTCATGAATATATTAATTGGTGTTTCTATACAGGTGCTGATATGTCGTGAAGCAGCAAACAAACAGTACATATTTTAAAGGTACATTTTCAATCATTACTGTCATTAGACTGAGATTATATACATAACGTATATATTTTATATATATAAATATATATTCATATTTTCATTTATATGTGAAATAATTTATAAACAGAAAACAAATAAAACACTGGCTAATTTGCAATACTTTTCCTTTCAGTAAATAATAAGAATTATTCATGATAATTTCAATTCAGAATATTTTCAAAAAACTCCTTAGAAGAAGCAATAGTGTGTTCTCACTGATTGCAAAATTTCACTCCTTTCAACTAGACTAGCCTGATCTCTCCAGAAGTTACATTATGAGCTTTGTGATCATTCAAAAAATGTGTTCTGTTGAGATGTAGATAAATAAAATAAAAATAAATAATTGAAGAGTTTTGGACAGCTGGGTGCCTGTAGCAATTGATGCAAAAGAAGTCACACTGTGAAGCTTTGAAGAACCAAAGCATCTTGTTCACATAAGCTGTCAGGGTAATGAAAAGGACAGAATAAGATAATTCCTATATAATCATGAGTACTTGTCAGTGATACATGATTCAGTAAACTGGAATTTATATCATTTATGTGGATTATTGGGAAGTGCCTTTTGATTCTATTACAAACAACTTAGAAAAATTCAAGACTGGCCTAGAAGACAAATAACACCGTCATATGCATCATTTTAAAAACCTTTGACTATTATTGAGTATTAAGCTTTCAAACCCTCTTTCATTGAACATCTTCCTTTCTCTACAAAACCAGGAAATAGAAAGAGGCATTTAAATCATTTGTCCTTCAGTCATATCACAATATTGTAATTCTCGCCCTGCAATAAGCTTAATGCAGTATCACTGAGAGAGAATGCTTTTGAATAGTCATATTCTATTACTCCAAATATTCTTTTGCTTTCACCCACAAAAATTGTATAATTAATGCATTTGTAATGTGTCTGTAAAAATCAAACTATTTATCTAAAAATTTGTATCATTATGATAAATGAGATCATATAATGCTCTATTTCATTTCCAGTATAGGGTGCCATATGAAGAACAATGCTGAGACTCAGAAATGTGTGTGTTTCAGATGAGATAAATAACTTGTAAAATACATTTATAAACTTTTATGCTGTTGGCATATTTTGTGTTTATATTCATGTGTGTGTGCACGTGTGAATATTCTCTAATATATATTCTTAT
This sequence comes from Sapajus apella, assembly GCF_009761245.1. NCBI lineage: Eukaryota > Metazoa > Chordata > Mammalia > Primates > Cebidae > Sapajus > Sapajus apella. The sequence goes on from NW_022436967.1 coordinate 7,370,093, forward strand.
TTATGTATGAATAATTGCGCTCATTAAATATTATTTATATATTCTCCAATATAAACACATATATCAATATATACATGCATTATATATCTTTTCATATACATATTACTTTATATATATGCACTATATATTTTATATTCTATGTCCTCTAATATAAAGGCTTATGTATATGTATACACACAGACACACTGGGTGTGTGCGCATTCATGTGTGCATGGGAAGAGAGACAAATGAAAAATATTACATATTCCTCAAACCAAAACCACTCTAGCTATTGGAAACTCCCAAAAATATTCAACAACAATTGATATTAAATTTTAAATACAAATATATTGTATATTTCCTTTATAAAATGTGATTAAAAATAAGCTGCACATTGTGGCTGAAAATATTTTATTGTGAGAAAGCTGTATATAATTAAACTGTTAAGGGTATAACAGATGTGTTGAATATATAGGTATTCATTGTGAAAATATTTTAGCTACATTGAGTGCATGACAATGTAATAAAATGTTGGGAAAGATGTGCAATAAAATCCAGTATATAGCTCGATGTATTTCAACAAAGTCAATATATTAATATAACCAGCTCCCAAATCAAAGCAGAAAATGTTACCAGAATGAACAAAAGCCCATTCTACCCACTTCCAGTAACATCAACTTCCTCAATGTCAACTTCCTAATGACAAAATTAATTGTTCTTTTTTCTAGATTTTACATAAATAGAATCACAAGCGTGATTTACTGTTTTATCTGGATTATTTTTCTCAATATTATGTTTGTGAAGTTCATCCATATTGTAACAAGTAATTTATAGTTTGTGGCTCAATACAGTAGGGCTTATTCACTCATCTGTTGATCAAAGTTTGGATTCGATCTAGTTTTTAGCTATTATGTAGAGAGCTGTCATAAATACTATTTCACAAGTGTGTGTGTGTTTGTGTATGTTTGTGTGTGCCTGTGAATATGTGTATGCATATATGCTGAATATTGTGATAGATACTGAGATGAATCAATCCAGATTCAGACAGAATGTGCTGCTAGCTTTATTTGGTCAGCAAACAACCATCAACTGTCAGCCCCTTCAGAATCAACCCTAGGTACAGAAAGCGGCTTTGTCTGGGGTCACTACCCTGCATCTGGCTACTGAGCACGGAGAGGTGAAGATACAGAGGCTTGAGCTATTTCAGGCCATCAGGAGACAATTTTGGCAGGAACTTCTTCCTCCAGAGCTTTCCATAAGGCTCGGTTGAGGCTTTATCAAATTTGCTTTGCAGTTCAATTCCTGCTTTTGCCCACATCTGTCTCCTACTTTCTAAGTATTGATTTTCATAAACTTTTTACACCCCAGATTTCATTTCCACGGTAAACTTCATCTCATTGTTGATTTCTGGATTACCCAAACTACAATGTTTATATACCTAGAAATAGACTGTTTTGGTCACAGGTACATACATGCCCAACTTATTAATTGGTAGTAATAAGTACTACCAATCAATTAATTGGTAGTGCCAATTAATTTTCCAAAATATCTGCACCAGTGTCATTCCTATAACAAGGGAATGAGATTTCTGGCTTTTCCACATCATTGTTAATAATTCATAGTGTCTCTTTTTTTTTTCATTTTTTTCATTTTGTTTTAGGTATAGTGGTAACACTTTGAGATTTTAGTATACCTTTGTTTACCAATAATATTGAACTCTTTTTCTGATACTTCTTAGTTACCTCGATATATCCTATTTGGGTTGCATTATGTCTTGACCAGTGATCAATTTGAATTGGCTTTTTTAATGTAGACGAGTATTTTTTAATGCATTTTGATTATTAGTTTATTATGAGAGTTATGTGCTGCCATTATCTTTTCCTTCCTTAGAGACTCCACTTTATTCCTTCAGTGTTGTCTTTTGATCACAAATATTCACTTTAACATAGACAAATTACATTTTTGTAATCTTTTGTTAATTTTTGTGTTTAAAAAGTTTCTGTCTAATTTAAGGCTATATTTATCATATTTTTAATCAAAACAGCTTTATACTTTTTTATTTCATGTGAAGATCTGCATTCAATCTGAAATTTACTTCTGTGCATTGTGATAGGTAAAGGGTTAATATACAATTTTCAAATGAAGAGTTAATTGACAATCTTCATTTATTAAAACATCCATCCTACCAGTTTGGACTGTAATGTCACATTTATCATAAATTAGGTGACCACATCTATTTGAGATCTTACTGGACTCTGCTTCATTGGTTTATTCTCTATTAAAAGCCAGAAAATTTCTGATTTGACACTAATGCCATACTGTTGTAATTACTGTAACTTTACAATAGGTTTTGATAGCACTTTGTTGAAAATATCTAGCTTTTTCTTCTTTTTCAGGATTTAGTTGTTTATTACAGACCCTTTGTATTTCCATAAAAACTTCAGAAATGTCTGTCAATATTTGCATACACACAAACCTACCTAATACAGTAACAAATATTTAAACTTCTCATCAGTGAACAAGACATATCCTCTGCTTATCTAGAATGTATTTACTGATCTAAACATTTTTTATTCTTTTATTTTTTAAATTCCTCAATCAATATTATTATACAGCTAAATTGTTCCAATTTTCCTCAATTTTCATTTTGTTCCTATTGAAATTTATAACAAAATTGTTTCATTTAAATTATTTTAACAATGCCATGCTTTATTAATTATAGCTTTTTCCTTCTGAATGGTCTTTGGTTGCTATTATTTCTATCATTTTGATTCTGTGTTAAATTTTGTAAATCTAAATTTTGTCAATTTTTTTTTGTTTTTATTTATTTTATTATGGTAAGAACTCTTAATATGAGATGATTACTTTTAGCAATATTTTAAGTGTACAATGCCTGCCCTCATTAACATATTTTTATATATTATCCATTGCATAGCAGAGATTTTAGCAATATTTTAAGTGTGTGATGCCTGACCTCATTATATATATATTTATATATATTCTCTGTTGTACAGCAGTTCTCTAACAGGACCATAGGTTAGCTGCCTAGGGGAGAAGGAGTTGGAGGATGTGGCTGGTCAATGCCTTAGAATGGCATATCTACTGAGCAGAGAAGAGGCTGAGGAAAGATTCCAGCTTTCAGCTTCCCTCTGGGAAGGAAAATAGTTGACCTTTGTATCCAATATGCTTAATCTTTAAAAAATATTATTTTAAAATGACATTTTTTTCTTGTTACTGGATTCAATTTACAAGAATTGGCACAGTAATTCTGCATCTGTGTTCAAAACAGAGTTGAAACTGACTTTATTTCCTGTTTACTGTTCTTTTAGTGTCAAGTTTTTGCTGCCTTAATGAAAGGGAGAAGCACTTTCAGCTTCTGCTTAGAATGTAAATAGCTAGAAAATGTGTCACTACCCTGTTAACAATAAGAAAAAGCCAGATAATCTACAAAATCTTGAACATATTACAGGGTTGAGACTGGAAGCCAACCAAATAACCTGATATCTAAGAAAAAAAAACAAAAACAAAAACATGGACCTCCAAGGAGAGACACGAACACAAGCATTCCCTTCCTTGGAGCAGAGTACAGGAAAAATATGGAACCAACACAGAAGCGGAGAAGATTCAGTTACAATGTTTAATGAATTGCTAGAAGCCAAGTATGACTTGAGCACTATAAAATACCTTAGGGCTACAAACAAAAGATGTGTATGCACAGACTTATACTCTTCTCTACAAACAATGTTACATGCTCATGAGAAAGACTGGGAGCAAAGGGGGAGCTGTGGAAACCTTTAAGGGTAGTGTAGGCAAGGAGACCGTTTTACCCTTCTCCCCTATCTCTCCTAGGGAAAAAATGGCTCAAACCTCTGTCTGGATAAATATAGCAAACACTGTCACTCACAATATACGTATTTAAATAACAGCTAGTTTCATTAAAGGAAATTTCTTCATAAATCTCCTCATAAAAATTTCAGATCATGGAACTTTCAAGGATAATCCAAAAATGTCTCCCAAAACCAAGTTTTCACCTTTTCAAATAAAATGTAGTTGGTTCAGATCTAATCAGTGTGTTATAATGTTTGAAATTTTAGACTAAATTCATTCAGCTGTATTAAGCAAAAGAGAACCTCAATATTTCTCCTGAAGAACATTTGATTGCTACTACTATAGAGCTAAAAACATTGCTTTTCAGTAAATAAATTAATGGGCATGCTGGATAGATTTATTTTACATGTTCATCTTAAGCAGTGAAGAGGATTTCTGAAGCACAGAAATTTTGTTTGTGCAAGAGTCATTTAATCAGTCTTAATTACACTAAATGGTTGAAGTAACTCCCTTACTTTCTTTTTACTGATTTTTAATAGTTCAATAATATCAAATACAACAGTTAAGATGTTTTTGGCCTCAAATAACAGAATGTGGAAATACACATGATGATACATTATTATATAATATAAGAAATATTAATTTAGTCCGTCCTTTAACGATTTTTGCTTTGAATTCTAAGTGATTATTTTGGCTTCACCATGATATTTTCACAATGGTTTCTGGAGCTTTAAGCATTATATTCTTAAATGCCTTTATCCAAAGGCAGTAAAATGTTAGCTTCTGTACTATGTCCTATTTTGACTACTTTCTCAGAAACCTCAATGGAGGTTTAGAGGTGTGAGGGTCAGTGGAGTAAGCGGAGTAGATTGTCTCTATATGTCCCATAAGGAGGCAGTTGTAAAGAAGATATCTGGATTGAATATACTGAGGAACCAGGAGACTACAGAAAACTGGAAGCTGTGTCAAGAGTGACTAATCCCTGCTTCTTTATGAGACAGTTAAAGAAGATTCACAATGGATGCAGAGGCAACATAAAACTATAAGAATTCTGCCACAGAGATGGTTTTTCATTATGGTTTTGACTTGAATTTTCCTGATGACTGGTAATTGTTTAAACACCTTTTCATATACTCATTATCCATTTTTATATTCTCTTTGGAGAATTATCTATTCAGTTTCTTTGCCTATCTTTTAATCAGATTATGAGGTTTTTAAACAATTCATTTGTAGGACTTCCTTAAATATTTTGAAAATCAATACCTTATCAGATATATGGTTTGAAAACAATGCATCTTAAATAACTAGAAAAGCAAGAGCAAGCCATCCCAAATTAGTAGAAGAAAATAAATAATAAATATAAGAACAGAAATAAATGAATTGAAACCAAAAAAATACAAAGGTTCAATGAAACGAAAACTTTCTTTTTTGATGTAGACACAACTATAAATTTCTCTCTTGATACTGCTTTTGCTGCCCCCACAGGTTTTGGTATGCTGTTTTTTCATTATCATTTCTTTCAGGAAATTTTTCAATTTTCTTCTTAATTTCTTTATTGACTATTGGTCATTCAGGAGCATATAGTTTAATTTCCATGTACCTGTATAGTTTTCAAATTTTTCTTGTTATGGATTTCTAGTTTTATTCCATTGTGGCCAGAGAAGATACTTGATATTATTTCAATTTTTTGAATATTTTAATACTTATTTTGTGACCTAACATGTCTCTTCTTGAGAATGATTCATGTGCTGAGAAGAAGAATGTTTATTTTGAAGCCCTTAGATAAAATGTTCTGTGAATATCTATTAGGTCTATTTGATTACAGTGCAGATTAAGTCTAAAATTTCTTGTTGATTTTCTGTCTGGATGATCTGTCCAAAACTGGAAGTGAGATGTTAAAGACTTCAGCTATTATTGTGTCAAGTTCTATTTCTCTCTGTAGCTCTAATGATATTTGTTTTATGTGGGTATTTCAGTGTTGAGTGCATATATATTTACAATTCTCTTTATATCCTTTTGCTGAATTGACTTCTTTATCATTATATAATGATATTTTTGTCTTTTATTTTTTTACAGTTTTTGTCTTGAAATATATTTTATCTAAGAATAGCTACCCTGAGCTCTTTTAGTTTCCAGTGGCATGGAATATCTATTTCTATGTTTTCATTTTCAATTTATATGCATCTTTATAGGTGAAGTGTGTTTCTTGTAGGTAACAGATCACTGGGTCTTGCTTTGTTATCCATTCAGCCACTCTGTGTCTTTTGATTAAAGAGATTAGTCCATTTACATTCAATGCTATTATTGATAAGTAAGAATTTACTCCTGCCATTTTATTATTTATTTATGATTGCTTTATGGTGTTCTCTTCCTTCTTTCCTTCCCTCTCTGTCTTGCTTTTAGTGAGGTTGATGTTCTCTATCACTTAATTTTTTATTTTTAAATGTTTACACATTCATTGTATGTTTTTCAATTTGAGATTATCATGAAGCTTGCAAATACTCTCTTATAACACATTATTTTAAATTGATGACAACACTGATTGTGTAAGCAAACAAATAAACAAGCAAATAAAAATATTAATAAAAACTGTACACTTCAATTTAACTTTTTGTTGTTTGTCTTTATGTTGTATTCTACTGTCTATGTCTCAAAGGGCTGTTTTAATTTTTCTTTTTGATTAGGTCATCATTTTCTCTTTCTACCGAAGATAAGAGTAGTTTACACACCACATTTGAGGTATTAGAATATTCTGTGTTTTTGGTCAGGTGCAGTGGCTAATGTTTGTAATCCCAGAACTTTGGGAGGCCAAAGTGGGCAGATCAACTGAGGTCAGGAGTTCAAGACCAGCCTGACCAACATGGAGAAACCCAGTTTCTACTAAAAATAGAAAAAATTAGCCAGGCATGGTGGCACATTCCTATAATCTCAACTACCCAGGAGGTTGAGGCAGGAGAATCACTTTAACTTGGGAGGCAGAGGTTGCAGTGAGCCAAGATTGCACTCCAGCATGGGCAACAAGAGCGAAACTCCTTCTAAAAAAATAAATAAATAAATAAAAATATTCTATGTGTTTCTGTGTGCTATTGCCAGTGAGCTTTGTATCTTCTGATGATCTATGATTACTCATTGAAGTTCTTGTTCATATTGAAGAACTCCCTTTAACAATTCTTGTAGACTAGGTCTGGTGTTGATGAAATCCATCAGCTTTTGCTTGTTTGGGAAGGTCTTTATTTTTCCTTCATGCTTGATTTACCCTTTTGAAGCTATTTTCTAGACCTTGTGGGCAAGCTTCATTCTTTTAATTTTTTTTTTCCTTTTGTCTTCTCTGTCCGTGTACTTTCAAATAGCCTGTCTTCAAATTCACTAATTTTTTCTTCTGCTTGATCAATTCTGCTCTAAAGAGACCCTGATGCATTCTTCAGCATGTTGATTGCACTTTTCAACTGTAATTGCTTGATTCTTTTTAATAATTTTAGTCTTTTTGTTAAACTCATCTGATAGAATTATGAATTACTTCTCTGTATTATCTTAAATACATTTAAGCTTCTCCAACACAGCTATTTTGAATTTCCATATGAAAAGTCACTTATCATTTTCTCCAAAATTGGTTCCTCATGCCTTATTCAGTTTATTTGGTGAAGTCATGTTTTCCCAAATGTGTTCATGCTTGTAGATGTTCTTTGGTGTCTGGGCATTGAAGAGTTGAGCATTTATTGCAGCTTTCAGTCTGGGCTTGTTTGTGCCTGTCTTTCTTGGGTAGGCTTTCCAGGTATTCAAAGCAACTTGGGGCCCAGATCCAATAATGCTGAAGTTCTTGCAGATTGGAGAGGTTCCCCGTTGGAGGAGTTGGAAAATGTCTGGGAAAATTCTCCCAATTACCAGGCAGAGATTATTTTCCTTTCACTTACTCTTTCTGAAATGAAAGGAGTTTCTATGTGTGTGCTGCATAACCTGGAACTAGGGGTGGGAAAACACAAGCTTCTCTGTGGCCACTAACATTGGGGCAATGCTAAATCAGAGTTGAAGCCAGGACAGCACTGAGTCTTGCTGGAGGCCCACAGTAAACCACTACCTGGCAAACACATTTGTTCACTCAAGTCCCCAGGGCTCAACATTCAGAAGGTGGCAAAGCCAGCCAGGATTCTGTCTTTCCCGTCAATGTGACAAGTTCCCTAGGTCCTGGGTGCGGCCAGAGATGCTGCCTTGGAACCAGGAATTAGAGGAAAAAACCTTTGAAATTCACCTGATGTGAATTTCAAATGTGATTCTACTGTTGCTACACTGTACTCAAACCACAGTAGAAAGTCCTTCTTGCTCTTCCTTCCCCTTTTCATGGGCAGAAGAGCATCTCCCTGCAGCCACCAGCATGACCAGCCCACAATGGGTTATATCAGGCAACCACTGATGTTAACTTAAATCTCAAGGGCTCTTCAGTCAGCCTCTAGTAAATGCTTCTAGGCCTGAGATTCACCTTTCAGAGTAGTAGGGTACCCTCTAGCTCAGGGTATGCTCAGAAATGCTGATCAAGAGCCTGGGCCTGAACTCACGGACCCCAGGAACCTGCTTGGTGCTCTATCTCACTGACTGAGTTTGTACGTAAAGTGCAAAACAAAATCCTGTTTACTTTTTTCCCTGCTTTTCTCAAACAGGAGTCTAATCATAACCATCACAGCTGGGAGTAGGCTAGGTCATCTCTGAGGCCAGCACATCTCAAAGCCTAAGGCCCACATCTTATTACCTGGGCATCACTGTTGGTTATTTTGGGACCAAGGGCTTTTTATCAGCAAGAGATGAATCCTGCCTGGACTGGGTCCTTTCCTTCAAGAAAGTTGGTTCTATTTTGGCCCAAGGTATGTCCAGAAATGTCATCCATGAGCTAAGTCCTGTAATGCAAGCTTCACAACTTTGCTTGGTGTCCTATGCTACTGTGGCGACACTGGTATCCGAGATGTAAGATGAAGTTGTCTTTATTCTTTAGTTTCTTCTCTCAAGCAGAAGGAAGCAGTCACTTTTGTTGCTGTCAGCTGTGCAGACTGAGTTTGTTGGAGAAATAGTACAACTACTCCCTTAGCTGCCCTTTCTGGTGTCTCTCTAGGTCATGTGCCAGATTAATCCATTGTCTCAACAAAGCCCAGCCCACCAATAGGAGCTCCTCAGAAATTTCAGTCCTTATATCTTAGACTGCCTCTCAAGCTTAAGTAGGATCCTAAACACATTGGCTTATGTTGGAAAGGCCTGCCAAGGAGCTCTAGTTCTGACTGCTGGAATGGGCAATTCCCCTCCACCTGGGGCTGGTCTAGGAGCTCCCCCCATTTGCAGGCACTGCAGAGCCTACCACTGCTTTTCTCTCTGCTATAACAGGCCAGCACTGAGTTCAGTGTAAAGTCTGACAATTGCTGAACTCTCCCTCTTCCAATCACATAGAGTCCTCTGTGCCCCATCGTCACTGCTGGGTGATGGGGAAAAGGTGGCACAAGTTCTTCCTTAGCTGTCATGGCTGGTGTCTCAGTAGGTCATGTGCCCTCCCAGTTCACTGGCTCTGAACCTAACTCAGGACAACAACTTGTCGAAGAATTGCAATACTTGTGGCCTGGACTGCTCCTCAAGTTTACTTAGGATTTCAGAGCTCTTTAGCCCATAGTGGTAGGCTTATCATGACTCACACTTTGACCACTGGAATGGGTGACTCCCCTTTGGCTAGGGCTGATCCAAAAGCTCCCTTCATAGGCAGGCATCATCTGGGTACTTTTTGCATTCTGCTGTGACAAGGAAGCACTAAGTTCAACGTCAAGTCCCCCAGTAATTGAGTTTCCCTGTCCTAAGTACGCAGATTCTCCACACCAAGGACTGCTGTTCGGAGCTGGGAGACAAGTGGTGTCAGCAATACACAGCTGTCTCTCTTATCCCATTTCACTGGCTCTTTTGGCAATATAAAGTTAAAACTAGATACTATGAGTGCTCACCTGATTTTTGCACCTTCTGATGGCGCATTTAGTGCTAACTTTGCTATTAAAATTCGGTTTTTCTATTAAGGTGCTTTATGGCTCACCCAAATTTTTGTTCCTGTATCACTGCTTTTTATGTCTAGTTAGTTGTTAAACTTTGGTGCCCCTGTGGAGAAAATAAACAGTATAGGTTTCTATTTAGCCATTTTGCTTTGCTCCTTCCACATATTTTTAATGATTTAAGTGACATACTTTTCCTAAGTTGCGTTTCCTAAGGAAATACATATATCTACCATGGTCTGAATGTTTATGTTTCTCCACAATTCATATGTTGAAATCCTAACTCCCAAGGTGTTGGTATTAGTAGATGAAGAATTCAGAGATAATTAGGTCATGATGCCGCAGACTCATGATATCAGTGCTAGCCTGATATCAAAGCCAGATAGCTACACTGTAAGAAAACTACAGACAAATATCTCTAATAAACATGAATGGAAAAATTCTCAACAAAATACTATCAGGCTGAATTCAGCAGCTTATTAAAATAATTATATATCATGACTGTATTAGTCCATTTTCACACTGTTATAAAGAACTGCCTGAGACTAAGTAATTATAAAAGAAAGAGGTTTAATTGACTCACAGTTCCCTGTAGCTGGGGAGGGCTCAGGAAACATACAATCATGGTGGAAAGGGAAAGAGGCACTTCTTACATGGTGGCAGGAGAGAGAGGAAGCAAAGGAGGAACAACTCCTTAGAAAATAATTATATCTCATGAGAACTCACTCACTATTATGAGAAGAGCACCGGGGAAACTGCTTCCATAATTCAATCACCTAGGACCAGATCCTTCCACCAGCACCTGAAGATTACAATTCAAGATAAGATTTGGGCAGGGACACAAAGTGAAATCACATCAGTCTGCTTGTGGTGCCTCTCAAATCTCACTTGCTCACATTTCAAAACACAATCATGCCTTTCCTACAGTCTCTAAAACTCTTAACTCATTCCAGAATTATCTCAAAAGTCCAAGTTCAAAGTCTTATCTGAGACAAATTTTCTTCTGCCTGTGAATTTGTAAAATCAAAAACGAGTTTGTTACATCCAAGATACACAGGGGGTATAGATACTAGGTAAATGCTTTTATTCCAAATGAGAGAAACTGGCAAAAACAAAGAGGTCACAGGTCCCATGCATGTTCAAAGCCCAGTGAGGCAGTTATTAAATATTAAAGCTCCAAAATGATTTCCATTGACTCCATGTCTCATATATAGGCCATCCTAATGCAAGGGATGGCTTCTCACAGTCTTGTGCAGCTCTGCCCTGTGGCTTTGCAGGGTACAGCCCCTGCAGCAGCTTTCATGAGCTGGTGTTGAATGTCTGCGGCTTTTACAGGCACACAGTGCAAGTTGTCAGAGGATTTACCATTCTAGGTAGCTGGGGTTTGGAGGATGGTGAACCTCTTCTCTGACTAGGCAGTGCCCCAGTGGGGACTCTGCATGAAGGATCCCCCCCACATTTCCCCCCTGCATCTTCCTAGTAGAGATTCTCCATGAAGGTTCAACCTCTGCAGCATACTTCTGCCTAAACATTCAGATCTTTCCATTCATCGACTGAAATCTAGGTTGAGGTACCCAAATCTCAACTCTTGTCTCTTGCACATCCACAAACCCAATACCACGTGGAAGCCACCAAAACTTAGGGCTTGCACCCTCTGAAGAACTTGCCAAGCTTTACCTTTGCCCCTTTTAGCCACACTTGGAACATGAGCAGCTGGTATGCAGGGTACCAAGTCCAAGGCTGTACAGAACAGCAGGCTCTGGGTCTGGCCCAAGAAAACATTTTTTCCTCCTAGATCTCCATGTCTGTGATGGCAGGGGCTGCCATAAAAGTTTCTGACATGCCGTGGAGATATTTCCTTCATTGTCTTGGTGATTAACTTTCAGCTCCTTCTTTCTATGGAGATTTCTGCAGCCTGCTTGAATTCCTCCTCAGAAAACTGGGTTGTTTTTCAACCACATGGTTAGGCTGCAAATTTTCCAAACCTTTAAGTTCTGCTTCCCTTGTAAATATAAGCTACTATTTCAAACCTTCTGTTTGTCAATGCATATAACTGAACACTTTAAGAACAGCAGGTCACATTTCAAATGTTTTGCTGCTTAGAAATTTCTTCCGCCAGATACCCTAAATTCTCTCTCTCAAATTCAAAGTTCCACAGATCTTTAAGGCAGAGGTAAATTGTTGCCAGTCTCTTTGCCAAAGCATATCAGAATGACATTTACTCCAGTTCCCAACAAGTTTTCTACCTACATCTGAAACCACTTTAGCCTGGACTTCATTGTCTGTATCACATCAGCATTTTGGTCAAAACAATTCATAAGTCTCTAGGAAATTCCAAGTTTTCTCACATATTTCTGTCTTCTTCTGAGCCCTCCAAACTGTTCCAACTTCTGCATGTTACCCAGTTCTAAAGTTGCTTCCACATTTTCAGGTTACCTTTATAATAGTACCATACTCTACTGGTAGCAATGTACTGAATTAGTCTATTTTTACACTGCTATAAAGAATTGCCCAAGACTGGGTAGTTTATAAAGGAAGGAGGTTTAATTAACTCATAGTTCTGCACGCTGGTCAGGCCTCAGAAAACTTACAATCATGGCAAAAGGGGAAGTAATCATGTCCTAAATGATGATATGAGAGAGAGGAAGTGACAGGAGAATAGGCACTTCTGAAGTCATCAGATCTTGAGAGAACACACTTACTATCATGAGAACAGCATGGGAGAAACTACCCCCATGATTCAATCACTTCAACCAGATCCCTCCCTCAATACCTGGGAATTACAACTTAAGGTGAGATTTGGATGGGAACACAAATCCAAACCATATCAGTGACCATATGAAAAATATTCTGGAATGCTCCCACATGTAAAATTCAATGAGTATAATGTAACCAATTAACAGGTTGCAGTAATAAAACTTTGATCATCTCCATGAAGTAAGTAATTATTTGGCAAGATTCAGCAGGGTTTTTTGTGGTTAAATGTACTTAATATAAAATTTACCATTTTAAACATTTTTAAGTGTATAGTTACTAATTTTTCATTGTTGGAAACCAGCCAGGTTTTGCTACTTTCTTACAGCCACAGTACAAAACTAATACATGTTCCCTACTTTAGAAGATAAGTTTAAAACATCAAGAGCTTCCTTTGGTTGTATCTTTCTTACCCGTCATCTCTTAATTTTGAACTTTTTATAAACTTGGACCAAAACATGTTTGTGTGGTATAAGACTATATGAGTTTAGGAAGGGGAGAAAATTTAAACATGTTTGAATGATCTTTTCTCAACGATTAACATTTAAGTTACTTATATTATCTCTATCCCCGAGATTATCTTGCAGAAAAAGAGACGCAGAAAATGACAAAATTTATTGCTATAGAACATTTTTTAGGATAGTCACTTTCTAGAGATAATTTTTTCACAGATAAAACTTCAAACATCCTACAATAGAGACATATTCTTCTAATTAACTGTATATTTTTTTCTGTCAATCTCAGAGTAAAAATTTTATTTTTCTTTACAGAGAAATATTAAAATATATGATAGCCACTAATTAATTTGACATGGTGCCTTGCACTGTGTGTTATCACATTAGACTGTAAACAAAAGTTTGTAAGAATACATTATGTATGTGTGAAAAGACAGTGGTTAATCTCTATGAACATTCTTCTCCACTTGTATGTTAAAAATTAATAGGAACTTAAGATTCAACTAACAAGGCATTGTAGTAAGTTATTAAAAATGTTCTTTGGTTAAAAATGATTATTTCAAATAACATAAATATTTGATATTAGTCATGTTAAGGTGGTTTAAACTGGTGAAGGGAATTAATATCTCTTTCATTTAAAAAGATGAGAAATATTAGGAAAGGACCTATAATGTATTTGATAAATAATATAAATTCAATTCAGGATGTCAGAAAGAAAATTGACTATGGTGGTCTATCACTCAGGAAAATGGGTTTGCAATTATGAACATATTTGAGTGGCATTTTTTGGCAGATGATTTCTCAAGCCAGGAGAGTGGTGGAGGTCAAGAAGGAGTCCTTGATGATTGCATCTACCTCTCAAGCCTAAGGCTTATCTGGTTTGTGTTGAGAATTCAAAACAAAACAAGCAAATAAAAGAAAGTATGAGAGTAAATATTTGCATAGAAGTAAAAATTGCAATAATATTTTTAAAAGTATGGCAAAGACCTTTATTATGTTGTGGTACATTCCTTTTGTACCTGTGTGTTGAGCATCTTTATAATGAAAGGGTGTTAAATCATGTCAGATGCTTTTCCTATATTTATTGAAATGATTCCATGATTTTTATTTGTAATTCTACTAATGTGATTAATGTGATATATCACATTTATTGATTTGCTTATGTTGAATCATTCTTGCACGCAAGGGATAAAGGGCATTCAAATTAGAAAAGAGGAAGTTAAATTGTCTCTTTTGCAGATGACATGATCTTATATACAAAAATTCCTACAAGCTCCATCCAAAAAAAACTTACAACCAATCAACATATTCATTAAAATGAATAAGAGGAAATGAACAAGAGAGGAAATCATCATACAGGTTTCTCAAAAACATAAAAATAGAACTATCACATTACTTTTTATTTATCCAAGGGAAAATAATCAGTATAACAAAAGGTCACCTTCAGTCTCATATTTATTGCAGCACTATTCACAATAGCAAATATATGGAATCAATCTTACTGCCCATCAATGGATAAAGGAAAAAAAATGTGGTATATATACACAATGGAATAGTATTCAGCCATTGAAAAAAATGAAATGCTATCATTTGCAGTGTATAGAGGAAACTGAAGGATATTATGTCAAGTAAAATAAGCCTGGCCCAGACGGACAGATATCACATATTCTCACTAACACATAGGAACTAACAATTTGATTCCATGTAGGTGGATAATAATAGTTATCAGAGGCCAGGAAGGGTGTGTATTGGGCAGAAGGAAAGAAAAAAGATAGGTAAATGGGTTAAAAACATACAGGTAAATAGAATAAATAAGTTATATTTTTCAATAATACATTAGGATGACTATAGTTAAAAACAATATGTTTTATATTCCAAATATGTAGGAGATAGAATTTGAAATGTTTCTGAAAACAAAGAAATGATTAATACTTGATGTTATTTATATCTTAAATATCCCGACTTGATCTTTTACTCCTTCTATATATGTATCAAAATATTACATCTCCCAGGAGTATGTAAAAATATTATGTATCAAAAGATATTATTTTCTGACACATAAAAATTACATAAAATTGAAATTTAGTGTCTATAAACTATTAAAGTATTACTAGAATACAAAAAGCCTCAAGTAACTCAACAACAAAAAAGTATATAGTTTTATTAAAACATGGGCAATAAATCAGAATAGATATTTCAGACTAAAGATCTATCTAACACTAGATCCATAGGTAACAATACAGTATTGTGCACTTTAACATATGTTGTCGCTGTATCTCATGTTAAGTATTCCTGGCACAACAAAGAAACAAACAAAACACAAAAGAACATAAGAAAATAATTGAAGGTGATGGATATGCTTTGTACCTTAATATTAATGGGGGAATAATAGATGTATGTATATGATCAAGCTCATCAAAATGTATATATTAAATATGGGCAATTTGGGTATATCAGTTATACCTCAATAAAGTTAAAAAAGTTAATAAAATATGACAAATACCAACCATGACCAAAAAATGCATTCATTTATAGCCTAACACCAAACCTCCATAATCCTAGTTTCACAGATTTTTGGTTTTATTTTCTGATCACCTCAATTAGGAATGAATTTTTTTCAACATTATATTCAAAAGAAAACATAGCATATGTGTGTCTTTTCTTACATAAATGATTGATGTTTGATTTTTTTTCATAATTTTGAAGTGTTCCTTTTTTGCTTTATAACTCATTAGTAATGCTTTTTTAAATATTTTGATTGGGCTGAATTTGAGAAAAATAAAATTCACATTGTAATATAACACTTGTCTTTACCGTTTTGTGTCACAGAATTAGTGATTCAGCATAGAAAATGGTAGAAATATTTCTGGAAGTCACTCCTATGTCTGCCCAACAAGCACTAACTTAATTATATGCAGAAGTGACTGAGAGCTACATAAAAATCCACTTCAACTTCTTCCCCGAATTGGGTTCCTAAAATGCCCACAAGTATTCCATTTTCTTCAGATGCAAAGTGGAAAGTAAATAAGGGATAATTGTAGAGGACAATGTATGAGATTCACATTATTTTACAATAAATATCTTCAATACGTTTTACTAAATTCAGGAGACATGGTAACATATTGCAATCCCTCCTCCCAGTTCTTTTAAAGGAGTGCTTGCAAATGAAGTTACCTGAAATTTAGATTTCATTCATTTCTTGTTAAATCCACCTCTAGAAAGACTAGTGGGTAGATAAAATGAAGTCTTAGGATAAAGTCATGAGGATACTAATATTTATAGACCAAATAAGAGAGGAACCAGGAAACATCCACTGTGGGTTAACGAAAATCAGAGAATAAATTTAAGAAACACATTGCGGTTGCTTTTAAAAATATCACCGAGTGGTCAAATAAGACTGTCAATGAATGGTAAGTATTAGACTTTCAATGAAAGTCTTAGGTGTAATAGGCAGGAGTGAGAAAGAAAATGAGGAGTGAGTTCTTGGAATAGGTTAGGAACTAATTATTTAAAGAATGTATCTGTGAAAAGTAATAAAACAATAAGTCATTACTTACATGAGAACCATAACCAGGGGCAATGGCTCCTGTCTGAAATTCCAGGCTGAAGCCAGAGCATTGCTTGAAGCCAGGAGGTCAAGGCTGCAGTGAGCTATGATCTTTTGCAACTGTGCTCCAGCATTAGTGACAGAGTGAGACCCTGCCTCTAAAGATAAAATACAGTAAGATAACTATTAGGCAGATCATAATCCTCCACCTGTATTTATGTAGCAATTTTGTCACTGCTTGCAGTCTCTAAGATTACTCCCAACAGAAACCAAATTTCACTATGCATATTTTAGCTTCTGTAACCTTTCCAAGGAACTAAGCTATTTGTCTGGGCGCGGTGGCTCACACCTGTAATCCCAGCACTTTGGGAGGCCGAGGTGGGTGGATCACGAGATCAAGAGATCGAGACTATCCTGGACAACATGGTGAAGTCCCATCTCTACTAAAAATAGAAAAATTAGCTGGGCGTGGTGGTGTGAGCCTGTAGTCCCAGCTACTCAAGAGGCTGAGGCAGGAGAATTGCCTGAACCCAGGAGGCAGAGGTTGCAGTGAGCTGAGATTGTGTCATTGCACTTGGGCCTGGTGACGGAGGGACACTCTGTCTCAATTTAAAAAAAAAAAGGGAACTAAGCTATTCATTGTTACTCCTTTGCTTAGTACTATGATACTCATAGTATTATATTCCTCCATATACAAGCTAAATTTTATACTCCTTAGCATGCTATATTTTCTTATCTGAAAATTTTTGCTGCTTCTTTTATATCACCCTTTCCTTCAAAGATTTACCAAGTTTTTAGCTATAGGCTTCCCTGGTATGCGCTCCAAGAAAAAATTCCTCATATTTATGCCTCCGTTCCATGGTCCTTGTATTCACTCCCTTTACTTCTCTCCCTTATTAAATGTTTAGATACATCTCTTTTACTTATCAATCTTTCCCACTTGATTGTATGTTTGGTATTGGGGAAAATCTCAACGCCCATATCAGTACACTTAAACGTTTGTCTGCCATAGTATTGTGAGAAATGTTAAATCCATGTAGTACTTTTTTTCTGTCTTAAATAGATGGTTCTATACATGCATAGTGCTTTGATTTGTTAAATTAATATAATGAGCTATTACAAATAGTATCTAAGGTTTTGAGGTCAGCACATAGAATTAATATAGCAATAAATATAATATGTGCAAATCCAAGTAGTTCCTTATAACATTCTTTCTTTTCCTTTCCTTTTTTTTTTTTTTTTTTTTTTTTTTTTGACAGGGAGTTTAGCTCTTGTTTCCCAGGGTAGAGTACAATGGCACTATCTTGGCTCACTGCAACCTTTGCCTCCAGGTTCAAGCCATTCTCTTGCCTCAGCCTCCTGATTAGCTGGGATTACAGGTATGTGCCACCATGCCTGGCTAATTTTGTGTGTTTTTAGTAGAGACAGGGTTTCTCCATGTTGGTCAGGCTGGTCTTGAATTCCTGACCTCAGGTGATCTGCCCACCTCAACCTCCCAAAGTGCTGGAATTACAGCTGTGAGCCACTGCACCCTGCCTATGACACATTCTTGATGTTGCTTTCTGTTTATTCACACATGTATGAATATATACATATAAACACATGTTACATATGCACACATACATATATATTATACACATATATTTTATTAATATCTTATTTGGGAGTGGTAGCAATAAAATATCAAGATAAATTTTCAACATATAGCAGCCAACCAAAATTTTCAGTTTCTGAATATTCAAAAATAAAAGCAGTAGTGTGAGAGCGTTTGCTTAAATTTTATCAGAATAATTTAGTATACACTTTTAAGGTTCTTAAGTAAATTCATTTAAGGCTATGTATATAATTTGCAAAATTTAAAACAAAATTATATGTATGTAGTTAGTACAACAGTTCCATTCTGCTCCTATATAAATATTGCTATAAAAATTATCAATTTATTTATTAAATAGTAATACAATTGGGATGAAAAGAAGTGAATAGATTTCAGACATGTTTTGAATACAATTGTGAACATTTCTAGAATCAGATAAATCAAAGGAAGATCTGGCCTACCCAATACTCTAGTAAATAACATAGTAATGATACATGACTAAAGGCCCCTATATTACATACAATGTGTAATAATATGACATTATAAATAATAAAAAAGTAAATTTATTCACCATGCTGAGGTATTTATTTAACAGATATTTTAAAAATGTATCAATTTATAATATCTCCTCCCACAAAACACAAACAAAAATTTTAGAGGAATAAAGAAGTAAAATACAAGAAAGATAAAGCCATAGAAATAAATATTTAAGATTTTTTATTTATACATATCATAAGCAAAATTAAAACCAAACTGAGGAACATTTGCAGTGAATATAAAAGAAAGGAAGAGATGTTAAAATATCATGCCAATCAATGCAAAAATATTAAAATCCAAATAGAATAAAGGACCATACAATTTTAACATTTATTTCTCAGAAAGTAAAGTATGCAAATTGGTAAAAATGTAACATATATTAATCTTCTGTGCTGGACAAACTATAAATTTGAACAGCCTTGAAAAATTTTTTTTAATTTAGTAAATTTCCGTATTATGATTTTCAAAGGTAATGGGAATATATTCAACT
>NW_022436967.1:7389684-7567868 GCF_009761245.1 Sapajus apella
AACCAAAATTTTCAGTTTCTGAATATTCAAAAATAAAAGCAGTAGTGTGAGAGCGTTTGCTTAAATTTTATCAGAATAATTTAGTATACACTTTTAAGGTTCTTAAGTAAATTCATTTAAGGCTATGTATATAATTTGCAAAATTTAAAACAAAATTATATGTATGTAGTTAGTACAACAGTTCCATTCTGCTCCTATAGAAATATTGCTATAAAAATTATCAATTTATTTATTAAATAGTAATACAATTGGGATGAAAAGAAGTGAATAGATTTCAGACATGTTTTGAATACAATTGTGAACATTTCTAGAATCAGATAAATCAAAGGAAGATCTGGCCTGCCCAATACTCTAGTAAATAACATAGTAATGATACATGACTAAAGGCCCCTATATTACATACAATGTGTAATAATATGACATTATAAATAATAAAAAAGTAAATTTATTCACCATGCTGAGATATTTATTTAACAGATATTTTAAAAATGTATCAATTTATAATATCTCCTCCCACAAAACACAAACAAAAATTTTAGAGGAATAAAGAAGTAAAATACAAGAAAGATAAAGCCATAGAAATAAATATTTAAGATTTTTTATTTATACATATCATAAGCAAAATTAAAACCAAACTGAGGAACATTTGCAGTGAATATAAAAGAAAGGAAGAGATGTTAAAATATCATGCCAATCAATGCAAAAATATTAAAATCCAAATAGAATAAAGGACCATACAATTTTAACATTTATTTCTCAGAAAGTAAAGTATGCAAATTGGTAAAAATGTAACATATATTAATCTTCTGTGCTGGACAAACTATAAATCTGAACAGCCTTGAAAATTTTTTTTTAATTTAGTAAATTTCCGTATTATGATTTTCAAAGGTAATGGGAATATATTCAACTAAAACCTCATATCGTTATCTGGAATATAATGTTGAAATTTCTGCCTAAATAAAAACAGATATAATTGTTATAACTTTCTTTTTCTTTTCTTTTTTTTTCTTTATCCGAGACAGAGTCTTTCTCTGTTACCCAGGCTGGAGTTCACTGACACAGTCACAGGTCACTGCAACCTCCATGTCCCAGGCTCAGGGGTGGTTCTCTCACCTTCAGACCGTTGAGTAACTGAGAGTACAGACTTTCACTTCCTCATCTAGCTAATTTTTGTGTTTCTTTAAAAAAAAATTTAAAATTTTGTTTTTGTGTTTGTAGAGTTGAGGTTTTGCTATGTTGCCTAGGCTGATCATGAACTCCTGGTCTCAAGCAATCCACCCACTTCAAACTCCCAGACTGCTGAGAGTGCCGGCAGGAGTCACCATGCCCAGCCTGAGCCCATTTTAACTTTTCTATAAGTCAGTAGCCTATGAGAAGTTAATTGCTTTTGGTCAGGTACTTCTTCTAGCACTGAACCTAAACAGTCAAATGTTTACTGGGTTTTATTGACAAAAATGTTCCATCTAGTATTTTCTCCTGAAAAGAAAACAAATTTTAAAATCTAAGACACCAAAAAAAAGATTTTTAAATAAAAGGGTATATATATTTAAAGTGCAAATATTTAAATGAAGAGGTGTATTTATTTGAATAGTTCTGTACCACACAAGCAATTTTGAAAAATAATTGTTGTTGGTGAAACAAGTCTCCCTAGATTTCTTAATATTTTTGTATGATCCAGGCTTTCTGAGCAAAAAGTATTGACAAGCACTAATAAAAATAGAGAAGTACTTTTCTTCTCTCCCTCAAAACTGATGCAGAGAAGGTGAGCCCCAGAATGGGGTTTAGCCTGGAAGGGTTCTTGGCTTTGTCTAGGAAAAAATTCAAGGGCAAGATGGTGGCGAAAGAAAGCAACTTTACTGAAGTGATAGTATACGGCAGAGGTACGGCTTCTTGCAAAGCAGGGCTAACCCATAGGTGGTGCACCCAGAGGAGCAGCAGAAGGACTGCTGAGCAGCTGTATATATTCTCATTTTTAAGTACATGCAAATAATAACATCCTATAAAAGTGCTGGGGAATTTCCAGAAACATATAACTTTTGGGTCATTGACATAGAGTATTGCCATGACATTTCTAAACCGTAATGGTGCTGGTAGGAGTGTCTTTATGTTAATAAGCAGTGAGGGCAACTAAAGAATGCTCTCCTTGCCTTTGCTTGTTTCATCCAACTTCTTCAGTGCACCGTATTTTGACCAGATCCTGCTCTAAGCAGTGGAATGGCAACAGGGGTCATGACTGGTGCTCAGAAAACAAGTCCTTCTGATGATCTCCTACCTCAACCCATTTACTAAAATTTTAAGCTGGTGGAGGCTTTGTTTTCTCAGATGAAAGGAGAAGCAAGTATGTCATTCACCTTAGATAAGCTCTAAGTTTCATAATTTTGTGGTTCTTGTGCAGATGAAAATCTGGCCCATCACATAATTCTGCAAAGAACTGGAATATGGAGGAGTGACATAAGATGCTAGCCTGGCTGCTGTTTTGAATAATAAAAGGTGTGTTTTCTGATCCAGAGGTGTTGCTATTTATATATATCCTGTGCCAATTAAGCATGGTGAAATCTCAGACCCATTATATTTTCTGATTTATCACTTAGTATATGTACATCTCTATAATCACAGCCTATTTATCTATTGGATAGGCTATGATTCTCTCTTTCTCTCTCCATATATATGTGGAGATATAGATATATATGTGTGTGTATACACACACACACACACACACACACATATGCATATATATATATGGAGAATAATGCATGTACAAAATAAAAGAATCATAGCATTGATAATAATTAGGAGATGATGGACTTACAGAAACTTACATTTTTATATTTTTGAGAGTGTTCTACATTTCCTTTGACAAACACAAGTTCAATTTGTATTCAAAAATTTAAGAAAAGCATTCATGCTGTTTAATAAAGTATTGTGCTGTAAAAAAATAAACATCAAGAGTGCCAGGTCTAAAACCATTGCTTTGGTAAGTGATATCAAAAGTAATTATCATCAATATTAAATACATGAATTGTTTTTATTACCAATTATTATAGCACATTGTAATCACCTGGGAGACATATCAAAAAGTAAAATAAAATAATTCCCTGGTGTAAGACCCAAATGTCATAGACATTAAAAATATTATCCGACTAATATATACATCCATGGTTAAGAACAACATACCTAGAAATATGATTTTGCTATTCATTACATATGGAGATCACCACAAATCAGAACTTAGTTGGAGGTCTCTAGGATGTAACACAAAACTTGACTCAGAAAAGAATTAATATAAAATTCTCAGCCTCAAAATAAAGGTGATTTATTTCAAGTAATTATACCATAAAGAGTTTGGGTAACTACGCTTTGTAGAAAACAAGTATACAACTAGAAAATAATCAAAAACATTACTTTAGAATACTGAAAAATAATCAAATGAAAGCAATACCTGGAGAAGTGTCTAGGAATAAAAATTGTCCCTTCTGCTGATAACAACAACAATTTTGCTACAATGTATTGTTGAAAATGTGCAGTTTTCAAACAAATAATGGTAGGCAAAAAAACAAAAAAGTTTTACTTATGCTTTGAGATGAAAAGGCTGTAAAGTAAGCTAATGTCAAGCGGGTCTAGGTATTTGGTTCCACACAAAGACTACAGAGCAACTATTGTAAATATGTGTAAATGATTAAAGAAAAATGGATTAAGAGTGAGTAAAGGAAAAGAGAAAATCAATACAAAAAATGTGCAAACGATAAAAAAAAAACTGAATGGCAATTTTGTATCTAAAAAGTAATTTTGCATAAATTCAAAGCTTGCCAGAATGGTTCAGTTAGTAGATTTGAAAGGGCAGGCACAAGAAAAAGAAAGAATGAAAAAAACAAAAACAAAAACAATAAACTCCAAAGAAGTTTATAATTTCATTTCAAATAACGCAGAGAGAAAATATTTGATTATAACAACAGAGTTTCAGACATTTGCTGGAAAATAACAAACATTTCAAACAAATGTATCATGAGAGTCCTAGAGGTAGAAGAAAAGGGAGCCTAAATGTATTTGGAGAAATGATTACAAAAAACTTCACAAATTCGTTGAAAAATATTATCTTACTGATTGAAAGAGTTCAGTAAACATTAATAGGTTAATCACTTAGAAAACCACATTTACATATATCTTTATATAAACTGTGAAAGCTGAAAATAAAAGGAAGCCTTGAAACATCAAAGGTAAATGCTAAATCCTATGTATGTGGAAAATAGGATTAGCGGTTAATTTATTGTTTAAAACAATGAAAGTCAGAAGTACTAAAATGGATGTGTTCGAATTGCTGAGAGATGTGAAGAGGTCATCTCTCAATCGAGAGTTCTGTATCCAGTGATAATATTTTTCACATATGAAGATACTAAATTTCCATATTTAAAAAAATAAGAAAATTTGTTTGTAGTTAAACTTTATTACAGGAAAGGCCAAAGGAAATTCTTTACTTTGAATTACAATAAAACTATATCATAATTCAGATGGATAGGAAGGAGACAAATGCACCAGAAACAGTAATTATGTGGTTAAATGTAAAATAAAAATATATGTGATTGTTAAAGGTAAAATTGTAACACAAAATTTAATGGTTTATAAGTTATATAGATATATTCTGTGATAAATATAAACACAAGAATGGAGGACAGAAATATATATGTGCAAAGTCATTGCATATTATAAAAATTAAGGCACTATCGTAGATTTTTATGAGTTAAAGACATGTATGGCATTCCTTTAAAGAGCCACTATATATAGACATAAAATTTAATACATGAACTAACAGGATAGAAAAATTATTTGTTTTAATAAATGAAGGTGTCAAAGGAGGAACTAAAAAACAGAAAGGATGAATAAACGAATAGCAAAATGGTGGACCTAAATCCAACTACATAAACAGCTACATTGAAATTGTACATTAAACACTTTCATAAAAGGCAGAGACTGTCAGCGTGGTTAAAAATGCAAGAACTGAAAATATTCTGTCTATGAAAAATACACTTTAAATTTAAAAATACAAACACAATGTATGCACGAATTTGGAAAAATAAAAGACATATAAAGAGTAAGAAAATGTAATATAATGGCTGTAATAATAAACTAATTAGACTAAAATATATAGTTCTATTTTAGAAAAAAGACACTTTATAATAATCAAAAGATCAATATACTAAGAAGGTATAGCAATTATAAATGATTATACATTAATAAAAATAATTTCAAAATAAAAATGCAAAAATTAACATAATTTATGGAATAGAGAAATTATCAAATATATTTGGATATTTTTATACTTCTCAGTAATTGAAACAATTAGAAAGAATATCAACATGGGTAAATAAGGCCAGAGCCACACTGTATAGAAAATTAATCTAATTGATATTAATAGAGAATTCCACTCAATAACTATAGGATTCACATTCTTTTCAGCCACTCATGATCCATGTTTTGGTCCATAAAATTAGATTCAAGAAATTTAAGAAAATTGAGATAATTTATATCATTTTATCCCACTTAATATATTTAAATTAGAAATTATATATCCAGAAGAGACAGAAGAAAAAAAATCTATATCCAGAGTAGAGAGGAGAAAAATATGAGGATGATAAACAGTGAATTCCTAAATATTCAGTGAGTCAAAAAAGAACTAAGAAATTTAAAGAAGTATATATATGTTATATATAATATAGAAATATATATATATGATGTTTACTTTCTAAGATTAGTGAAATGGAATTTTAAATAGACTGATAAAGAACAAAAAAGAAAGCAAAAATTGGCAATATCTATGTAATTGAATTAAAATGAAAACACAATATAATGAAAATAGGTAGGACACAGATAAAATGGTGATTTAAAGCAAATTTACAACTTCATGGTCAATAATGTAAAAGTCTATAATCAGTGATGTTGACTTTTACCTTAGGAATCCAGGAAAAGAAAAATAAAACAAAAATGTATCTAATGAAGAAAATAATTCAGATCAGAGCAGAATTTAATTAAATAGAAAAACAACAGAGAAGTGTTAATTGAACAAAAATTATATATTTGCTAAGATCAGTGAAATAGAATTTTAGATAGGCTGTTAAATAATAAAAAGGAAAGCAAAGTTTAACAATATCAGGAAGGAGATAGGAATACTGCTCCACATCTAATAGATATTAAATATAATTTAAGATTACACTGAACAATTTTTAACACATTTGTCTACTTAGAATGTGTGAATAAATTCTTAAAAAACAATTTACCAAAACCGAAACAAGAAAAGTTAGAAGTTTTGAATAAAACAATATCAAGCAAAGAAATTAAATTAGTAAATAAAAAAATTTTTCCACAAAGAAATATTTAAGCCCCAATGTTCTAACTGATGAATTCTAATACATATATAGAAAAAAAAAAACAATGCCCATTCTACACAAACACTTTCAGAAAATTGAGAAAGGAACACTTTATTTTATGAAGTCAACATTATATTGATGTCATAGCCGAAGTCATAAAAAAGAAAGACAATTATAGAGCAATATTGTCCTCAATAATATAGGAATTAAAATCCTGAAAATGAATTGCCAAAGTGATTTCACTAATAAAGATATGATATAACAAACCATGTCCAAGAGATGTTTGTCTCGTGAATACAAAACTATAACAAAATTCAATTAATATACTATATACCATGTTAGTGGAATAAAAGGAAGGCAGCATATATATAATAATCTCTGCAGATTGAATGAAAGAATATCACAAATTGACATGCGTATTCATGATTAATACTCTCAACAAATAAAGGCTATAAGGCAAATCCCTTGAATTGATGAAAGATATTCAGGAAAAAACATAAAGCTAACATTGTACTAAATGGTGAAAGAATGAATACATTACATTTAAGAGGCAATGATATTTGCTCTGGCAGTTTTTACTTAACATTGTATTGGAATTTTTAGCCAATTCAAGAAGGTAAGAAAAAAAATAAAAGACATATAGATTCAAAATGTAGTAAAAGTTTTCTTTTTAGAAACAATATATTTATATAGAAATTCTTTAAAAAATCTTACAATGACCATTTATAATAGAATCAAAAGTAAATGAATTTAAATATTAAATAAAAATATAAATCTATAGATACATAATCATTTTATTTTATTTTTTTGTGCAAAACCTGTACTCATGATCATCAACTGGCAGCATCATATAAATTCACAAGAGTGATAACCAAGATATCAGGATTTTTAGTGTATTAGTTTTCTAGGACTTACATAAAAATATACCATAGGTTGGGGAAATTACATTACTTCGATATAAAAGCCAGACAAAAACACCATAAGGAAATAAAACTATAGGCTACAATCCCTGATGAAAATAGATGCATAAACCTTAACAAAAATGCTAGCAAACTGAATTCAACAGTGCATTG
The DNA here is from genome assembly GCF_009761245.1 of Sapajus apella. NCBI lineage: Eukaryota > Metazoa > Chordata > Mammalia > Primates > Cebidae > Sapajus > Sapajus apella. The sequence goes on from NW_022436967.1 coordinate 7,397,117, forward strand.
AAAGGATCATACACTATGATTAAGTGAAATTTATTCCTGTGATGAAAGAGTGGTCCAACATGTCAATGGAATTAATATGGTACATGACATTAACAATGAAGGATATAATCACATAATTATCTTAACAGACATAGAAAAAGCATTTGACAAAATTCAATATCTTTTCAGTATATTAAAAAAAAAAGACTTTCAACAAATTAGGTATAGAAGGAAGTTACCTCAACATAATAAAGATCATGTATAACACCACACTCAGTAGTGAAAAAGTGAAAACTTTTCACCGAGGTAAGGATGCTCACCCTGGCCACCTCTGTTAATTATAGTACTTGAATTCATACCCAGAGCAATTTCCTAGTGAGGGTTAACAATGTATTATACCTTGCAGAATAAATATGAGCAAACATGAAAACCTAGCAGTTGAAACCACTTGTGATGAATCACAGAAAATTAAAAATAGAATGATGAGCTGAAAAGGTAAACTGAATCTAAGCAACATATAGGAAATACTAGGTAATCTACACAGAGGGAAGGAAAGAAAGGTAAAAATAGAAATCATATATATATTTGAGGGCAAAAATGCCTGAAAATTTTCTAGATTTGATAAAAATGACACCTACAGATAAAAGGCACTCAATGGGTACATTTATTCCAGCAGGATAAAAACAACATAAAAACATGCCAAGATATATCATGATCGCATTGCTGGAAGGCAATAATAAAAATAAAGTTTGTAGCTTAAAGGGTAAGAAAGTACACTAATTTTTTAACTGCCAGATTATTTTCAAATTGGTTGTAACATTTAATACTCGCATCAACAATGTATGAGTGTTCTGGTTCCTGCACCACAACGCCAACATTTGGTGTTTTGAATCTTTTTTTGTTTCGTTTTTACTATTCACCTATGGTCTAGGGCTATCTTATTTTAATTTTAACTTATATTTTACTGATGTTGTTTCCTTTTTCCTGTGTTTTGTGGCCATATGTATAATCGTCGATGATGTGTCTCTTTAAATAATTTGCCCTTTTCAAAATATATATTTTCCATTCTCAATACACAATTGTAGGTGTTTGTTACATATCATGGATAAGTTGTCTGGTAGATATATATTTCTCAAATACCTCAGAAGGCAAAGTTTATTTAGACGTGTCCTCATTTCATATCAGCTAAGTCCAACAAGTAGCAATACTACCTCTGTGTGCGTGTTTGTGTGTGCAGTCTCTTCCTGTTTTGTAACTTCTTTGCAATACATCTTTTATTTAGGGATGATAAATTGTAATAACCGTCTCTTATTGCCTCCATTCTGTTTCTTATCTCACTTTCCCTTTGCCCAAATTATCTGTTTTTAATACCTATGATAATAATACACTTCCCTGCTTCATGTATATCTCAGGATTACCATCACTTTCAAGATCAAGCCTAAACTTCACAGCTTGAGCTACAAAAACATACATATACTACAGTTTCTTCATTCAGATTTTATTATTTTTTTTTTTGCAAAATCTTGAAATGCAAGTTATGAATTAAATGGTTCCTGGATAGTCCTGTTCTGCACACACCTTGTAACAATATTCCATTCTTCATTTGGCAATCTAATACAAAATTAAAATTAACTACTTAACTAAAATTAAGTAATTTAATTATAAATTAAATTACTTAATTAAAATTAAGTTACCTAATTTGGGAAGATGTTCTTACTTTATGGTTTCTTTGAAAAACTAGCTATAACTTGCATAGGTCCCTTTCCTCTTGATTATCTGTTTTTTCTATTCACAGGCTGTCAGCTTCATTGGAGCCAATATATGCTTTCATTCCTTACATTATTTGTAGTAGTAGCTCAATAAATAGTGAAGATAAAGAATGTAGAATCTCTCAATTTCTTTAATATGTTTACCAACAAATTCATACTTAAAATCTTAATTTTGAACTTACCAGTTCAGCCATAAAAATGACATTTTCTTCTGCTTATACACCCCAATTCAAAACATATTTTCACTCACTATATTATTGAAAACCATATTTCCTCTCAATGTTTTTTCAACTGCGTTGTAAAATATGTACTATGACTTGGATCACATTTGATTAAATTATATGGCAGCTGTAGCTGTTTTACAATTCATTTATACTCCTATCAATGATGCATCTGTTATTATTTGGTGCCCCATATCAACTAGCCCAATTGTACCTAACTTAACCTCCGTATCCAAAGGTAGACCTCTTTGGCTTGTAAAGCTACTTTGTTTCAAATGTATTAAAATTGTGTTTTATTTTATTAGATTTTTCCTTTTGTCAAGTTTTACTCACTAAGTTTACATGTCCTTTAAAGAAATGAAGAACAGTTTTTAAAATACATTACAAAGTTATTTAAATAGCATCATTTCTTATGATGACCTTTGTTAACACTAACTTTTGTTGTAACTGACCAATTATTAATATTGTTAATAAAAATAAACAAATAATGTATCACCAGGCTATATCAAAATGGCAACATTGACAAGATAGCTGGTATCAGCTCAAACTGATGTCGAATTCTGGACTTTGATTTGACTTGCTGTATAATTATAGTAGATATCAATTATTCTCTCCTAAATGCACAATTTATTTAGCATCCTCTATTAAATTATGTGTTTCATTGGTTTTAACCTTCATTTACTTAGGAAACAAACCAGTTTTTTTTTGTTTTTTTTTTTTTTTCTTTTTCTTTTTTTTTTTTTTTCAGAGACAGGGACTCACATTGTCATGGAGGCTGGAAAGCAGTGGCACAATTTCGGCTCACTACAACCTGGAACTCCTGGTTTCAAGTGAACCTTCCACCTCAGCCTCCAGATAACTAGAATTATAGGCACACGCTACTTTGCCAAGCTTATTTTTATATTTTCTTTAGAGATGGGGGGTCTCGTTTTGTTGCCCAAGCTGGTCCCAAACTTCTGGGCTCAAGCAACTCTTCCATCTCTGCCTCTCAAATTGCTGGAACTACAGGTGAGAGACACTACACCCAACTTTTATTTAACTTTTTGAGAAAAAAACGTAAAATGTAATGCCTGTTGTGGATAAATTATTTTTACATGATTGAATTTGTCACCCATATTTTAAGATTTAATATTATGTGAAATTGATTTTGATGCCCTGATTTGCATTATTGTTTTTGTCATGCATGGTAAATGTACAAGGTGTGTTTTTTTCTAATGATGAACTATTAAATCATCTATAACATGTAATGTGTTAACATTTGTCATGCTTAGAAAGATATGCATATTACATGGTTTATAGCAGCATTAAGCCAAGAATACAACCAATGTCATGTTATTGAACTAATATGAAACAATGAACATATAGTACTAAAAATAGAAAGGACTACACTATATTGTATACTCAAGATACATGACACAGTAAGGAACTGACAAACAGTTGCTCTGAATCCTGATCAATCTATTTACTTTGATGTTTTAGTGTTACTGAATTCTTCAAAAAAGTTCTATTTAAGGTTATGCAGACATTCAATACATTTTCCATCAAACGGGGAAAATTTATTTCAAAAGATATTTCTAGGAATATTCCTTGTTAAAATATGTTGATTCACTAACTGAAATTTACCCATACAAATATAACATTATTATTGCAATATAGTAAAATAGAAAAATGAAATATTTCACACCATTTTTGTCATCAGATCAGTTATTAGTAAGCTGAATGCATGTACTAGTTTGGATAGGTGGATTTTTTAGATATTGAAAAGATACTATTTGCATTAAATTAAAGAGATGTTTGATTTGCATACATACATACCTTAGATTTCACTGTTCGCTTATTAGGTCACTAATAAGTGAATGAAAAGTTAAACCAATTCTGTATAAAGTAGAGAGTAAAAGACTAAAATATGCCTGTAATCTATATTTATACTTGCAATTTATTGTAAATTATCCAGCATTAATTAGACAGCCACTGTCTACCAAGAACTCAGTGATGATGGTGAGATGTGTCAGCAGCTTTCAACTTTGATTTTTGCTCTTATTATTTTTTTGGTTTGGTTTGGTTTTCCTTCCCTTTAACAAATCAGTTGGTGGCTCAGTTGGTGCCACCATCTTGTGTATCTAGATTTCTGAGGACACTGCTTTTCAAAGTGTGCTCTAAAGATCCTTTAAATTATACTGTCAGAAATCTGCTTTCACCTATTTGAATACATACTTCTTGTTACATCTTAATTCCAACAGATGCAGTTGTTTGCAGGCAGGTAATACAAGATCTGTGTGCTCTCGGCCTTGGGATTTTCTGGGAACCCAATAGAGAGAGGTGGAACATACTTCTAATCCTGGCAGTTGACAAAGTAGAAAGCAGATATCCCTTGGTAATAAACAATACACAAATGAACTCATTGCTATATTGATGGAACAGAAATTTCTGCTCTTTGAACACCAGAAGCTGTATCTGAGCATCAAGCATAACTTGGGCCATTAATATTGAAAAACTAAAGAGCAGCAAGCCTAGGGTCATCTAGCAGGCACTTAGAGGAATATAAAGAAAAACAGCAGAGAATTGTTGCCAGTGGAACAAACTTCGGAAGAGACAGGTATCAATCTGTATAATGAAATGAGGGAAAAGGGACAGAAGTGGAAAAGGAAGGGAACATTTTAATTATAACCTTAGGAAAAATCTATATGGAACAAGGAACATACATTTAAAATGCAATATATCTATATATATTTGAACCAATAGATGTTACTGTTAAGACAATGTTCATATTCTGTAAAATCAAATAGAGTAAATATTATAAAATATACACAAATAAAAATAATGAAGAAAAGGATGAGAGAATTGAAGAGCAATACAGAAAAACCTAAAATGCAAATGAACATCTAGAAGTATAAAAATATCTTGTTGAAAGCAAATAATTTTATAAAACTTATATTAAAATGATAGAAGTAATTTTATTTAACAAAAGAGCTTTAGTTAGCAGATTTTTAAAAGTTATTCTATTTCAGTAGGGCTGAGCAGAAATATTGGTAAAAGAAATCTTGAACTCCAAAAAGAAGCAAAAAAATCATAAAAAGTTTCAGAAAGAAGAAACAATAACACCAAAAGAAAAAGAATTCATTGGCCATTATAACTCATTGCTAACAAATTATTTGAAATGTTCCACATCAGAAGAGAGTAAAATAAAACCTTTTGAATACTGAAATAGAAAAAAGTCGACAACCAGAAATTTTCGAGTTTACTGATTTACATAATTTTAGAGCCTGTACTCACCATCTGCCCCATATGCAGAATAACACCGGCATTAATACATTATGTAGTAGAGATTGGCTTTACAGACTGCACACACAATAATTTCTGTCTCAACCTTTTCTTTTTAAACTTCCCTTTTCTGGTGATCCTCTATTTTTTTAAATTCCTACTCTCATTTTAGAAAGTTTGACAATCATCATCTTCCTCTATTGAACTGTTTCATAGTTGCTAATACTTCAAGTGTTCATTTTTGCTAAAGGGATGACTGAGATTTGGAAATGTACAGAGAAATAACTTTAAAAGTTTGAGTTATAGCTTTTTGTCTGTTTCAGAAGTAGAGACATCTGAATGGTCAAGTACAACTGATAATAACTTATTGATGTGTTTGGATATGGATACGTGGAGGATAAAATATACAAGACAAACATTTCAAGATACTTTCATGAAAATGCCTTACTAATGGAAAGGCAATTAAGATATTTAAATTTATTTATGGAGCATAAAATACTGATATATTATGTAAAATATGACATTTTATAAACTACATGCCATGTAATACACTCACATTTTATCTTGCAAAACGAATGACGTGGTTCACTTCATCACTTATTTTCTTCTACTACTTCAGAAACAATTATTTTTTAAGTGTGCTAAAATAAATAATACACTGTGGGAGACAAGGAAAAAAATAACAAAACTTTTTTTATTAGTTTATTGCTTTATATTGTGCAAACCAGTATATTTCATTTTAACAACACTTTACATTTATTTAAATTCTAAGCCTTCTTTACATTTGAGCTAATGTTAGTAATTTTTAACTATCTTTCTCATTGTCTATTTATATATTTATATCTACATATCTACATCTAACTATTTTTATATCTACATTATAGACTACAGAAGTATATTTCTAATGATAAATTTAATCACAGCAAATTTTTAAAAGAGGCTGGGTCTTAATCTGTATACCAGGCTATAGTCCAGTGACACAATCATAGGGCACTGAAATCTTAAACTCTTGGGCTCAAGTGATCCTCCCATCTCAGCCTCTCAAGTACCTAAGACTGCAGGTGCATTTTACCATGCCCAGCTAATTTTTTTAATTTTTTTTTTTTTTTAGAGATAAGGTATGTTGACCAGGCTGGTTTCAAACTCCTAGGCTCAAGTGATTTTTCTTCTTTGACTTCTCAAAGTACTGAGATCATAGGCATGAGTCACCACACCTGGCCTTTTTTTCATACTTAATAGAAGTAATAAGCTTCCTAATTATAAAAAGAGGTTATTAACAGATAATTTCTATCTTGTTAAGTAATCATTTTTACATAGATTTTGTATTGTCAAATAGAAAGCAATTTTGGTAAATATCATACCAATATGTTTTTGTATTTATGAGAAAATATAAACAATAGTTACTTTTAAAAAATGAAATATTCATTTCAGCTTGGAAATAGAACATTACATTCAGTCTATAAATGTATAGATTCTGAGAGTTAAAGTAATGTTAAATTCATTATGACAATAAGCTTTGCAGACTCAATTTGAAACTTGTACTATGATGGCTCAGAAGTATTACAATTACAGCTCACTAAATATATACATGACACGCTTGATTTAATAATAAAAGCACCTTGAAAGAGATATTGAAAAACAATCCATAAGTTCTAAACAAATTTTACAAAAGGAATCCTTTTAGTACTCATATGATCATACAACACACAAATACAGTCATTTAATCTGTTTAGCTTTTTTGTCATATTGATACAATTTAGAAAAACATTATAATTCATGTCCTATATTTTGTTTGGATAAATTTAATAATGTCAACAACTCAAATGATGTGAATCATAAGTGCAACGTTCAATGGATTACCATGGAAACTATTGCCTAAAACTCAAACTGAAAATGTCCTATCACATTTCTCGTCTACTCTATCTATTGATCAATTTTTCAATCACTTGCTTTATTTGTTTACATTTAAGAATAGAGACTTTCAGCAACATTTTCCTTGTCTTAAATAAAATATATACTTCAATGTATTTTACTCCCAATAAGCAACTTCTTTTCTATACCATAAAAATTATCAAAGTCAAAACAACCTTATTTAATTTCTTGCAGTTGAATTGACAATTTAGAATAAAAAATTTAAAAGATCATGTAATATCTTATCCTGTGTCCACAACAAACATGACCGGGCATAAATGTGCATCAGTTCATCATCTGCCTCACTCCTTTTTAGTTTCACTTGATCAAAATGAGTATAATTATTATAAAAACTCTGAGCACCCCTGATTATGTATTTGGGGTTATGAATAACTAATAATATCACTAAAATTTTTTGCTGAATTCTAAACAAAATTACAGGCTTAAGTAGACACAAAAAATGAGAATTAAGATATTCTTCCCAACAATCTAGCAAATTTCTTATATGAACCAACGATTCATCATTTTAACTCTTAAATAAATTTTCTGAAACAAATATTCCATTAATGTATCCAAATTTCAAAACTGTACATGTAATAAATCTAGAAATACTTTTTAAATGTTTAATCCTGGATATTGAATGCATGCCTAACTACTTAATTAGAAAAATGGTGTTAATATAATGTAAATGTGTGTATGTATATTTTTAATCACTATCATATTTAAGCCAATGTGATGTGAGAAGAGAGAGAGCAGTTCAAATTAATCTGAACAAAACAGAACTTTTGGAATATCTATTGATTTTCTACCCTCCAAAATACACTCATAAATCATGATCATTGCATGTCATTCCTATGTGCCCTTGATTCTTCAAACTATAATCTAATCTTTTCACTCACCCTCCAGAAAAGAACATTTTTCCTAGTATTTCTTCTTACTTATATATTTTACTTACTTTATCGTTTTTTTATTTGCCTACAATATTGGTAGCTGTACACACGATGATGACATCTCAAGGTCAACAAAATGAACTAATGAATAATGATACTTTTTTTCTCAGTGGGATTCATGCACATAAGTTTAGTAAACTAAGAAAAAATAAACTCCCAAGCACATCAATGTTTGCAAGCTTCTAACTCTGATTTCTGAAACATTTGAGACCAAAAATCCTTATGACTACAAACACTTTAAATTTACTATTTTAAAATGTATATAGACCATTTTTGCCCAGTATTTTCTATGTTCTATACCCACAAGAAGGCCCCAAAGTATCTGAAATTCATATTCAGGATAAAACAAATTGACAAATATTTTATAATTTTCACTTCATATGAAATCAAGAGCAATATTATCCTGGTAATATTTAGGAAATGATTAGTCCTGCCTCATTTATATTTATTATTCTTTTCTATTTTGATAATTTTTCACATATTCTGATTATTCATTAACACTACTTCTACAATTGATTGGCTATAATGAACACTGCGAGCTCTAGTCAACTGAAATAGCTTTTCTTTATGGGATCAACATTGAAAAATAATAAAAATGTGGCAGGTAAATATACTGAATCAGAGAGGGCAAAATATGGATTGGAACAGGACAATTGAAATGAAAAAAAGAAAAATTATGGAAGTCTTTATTGGAACAGATAAATGTACAAAAATAGCACATGTTAGCAAGAAAGAGCTTCTATTAATCAATTGTACCTTTGTACAGTGTTTCTTAATAACTTCTGCTGTTGAATTATGTTCTAAAGAAGTTCTAAAATCAGAGTCTTTAATGGAATGCACCTTCCCTGAAGGGTAGCAACTTGACACACTTCTTTCAGGAGAGTTTGAATTCCATAATGGAAATATCATGACATTAACCAAAGGTGTTCACTAACTGATCTGAATTAAATAGATACAAACCAAAGGCAAGATACCCTTAGGAATTTGAACATAGAATAATAATGGCCTAATTTATTCAGAGTAGAAAGTGCAGCTTAAGTTCAGCAAAGTAATTATAATTTCTATCTTGCAGAAATGTTTTTTTTTAAATCAGTACAGTCAGGTTATTTTTCTCTGGTAATAATTGCCTGGTGTCCCTAAGACACAATATCTATCTATCTATCCATTCACATTTTCATTCATAAATGTGAAAGGTGCTGCCACTTCAGATTTAAGAAAAAATCTAGATTGCTATTTACTGCAAAGTCTCTAAATCAACAAACTAACCCTATTAAACTTATTTAAAATAATATATATGCAGAAAGTGAGGATATTTAAAAGTTAATAAATATAGGACAGTGATAAGATTTAGAATAAATTGTAAAAATAGTAAAAAGGAAATTCTAGTTAGTAATTTCTGGTTTGAAACATTTGAGTAATTTTTAGTAGATCTAAAATTTTCTAAATAATCTTTTTTCAAAATTTGTAAATGCAGCTGTCTTTATTCTATTTGTATTTTTAATTACCATTTCTTAAATAATATGAAGCAAATTCCTCATATATATGATACAATTTCAAAGAATAGTAATGTAATTTGGAAGAATGTGCTTTTTAAATAATCAACAATGCATTGCTGTTTATGTAACTCTCAGAAGTGCCTTATTTATTTTCTTTTTCCCTATTAATTTCAGCCATGCTTGCCTTCACTAGATGCTCCAGAATTAGGAATGGTTTCATGTCAACAAATATTCTAAATGCTTACAATTGGAAAAAAAAATATTGTTCCTGTTAACTCATAATTTTTAAACGTTCAATAAAAATTTAATAAAATGCATTGTCAAAAAGGGGATATTGGAGGTCATCACCTTCATTAAAAATAATTTATTTAATTTTGTTCACTAATTTGAGTCATGCTAGATACAATTTAAGATTAGAAATTAAAAAAATTGGAACTGATGTTAGACTTATTTGTCTATTTTGATGAATTGTTTGCATGTTTTATTTACTGTTGCATCAACAATCTGAGTTTTTCAAAGCTGGACATTAGCCAAAGTGATGACCCCAGATTTTATTCAGTTACTGGTGAATAACAACGTAAGAAAAAGAGTAGAACTCTATTCTGATTTGTGCCAAGATGATGGGGCATTGCAGGCATAGAATGAGGGAGTAGCAAGAGGAAATGAGCCAGAGCTCAAGTAGAGGCCGAGAAGTGAAAAATTATAATGGATTGGGCAGTGTAAATGCAATTACGCCAGCTGTGAAGATCATCTGGCAATTATCAAAAGATGATTATTTATTTATTTATTTATTTAGAGACAGAGTCTCACTCTGTCACCTAGGCTGAAGTACTGTAGCTCAATCTCGACTCACTCTAACTTCCACCTCTGAGGTTCAAGCGATTCTTCTGCCTCAGCCTCCCGAGTAGCTGAGACTACAGACTCATGCCAACATGCCTGGCTAATTTTTCTATTTTTTTAGTACAGACAGAATTTCACCCTGTTGGCCAGGCTAGTCTCATATTTCTGGCCTTAAGTGATCTGCCTGCCTCAGCCTCCCAAAGTGATGGGATTGCATGTGTGAGCCACCGCAGCTGGCCTCAAAATTAGGATTCTATTTTTCCATTCATACTGAGAAACAGAGTCTCTATTCCTCATAATGATTACATTTCAAAAAAATGGCTTTTAAGTCAGGTCATTGATAAAGACACTCCTGAGAATTAAGAGATGCATACTTCTATAACTCAAAACTACAGAACAAAGATTTGCAATTTTGGCCAGACGTGGTGGCTGCCACCTGTAATCCCCGCACTTTGAAAGACAGAACTGGGCAGATCACATGAAGTCAGGAGCTCGAGACCAGCCTGGCCAACATAGTGAAACCTCATCTCTACTAAGAATTAAAACATTAATGGGGATTGTGGTCCCAGTTACTTGGGAGTCTGAGGCAGGGAGAATTGCTTGAACCTAGGAAGCAGAGGTTGCAGTGAACTGAGATGTCACCAATGCACTCCAGCCTGGGCGACAGAGTAAGATGCAGCCCCCCCAAAAATTTTTTTTAAATTTTAATCTTTTCTTTAAATTATCTATGCAAGGGAGGTGTTGCTGAATCAAACAGTAAGTTATTTTGACAGTCTTGCGTTTTCTCAGACAGTCATTTTAAGGAAGACTGGCCTCCTAGGGTCAAGGGCCTAAGCTGTTAGAAGCCATGCTAGAATTTGGTCAGGTCTATAAGTGTAGGGATTTGGGTAAAATTGTTATATACCAGGAGGTTTTTGAAATTCTCAAGCTAAAGCAGGCTAAATGGGAGGATGAAAAAGAATTGAAACTGAGGCAATGCTAGCAGATACGACTTCTTGGAAAAGGATAGAAAGAGATCAAACAAAATTAAACAGAAATGGATTGATCTGTTCAACAACAAAAACTCAGAACAAGGGAATGTGTGAATACTTATATAATTAATGACAATAGTTAAGACTTTATCACTCAAATTAGAATATCAGAAATTAGTTTCATGTAAGGTTATGAGAATTACTTACAAATTCAACAAACTTTACTCTTGATTAACAGCATGCATAATAAATGGGAATAAAATACATCAAATTAATATTAAATAGCATTTTCTAGGCCACCAGTTCTCATCAGTAACAGCAGAGTCAACAGATTAATTACAGTAGCTCACATTTCTTTTTTTTTTTTTTTTTTTTTGAGACAAGGTCTCACTTTGTTGCCCAGAGTGGAGAACAGTGGCACCATCCCAGCTTCCTGCAAACTCTGCCTCCTGGGTTCAAGCATCCTCCTGCCTCAGTGTCCCATGTAGCTAGGATTATAGGCACATGCCACCATGCCTGGATAATTTTTTTTGTATTTTGTATACAGTCAGTGTCTCACTATATTGTCCAGGCTGGTCTCGAACTCTTGAGCTCAAGCAGTCTTCCCATCTCAGTGTCCCAAGGTGCTGGGATTAAAGGCGTGAGCCACTGCTTCCAGCCAGTACCCCATTATTACACTAGGAATATTCCATTGTGTTACTTGACCCCAAAATATTTTCTCTGAATGTTCATTTTTCTTACTATAGATTTTTACTTACATTTATTGAGGTAAAATTCATGAGTTTGATGAGTTTCCACAAGTACACATTCCCATGTAACTGGCATTAAGATATAGACTGTTTCCATTACTTGGAAAATTTCTCTATTGCCCTTTGCTGTTAATGCCCAGACCAAGGTTATCACTGATGCTGTATCTGTCACTAATTTCATCTAGATTTTCATAGAAATGAAATATTATGGTGTGAACGCTTTTGTGCCCATTTCCTTTTGAGCATCATACTGTGTTAGAGATAAATCTATGAGCTGGCATGTTGCAAAAATTTATTACCTTTATGAGTATTAGCTCATTGTATGGATACACCACAATTCATTTATTCATTTACTTACGAATGGAATTTTGAGTTATTTGCAGTTTGGTATGATAACAACTTAAGAGTAAATCTGATATGAATATTCAATTACTAATTTTGATGTGGATATGAGTTTACTTTCTTATTTTTAGAACTTTAAATAATTTATTGTTTCGCTGTCTATAATTATCATGTTTGAAAATAATTCAGTAGTATTATAAAACATATAAATAACTCTTTTTTAATATGTATATCTATATGTTTTATCTTATCTACATCAAAAAAAATTTTTTAATCACGAAGTTTCTGCAATTAGATTAAAATAGGCCTTAGTGTGGTTATTGTTATTCTCTTGTTATACTTTTTGAAAGTCTCTTTCATGGTCTACAATTGTATATCTGTTAGCTAGTCCGAACATTCTTGACTATTGGTTATGGGGTCTCTGTTTGGACTTTGCATCATTCCAGCAAATGTCTGCAAGCAGAAGCCAGAGGAATCTCCCAGCTCTCTCTCTTTCTCTCTCTCTTTCTCTCTCTTTTTAAATTTTCTTTTTGTCAAGGATTAGAAACCTGTGCTCTTATTGTCAATATATGAAAACCATTGGGTTTCATCCACGTTTCTAGTTAGTTATGATGAGATCAGATGTTAGGTCCCAAAAACTCTTTCATATTCATTGGAACTGTGTATAGTTTTTATATATAAAAACTATGTGTATATATATGTATGTTTATATTTTATATATAAAATATATATGTATTCATATATATAAACTATATATATATAAACTTTACACAATTCCTGTACACAGTTTATATATATATATATAAACTTTACACACACATATATATAAAATAAATAGTTTTATTTCTGAAGTAATTTTGTTATTAATGCATTTAAAATTAATGCATTAGGAAATTATAACATTCTTAACTTTTATGATGTATACAAATATATATATGTATTCTAAAATAGATACATATGCATACATATATACATATACAGTACCCACTTACATATAGCAAAAAGTGGTGGAAGTACTTTGTAAAAGGATTAATGATGTTTTTAGTCATGTAATATTTTTTTGAAAATGATACAAGTAAGAATATTATGAACCATGAATAAGAATGAGATTCGTTGTGTGTGAATGCATTCCCTTTTTACACTGAGTGTACATGGAGTCTCTGTTTTAGTAAATATCTGATATTTTAAAAGTCTGTTAGAGTTTGAAACATTTTGAGTGACAGATCACCAGTGTCTCATTAGGAATAAAAGCTTTGTCTTGTAGAACACACATCAGATTGAGAAATGCGTTACTGTGGGTTCAGTGGTATATTCTGCTCATCTGCCTGGAGATGTGCTTATGACACTTTTCTGGACACAGTTTTGTTTTTTTGCAATCACCTCATTTTACCACAGTATGAAGCAATTGTTTTTGTATTTCTTATCACATATTCTCCATACATCCCTAGTAAAGTGAAATTAAGCAAAAACAAAGATAAATTGATAACCAGTAGGTGTAATGTATTGCATAACCTAAAATCTTGCTGTTTTTAACCCCATCCTGTCATTGTAATTTGCTGTAATATTTCTAAAGCACTGCTTCTCACTGCTCTTTTTTTTTTTTTTTAACTGCAGCTTTACAAACAGGTGCAGGTTTGAAGCAGTGTAAGAGATGAAAGACAGTTTATCATGCAAATAATAGGGTCAGTTACCCCACCCCAACCCTCTAATTGACCGGGTTGAGCATAATGTTAAGATTCTCTCTGAATTCACTAAAAGCCACCAGGTAAATATATAGCAAGGAGTATTTTATTGACACAGCAGATCCTAATAGCAGTCTATCTTTAAAAAATACATATTATTTTCTTAACAGAACCAACTGAGGTTTTTGTTCTGCAAGTGCATCTTTTCCTTTGCTTTGAAATGAGAAATACCATATCATTTAGTTTTCTGCTACACATTTGCCACAGTTTTTAAAGGTTTCATGCAAAGCAGAATAAATCATCCAGACATGTAATATTCACAAGCGTAGCAGTTTAAGTAAAATTAGTCCTGTTTCTTTTAATTCAAATTCCTAATAGATTTTTTTAAGCTGAGTGTCCAACAGTGTAATATCAGTATATCTATTTAAATAAATTGAGCTGACTCATTTCTGGATACTTTTTTGAAAGCTGAAATATATCTAAAAATGTTATATTTTAATCCTTAATGTTCAGGTGTCTTTTCCACCAAAGTAGATAAATGCATAAAAGTAATCTTTTATTTGGCTCTATCTCTTATAAAAGTGGAAGTTAAGAAAAAGAAAAAGAAAAAGAAAACAGCTCTGACTGAAATTAAATGAAAGGGAAAGGAATTCATGACACTTTATGTGAAAGGTTGCCAGAGAAGATCATATAATCTTGAATATTTGACAAATAAACTTTCCTCGTGATAAGACAATGCTCAGAAGAAAGACCACATATTTAACAAAGACCAGATTTAAAGGGACAAGTATTGAGAGAATCAGATAATCTACGCAGATATTTTTTGAGCTTATTTAAGCTATCTCATGCCGTAACATATTATTAGTTTAAATAATTCAAAATGTAGCCACTCTCAAGGCTTTCCTTTCAAAGTGTTAATATACAAATACACAAATACATATGCTTGACATCTAATTTATTTCAGATATCTTGTGAGTTTAGTGTTTCAGTTTGCTTATATTTGAAGCACAGAGTTCTAAAACAAAATTCCAAATGTTGTGAACACTACATTGAGGCCATTACGCTTTAGTCAGTATGACTGAACGTTTGCAATACTCTTAAAATCAATTTATTTTTTATGCAAATCTCAAGTTGGCACATTTAAATCTGAGACAAACATTAGTGTTTCTTTTGGGAATAAAATAAGTAAGTACCACACTTGTTTGATACAGAAGTATTCAAAGTGTCTAGCATTTCATAAGTTTCCTATGCCAAAATAAATGAAAGAAAAAACCTCATATAACATACTAGTCCAAAAGTGAAATAATGTGATACTTCGCCCATTGCGCTTTTGCAAGCACATACTTTGACATTATATTTCACACAGTTCTAGCAGATAATGTCCTCTAATACAAAGATCTGTTATGAGTTTCAATATTAGGATTTTCTGTTATTTGACCTCAAATTAATAAGGAATGGGATTGTGAGGAAGACTGTTGCTGGTCAATGCAGATATTCTTTTCTTTTTCTCTCCTCTTTCTTTTCTATTCTACTTCACAGTGATCTTGAATTGAGGTTATTTGATGTCCTGTACACTGGTACCAAGAATTCCAGGATGCATTTAACCAAAGTGAATGGCTCTACTAAGTTCTATTCAGAGATATGATTATGGTCACTCCTCAGCTGACTTCATGATAATTAAAAAGTAGATTACGTAAATGAGAGACATGAGAATTCATTTGAGTTAATTCATGTGAATGTTTATTTTGATGTTTTATCAGGCAATATTCTTCTAAATGTTAACTGTTTATTGAAAAGAAGTGATGCCCATTATACAACCAGAATTGATTCATTATTCATATGAAATATTTGGCATAATCTAAGGTGAGATAAGCAGTTAATAACAGAAGTCAGTATAGTCTTGTGAAAGTTCTAGTTTTAAGTTTGTAACATTATAGTAACAAACAGCCTCATAATAAAAATTTTATTTACTTAATACGTAGTGTTGGGAGGTGAATCATATGAGAACCCTAGGGAAGTTCCTTGCACACAAAAAAAAAAGCGAAAAAAGAGAAATAACAGAGAAGGAAAAGGAAGGAAAAAGCAAGGGAAGGAGGGAGGGAATGAGGAAGAGAGAGGGAGGGAGGGAAAAAGGAAAGAAGGAATTGAGGAAGGAGAGAGAATCAGGCACAAGTATGTGCCTCTTAATCGACAATTAATTGTGTAAGACTTGTTTTTGTCTGATGGTAAAAGAATAAGGGAGCAAAGGTAATTGTTAAAATTTCAGAAGGCTACTAAAATTTTTTTAATAACTTATCTAAAATTTAACTGTATTAACAGTTAAATTATATATAAAAACAAAGGTAAAAATTATTCAAGACATAAACTTTCTAATTGTTTTATTAAATTTTATTATTATCCATATTTTTTGAGGTTATGTATATCTATTTTATTTGTATAGCAAAAACTGCCATATAGTAATGTGCTAATGAACTTGTCTTCCAACTTCACATTCAGTGATAGCTTGAAATCAGCCATGCTACAGGTATTTACACTGTGGAAGTCAGCAAGTACTACCTATCAGAGTTTGAGTTATTGCTTTGTTTATCTTTTAGACTTAAGAAAGTAGTGGTTCTATCTAATGAATTGTGAATAGTAAAAATAATAAAAAAGATGAGAGCAAGAGAGAGAATATTATTGTAGTATCCAAAAAGGATGATTAAATTCATCAGACAAGCATTGATATACTTGATAAAAGAAGAAAATGTGACGACATTTGTCTTTGTTGTTCTACTCATTAACCTACACATAAGTGTAAAAGAATTTTGTGTGCATCAATTGGCTATATAAAATCTATAATAAAGTATATTGTGTATTTTGTTAATATTTGTAAATTATGTGTTGCATAATCTTTGTATCAGTAGATACAAAGAGTAATACTTTCTATTTTGTCATATGAGATACGCCTATAGTCCCAGTTACTCCAAAGGCTAATGATAAAGGGCTTGAACCCAGGAGGTGGAGGTTGCAGTGAGCTGAGATCGTGCCACCGCACTCCAGCCTAGACAATAGAATAAGACTCTTTGCATAATCTTTGTATCAGTAGAAATTGTAATATGCATAAATGTGTTTGTTTGTTTCAGGAAGTGGTTATTAAACATTTAATAGCTGACCATTGTCTATAGCACACACACTTAAAACCTGTTCTGCAATGAAATATCTAGTGAGTTCAAAAAGAAAGATGTAATGGAGGGAAAGCTCAGTGAGGGAACACTCCTAGTCTGGTCACTGGCTAAGCAAAGCATCTGATAAAATAGAAAATACTACTCAGATAAGAGGTACCAAAATTTAGATGCATATGGTAATCATAATTCTAACATGGCCTCCATGATTCTTGTACCCTAGTGTACAAATGTTTGTTCAATAATTATTCTCGATTGTGGGCAGGATCTATAACTTTCACCTAACCAATAGAATATCTCATATTGATGGTATTTCAGAGATGCAGTTATGGTCCCTCTTAAGTTGACTTCACAGCAATTAAAATTAGATTTAGAGTGAGACTATTCTAATCAAGTGAGCCCTGTAAAGTGGATCAGAAGCAAGACAGCAGAAGCAAAGCATTATCTCTCTTCCTCTCCTCTCTCCATTGCTGGCTTCAAACCAAATAAGAAAGTTATACAAGGAAAGGAATTTTATCAACAACCTAAAGAACCTTGAAAGTGGAATCTTCCCTAGGCAAGCCTAAAGATGAGAATGCAGCCCAACCAACACCTCATTGTAACTAACTGTTCCTAACATTTAACAGTTTATATCACAGATGAAAATGAAATGGATGAAAAAATAGAGCAAGGAATTGGAGTGGGTAATAGAGCATATGCTATCTGCTTCAGCAGTGGAATATTTGTTAAAGGTAGAGTTGTATTACATAAAAATATACTTTTTCAGCTCTATGAAAACCACTATAAAAAACAAAAGAGCCCAGGCACAGTGGCTTACACCTGTAATCCCAGCACTTTGGGAGGCTGAGGTGGATGAATTACCCTGACAAACAGGGTGAAATTTCATCTCTACTAAAAATACAAAAAGTAGCCAGGCATGGTGATGAATGCCTGTAATCCCAGTTACTCAGAAGGCTAAAACATGAGAATAGCTTGAACCCAGGAAGCGGAGGTGGCAGTGAGCTGAGATCGTGCCACTGCACTCCAGCCGGGACAATAGAGTGAGACTCTATCTCAAAAAAAAAAATTGAGAAAGAAGGAATTATTAAAATGCACAGTTCAATGAGAAAAAGAAGAGAAAGAGGAAACATGAGGATGTGAGGGCGATCTGGCTGCAATATCTGTCACCCTATTGATTGCCAGGGTTGATTCGGCTGATCTGGCTGGCTAGGCGGGTGTCCCCTTCCTCCCTCACTGCTCCATGTGTGTCCCTCCTCAAGCTGCGTTGCTCGGTCGAAAAGGATGACCATCCCCGATAGAGGAGGACCGGTCTTCGATCAAGGGTATACGAGTAGATGCGCTACCCTGCTAGAACCTCCAAACAAGCTCTCAAGAGAAAACATAAAACAGTGTAAGGCAGCAGAGATGGTAGATTTTCATATAAACAGGTGGATAATCTCTTTAAATGTAAATGGTCTAAACTTATTAGTTGAAAGAAAACATAGATTACCAGATTTGATTAAAGAAACAAAGCAAGACCCAACATAATGTTGACTGCAAACCACACACTGTAAATAATGACATAGATAGATTAAAAGTAAAGTGATGGATTGTATAACATGCAGATGCTAACCATAAAAAGGTAGCTAAGTGGGAAAATAAGTAATGATAAACGGCCAGTGCTACAGAAAGTTATAATAACCTCAAGTGTGCATCCACCTAATATCAGAGTTTCAACAAACACAAGAAAAAATATTAGCACGTTGGAAAAAGCAATAGAGAAATCTAAAACTATAGTTGGAGGCTTCACCACTCCACCCTCAGTAACTGTAGGTAGCACATCAGTGATATTATAGATGGTTATATATGATCTGAACCATCAGCTCTATCATACAACTTGGTCAAATTGGTATTTATTGAAAAGGGCACTCAATAGCAGATACATATTATTCACAAATTCACAAGAAAGAATAATCATGGTAGATCATATTTTATACCATAAAATAACTCTTAACAAATTTCAAAGATTAAAAACCGTGCAAAGTATGCTTGTGAGCCAGAGAAGAGTTATAGCAGAAAAAAAAGAGATATCTGAAAAACCCCCAGCTATCAAAATAATACGCTTTTACATAACTCATGCGTTAAAAAAGAAGTCTCAGAGAAATGTAAAATATTTTCGAAGGAGTGCAAGTGAAAATACAATGTATAAAAATGTATTGTTGCAACTAAAGCAGAACTTAGATAAACTCTCTATCATAAGGCCTGTGAGAACAAAAGCATGACCTAACTAAAATCAAGCAATCTAAATGTCCTCCATAAGAAGTAGCAAATTAAATACAAAGCAAATTGAATGAGGAAATAATAAGTATAAGAAATAAAAGTGGAAACGACAACAAAGCATGAAATGAAACTAAAGGCAATTCTCTGAAAATATCAGTGTATTTGGTAAACCTTTGGTCATGCTGATCAAGAAACAAGTAGAGGATAAAATTTCAATGTAAGAAGTGAAAGGAAGTGACAAATACTAATAAGGTGATTATGCCAATACATTTGGCAACTTAAATAAAACAGACCAATTCCTGGAAAGAGACAAACTACCAAACCAATTCAAGGAAACGTAGATAATTTTAATAGTTCTACATTTATTGAATAAAATAAATTTTTAGTTAAAAACCTTCCAAAAAAGAGAAATCTGGACCAGAATATTTTACAGGTAGATTTTAATAAGCACTTGAACATTTAAAAAAGAAATAATATGAATTCTGCAAAATTTCTTTCAGAAAAATCAAAGAATATAGAAAACATTTTACAAACTCTATGAGTTCAGCATTACCCTAAAACCAAGAGCAGACAGATATTACAAAAAAAAGAAAATTATAGACCTTTGTGAACACACACACAGACTCACACAGACACGCTTGCATGCACAAACACAAGCAGACACCCTCATGAGAATCAAATGCAGACTGTAGCATTATAGAGATGGAGGTAAATAATGCAATCTCACTGAGAGAAGTGGGGTAAAAGATCTGACCCGAGTAATATGGAAAACAGCGTTTGTATTTTAAAATGCAGTGTTAAAAACAAAATAATTTTATTTGGAGCCAGGCATGGTGACTCATGCCTTTAATCCCAGCACTTTGGGAGGTCAAAGCACGTGGATCATTTGAAATTAGAAGTTCAAGACCAGCCTGGCCAAAATAGAAAAACCCTGTAACTACAAAAAATACAAAAATTAGTCAGGTGTGGTGGTGTCCATCTGTAGTCCCAGCTTCTTGGAAGGCCGAGGCACAAGAATTGCTTGAATCCAGAGGCAGAGGTTGCAGTGAGCCAAGATCACACCATTGCACTCCAGCCTGAGCAATAGAGCAAGACTCTGTCTAAAAAGAAAGAAAGAAAAAAAAAAAGGGATGTGAACACTGTACTCTAGCTGATAAGTTCATTTCTCACTCATGTACAAATTAGCAACTGATGCTACTTTTAATTCATATGGCCAGTAATTTTGGTCAAAATCAAATGAAATGATGCCCAACTTATTTAGATCTTTAATAAATATGTAAATCAATGATCACATTTTGGCACAAATTAATTTTAAGATATTTATTTAAAATATACATTGATTTGCTTAATAGATATAAGGGAGTTACCAGATGGTTTAAATATAACATGGATGTGTTTCCTCAATTACCCATTGAAGAAACTTCACACATTGATAAACTAATAGGAAGTGTGGAATCTTCTCTTTGGTAGCAAATGTGGAGACTGCTAATAACGTCACTGGTTAATGAACATTTTCTAAAGGATGGTCTCTTATTTCTTATGTTTTTCTTCTTTCTTTCCTTTTTTTTTTTTTAAGATAGGGTTTTACTCTGTCACCCAGGCTGCGGTACCATTGTGCAATCATTGCTCACTGCAACTTCAAAATCCTGGGCTTAAATGATTGTCCTACCTCCCCACCCTGTGTAGATGGGAGCTACAGGTGCAAACCAACATGCCCAGTTAATTTGTTATTTTATTTTTATAGAAATTGGGTCTTGCTATGTTGCTCAGGCTGGTCTTGAATTCACAGTCTTAAGCAATCCTCCTGTTTAGTCTTCCCAAAAGGCTGGGATTATAGGCATGAACCACGGCACCCAGCCGTAGCCTCCTGTTAAAGACACTGAACAAACGCCGAATGACAAATATTTATGTGTTTATTTGACTAAAGGCTGATGCTTACTTCTTAGAAATAGAGCCTTTTATTAAAATAAAACTGACAAGCAGGAAAATAATATATAAAAATCTAATATTTACTATTGTTTAAAATCAAAGTTATTTGGATTATGACACATGATGTACAGCAAACAGTGTGAATAATAGAGCCAAATTATATACATACAAAATAAAGAGATGAGTTTTTCTTCATAATTACATCTCTAATTGTAGTTATTATAAACCTAGGGCAACAGTTCTTAAAGTGCACTTCAAATTTTAAAATATGCAGCACATAGACTTTATGGCACTATCAAAATTTTGGTTTTATAAGCCTGTTTCCCCATCTTAAGCCTAAATTGCTTTGACAAGGTTAAAGGAAAGATCAATAATTTCTAGGAAGAGCTAACTGATCTTTAACTGAGAGCGTTTCTCCATATTAAATGTTAAAATTGCAGCTCACTGCACTAATAATGTTTTATGTGTGTGTGTATATATATATATATATATATATGTATATGATGTCATTTGAATGGAGGAAAAACCAAATAATCAAGAAAGTGTGGAAAAATGTCTTCGGCTTCAACCAAAAGAAACAACCTCAAAGTAATATTTAAGAGAAAACCATACACAAAATGAATTCTCTAATAAAAGTTAAGTTAAAATATAAGAAACTCTTACCTTCTTTAGAAATGTGGAAAGCTCATTAGCCTGTGCTTTGACTATATATCTAAACATAGACTTCATGAACATAGCTGACCATTTCTAGAACTAGATTTTATCTTCTTATTTAGTGATTACAATGTATTTATGTATGTATGTCTGCATGGTTACAGGTAATGATTTGCAAAAACAAGTTGCTAATATTTCAATTATGTATAAATATCACTTTCCTTAGGAAATTTCCTTAGGAAATACAGAACTAATGAAGAAAAAGTGTTATTGGTTCTCATATTCAGAAATTAAATACAGAAATGGAAAGTATGCCGTAAATACGCAATGTTGTAGGACACATATTTTTATTATTACCTAACATAAAATTATATTTTACTATCTTTTATATTGTTAAATGTGCAATAAAGAGAAAGTCAATATTCTTTTACCACTTGGTTTACTTTTATGTTAGTTTTAATTTTATTGAGATATCTATCTACAGCAGTTTTAACACTCCAATAACTCACTTCTGCATGTAAGTAAAAGGTTATGGGGAGATAGAAAGCTAAGAAGAATTTACATTTTGGGTTTTTCCTGTTTTCACCCTCAAATCTAAAACACAGAAGAAGAAAATATAGCTACCCAAACACTGTACCTCTTGGTGGTTCAAATAAATCAGATTTCTTCCTGTCACTGGGAGGTGGGGATACTGGATAAAGCATAATGCATTAAAATGGGGCTTTCTCATGCATTTAGAAATACGTCTCTTTTTACTGCTTTTGATTTTGGATTATCTATTTATTTAAAGATAAATACAGCCAGATATATAAAAGTATTTATATACTTTAAATTTCACTGGGCCTGCTTTGTTTTTCAGTCTCTTAGAGAATGAAAATACAGGTTGCATAGATTAAGTAAAAATAAATAGAAGAAAAAATACAGACTAGAGGCAGGTCTATATGCATTAAATTTGTTCCTTCTGAAAAATACATCTAAGCAACTAAAATTTCCAACAAATTTGTAGTCATTAGTCACTTCCTATATAGAGAGATAGTTGCTTACTATTTTCAAGATCATAATAAATACATAGAAAGAAGCTGATGTTATAGGACAATTTTTATTTGACTGCTTTATTATGAGTGCATAGACTTTATTAGATAGAAGTTTCAGTTAGTTGTGAGTTGCAGAGAGCAGGAAAAAAAACCATTATTTTAACAAATTAGGCTATATATATTTTTCCTCAAAGGTGTGATGGCTTTATAATATCATAGAAAACCAAAGTTTCTCTTTCTGTTGTCCCAGTCTTAGTGCATATTCTAAAGGTTTTGTTAGCTGTTATAGCAGGATGGCAAAAATTAGATCATGGCTGAAATATGATACAAGCAAAAGTATCATTTATCAGAACAACAATATGGGGTTTTTGAATGGCTCTCATTGAAGGGGTGACCCAGATGTATAGGATCTTTCATCCTAGTAGACTTGTCACCTTCAGGTTTAGACACAGAAGTGGCATGCCTCGCCTTGCCTAACATTCTGTTGGCTAGAACTATGCCTAATTCGAGTTATAAAGAAAGAGATTGGGAAGGAAGACTAAAGGCACACAGCGGCCGAGTGACTGCCTTGATACAATTCATTGGAAGGCCCTCTCAGTAACTACTCCATATGCTGCTTTGATCAAATGTGGTTGATTTAAAAATGATAGTTGTAAAGAAGGCTGAGAAAATTTTTTTTTTGTCTTTTTGGTTGTTTGATTTTTTGTTTTATTTTTGACTGAGCACATTTTTCAACCCAAATATAACTGGACTTTGGGTAATAAGGAAAAAGAAAAAAGATGAATGTCCATTAAACAACTAAGAGCTGGCTCAAAACCACATCTACAGGACTGATTGTTCTATGGATAGCCATAGCCTGTAAAATTGGATATATTCTTCTCTATTGCTATTGATGCCTTCAGTACTTTATTATATCTCAGAGCAATAATTTCTACTTTATATTCATGAATAGTCAATCATTATCTGACTTTCTAATATATAGTTTAATTATTAGTACAATCTTCCACTCACTTGTAATGGCAAAAAAAGAGCTATTGATCTTCAAATAGGAAAATGAAGACATTTATGCTCCAGAAAATTTATTTGGAAAATTACAGCCTTCTTTATTGATATGTATAAAGCGAATATATCAACTAGTTATGACTCTCAGTACACCTCCATAATAAGCCTTGCGTGGGATGTAAGTACTTCAAAATAGCAATGACATAGCATAAAGAATATACAAAAGCTGTGAAGTCTCTCTGTTACCAAGTTAGGTATTATAAGAGAAGACATAAACTAATAAATTAATGGCCCATTTTTTGAAATTCCTAAGTCTTTCAGGCTTCTGATACTCCTCTCCAACAATAATCCATCTGGCCATCTGTATTTGAATATATATGCATGTCTTCCAATGACCATAATTTGAATGTGTCAAGTGTGTCCATAGGAACTGATTTGTCATTGAGCTACACTTTGCACCTGTTCACCCAGCCTCCTACTCAAGTAGCATGCAGCCCTATTTTCACTTTTAAAAGTCTCTCTGTTAGAATAATAGTTTTAATGGCCACCCAGATATATATCATGGACAG
The DNA here is from genome assembly GCF_009761245.1 of Sapajus apella. Classification (NCBI taxonomy): domain Eukaryota; kingdom Metazoa; phylum Chordata; class Mammalia; order Primates; family Cebidae; genus Sapajus; species Sapajus apella. Next base: position 7,421,896 of record NW_022436967.1, read on the forward strand.
AGTCGTGCTCATTTAGGTTCTTTGTGGAATAGGCTCTGTAGTTTTGAGATTCTCTGTTCTCTTGATTCCCACTGCAGTACCAGATAACTAAAATATAAAGCAGATGTAATAACAAATGAATACCCTAAAATTCTTACTACAAAAATAAAAATAATATTAGTTACATACATCACGTAAGCATATACACAACAGTTCAACCAGGTTATACTGTTTTGTAATCTGTGAGACCACAAAGTCAGCATTAACCCAGCCTAGAACAGGGATTCTCAAATTTTCATATAAATATGAATAACTGGAAATTTTTTAAAAATCTGGATTTGGATTCAGGATGCCTGGGATGATAACTGAGATTCTGCATTTCTAGCAAGAGTCTCATTGATGTAGATGAACTCATAAAAAGATGACATACTGGCCTAGCCTATTCCAAGGTAATTAATTTGGGCTCCAAAAAAATCAAATGATGCCACTTACCAAAATTGAAGGGCCATACTAGTACGTTCTTTGAATTTAGGTGTTTTGTTTTGGTACAAAAAGTTGAGAGATAAGTTGAGTTGAGCAAATGTTAAAAGTAGTTGTATTAACCTTCTAGGACTGTCGTGTTGAAGTACCATAGTCTAGGTAGCTTAAACAAAAGTTAGTTATGTTCTCACAATTCTGGAAGATAGATCCCAAGATCAAGGTTTTAGTGGAGTTGGTTTTTCTGAGGGATATCTCCTTGGCTTATACAAATAGCCTTCTTCTTTCTGTGTCTTCATGTGGTCTTACTTCTACAGATGTGTCCGTTTACTAAGTTCTTCTTAGAAGAGTATCTGCCGTATTGGATTAGGACTCACCCTAATAACCTCATTTTAATTTGTTTACTTCTTTAAAGACTCTGTCTCTAAATGCATTCATATTCTAATTACTGGGAATCAGGACTTCAACATATAAATTTGAAAGTAGACACAATTAGGTCTATAACAAGAGTATTATGTAACTTTTTTGGACAGACAAGGTCAAGCACAATTTTTTCTTTTGAGTAGTCTTCTACAGTATATGAAAATATTTATAATGATTTTAAAAATTCAGGAGTTAATATTTTTAATTATTCATAAAAGCCCAGTTTCTTCAGTTTGATGTTTTCAGTGCAAAATTATTAAATAAATGTCACTATTATCTTTAGGTTGACGTTTAGACTGAAGAGAGATGACTCATCAGGATAAAATCTGTATGAGGTTGATAACAGATAAGGCCAATTGTGTTGTAGTAGAAAGAGTGGGATTTTCAACCAAATTGTCCTGTTATTTAATTAATGGTCATAGGGAGTTATTAAGACAGCATACATATGATAACAAAGTATAGTAGGTATATTTTAAGATTTGTGAAAGGACTGAAGGAAATGTTAAACAATAGAAAGGGGATGAGCTTTGCCTCTAAACTGTAGCTGTATAAATATGGGCAACTCATTTCACTTTTTTAAACTACTGTTACCCTTTGTGTAAGATAAATATTACAAAGCTTAATGAAAACATTTCACAAGTGTATTTATGTAACTTTCCTTACACATAATAAAGGCTCAATAAATTTAAATTGTAGTGTCAAATTATGACTTTTTTTGGTAAAAACTCACCCTATTATCTACCATTACAATATTTAGACATTTTTCATATTATACACATATGATGATCGCAGAAAATATCCCACAAAAATCTTGACAAATATGCAAATTAAGTATATTGGCAGAGAAAAATTCTAACCAAAGTCCGTTACCTCCATCACGTATAAAAACTTATAAATAATTACCTGAAGCCTAAAGTTCTTTTCAGATTCATTGATAATCAAGGATGTTTTATATTTTCTGATTCCAAGGCAGGTGGCAAAGCAGAAATAAAAGAAAAGGGATGTAAGGGAATGGCTGCACTTCAGTCAAGAATAGGCCAAGGCAGCCTTCTGGCACAGCATGACTCAGCGGGTTTGAAAGCACAGGTGCACAACCCCCCACATTATGTAACTACATCACGTGAGGCGCATTAGGTGATTACCCACTTGAGCTCCTGCTTGGCTTAAAGGCACTATTATCTGGAAAAAATGTAATTACCCTGGTAACACTGTACATATGGCTCACTTGTGCCCACAGCTCATGCCCAGGCTCACCTGTGCTCAGAGAGAGAGTAAAGCCCTATGGAAACAGTCTATGATTCCTTGAATATTTTTTCAGCTACCTGCCACTCACCCACTGACTCCCCTTGGACTTCACTTAGAATCTGACAATTGATGTCACAAACAGCATCCTGAGGTGAGTATGCCTTCAGTCCCCACTGATTCCAGGTCAGCAACGTGGCTGCAACATGGATTGTGGTACCCCATAGCAGCTTTGCTGCTCAGATGGGCTCCATTGGAAACCTGAGCAGTGATAGATGGATCCCTTGTGAGAATGGAGAAGGCGTTGAAGAAGCTGGAAGCACAGAACACTGAGAAGGAGTGAGTTTTTTTCAGCAGAGTTGGATGGGCATTTTTGACTGCACTATGAGAAGCACACACCCAGCTTCTGAGGGATGCAGTGCAGGTAAGGACCCTCCAGGCACATTTGGGGCACCTGGAGGCCTGGCTACATAGCTCAGAAAAGGAATTAGAGGCTGCTGTGAATGTAGATTTGGGTCCGTTGTCTCAGCCAGAGACACCCACTCATTCTGATACTGAGGAGGATGAACCACCATTGCAGGCTCAGTCAGTGGCCCATCAGGAGGTAGATTATAAATAGCTGTGTGGCCCCAAGGGCAGGCTCAGGGACCCCTCCACTGTAATGCAACATGCTTCATATACTGCCTATACCCCAACTGAGTTGCAGGAATAGGCAAGCAGTCCTGTTCTGCCTCTGAAATGGAAAAGCTGGCCTCTGTTATTGTAGGGAATCCATGAACCTCACATATTGGGTGCCAGAGTATAGGGAATCAGCCCTACATCACCCATGGGTACCCCATGTTTGATGGCAACAAAGGAATGAGAAAAAGACAGATTAAGAGAGACAGTGGGACCAGGGGGCTATCACTCTATTACTTTGGAAGAGACAGTGAAGGCCCAGAGCTCTGATTATCCACATTATTTATTGGTTACAATCACTTTGATCTATAGGGCAGGGGTGCAGTGAATCAGTGAGCCAGAAGTGAATCAGTGAGTTGGAACTGGTATGTCATCCTAAGGACTGATAACAGTGGTGGTCTGGGAGTTTCACAAAACAAGAACATGTGGTTATCTTTAGCTTATTACCTATGTGCAGCTGGTGGAATGTGGTCCTTACAAGGAGCCTACAAATCTGGCTACATCATAGTGGTATGAAGGGGTTTTACGTCCTTGAGCACAGTGTTTATGGTAACAGAACCTAGGTCACCCTGCACCGGAACATGAGGCACGGAGACGCCTTCCTCCTCAGAGGCCTCCTGTGGCCTTCCGCAGTTTGTTGTTCCTTGTTTATGTGTTACTCATAACCAATTTATGTAGGCACTCTGTAAGTCCTTTCTCTTTTGCTGTTTTTCTTAACATTTCCCCCTCTGTTTTTGTCTAAAACCGCCTTTGCTAGTATTGTTTGTTTGTGGAGTTGGTTCTCTCTCTGAAGTTGGCGCCAACATCTGCACACTAAGGACAAACAGCATAAACAGATAAAAACCAACACAAAGTTTGCAATGGTTGATTCATAGAGAGTTTTTACTTACCTTAATGGGTTAGTGTTGGAGAGGCTGTTAGCAACTCCAGCAAGAAAATCCGTGCTAGGCAACAAAGTAAGGTGAGCCTAAGATGCAATTTGTTTTTTCAGTTTAGCTATATCTAAATTATCTTCTTTCCTTTGTAAGTGATGCTTAATCATTTCTCAGTGGTGTTTAGTAGCATTGTAAGAACTAGGAGTAATATAAAAATTAGTAGTGTTCCAATCACATTGCATTTGAATTTCATGCTCCAAACTTATGATTTGATCTCCCATCCAATATTTGCCAACATTTGACAGCATACAGTTGGGTCTTCAATGAATCCAAGGTCTAAGACCTGGATTATCTGCCAAGATTTGGGTAGTTATCTGGTCAGGTAAGACAAAGGCCATTACAGAGGCTATCACTGATAAGATTCAGACATATCCCCACCCATGACGGTGAAGCAGCAGCAAACTTTTGCAGGCCTCCCAGAATACTGGCGGGCATTTGTGTCCTGTTTAACTCAAATAATAAAACCATTGAAACAGTTAACAAAGAAGGGAGATACCTGGGATTGGGATGATGCAGTTGAGACAGCCTTTCTGGCAGCCAAGCAAGTTCTTCAGCAGGCACAAGCCCTACGAATAATTTCCAGGGGCACCCATTTGCGCTTGATGTGCATGTGACCAAAGATGGTTTAGGTTGAGGCCTGTGGCAGAGAACAGAGCATTTGAGAACACCAGTAGGCTTTTGGTCCCAGTTATGGAAGAGGGCTTAGCTCCGGTATTCCTTGACAGAGCGACAGCTGGAAGCTGAAGGATATGCCACCCTTCAGGCTTGTGAGAGTGTGACAGCATGGGCTGCACTTGTCTTGTGGATGACCTAGCCAGTAGCGGGATGGGTGCATTCATGGGTAATGACCTTCCAGACTGGGACAGCACAGACATAAACTTTGGCAAAGTGGGGCACCTATTTGGAGCAGCAGAGTATGCTGAGCACAAACCTCTTAGCAGCACAGTTGCAAGAGCTCTTGGGATCTATAATCCTAATGCAAGATCAGGCCATGATGCCTGAGGCACCCCTAGACCCAGAGACATCACCATTTAAGGATGGGCGTTTTTTTCATTCCTGAGGATTCATGGCACACCAATTGGGCCTAGCTGAGGTGCTACTGCTGCCTGGACTGCTGTTGCAGTCCAACCTAATACTGACACCATATGGTTTGAAACCAGATGTGGACAAAGTGGCCAATGGGCTGAACTTAGAGCATTATGGGTGGTGACTATGAAGGAGGTGACACCTATGGTAATCTGTACTGATTTCCGGGTAGTCTTTAGAGGCTTACCCTTGTGGGTAACTACCTGGAAAATACAGAAGTGGCTTGTTGGCCACCTACCCATTTGGGGCCAAACCATGTGGCAAGACCTGTGGGAAATGGGTCATCAGAAAGAGGTAACTGTTTATCATGTGTCAGACCATATGCCTTTGGCCACCCCAGCAACAATGAGGCAGATGCCTTGGCCAGGGTCCAATGGTTAGAGTCGATACCTACACAAGATGTGTTCTTGTAGCTGCACTGGAAACTGGGACAAACTGGGATGCAATAGGCCAATAAATGTTGGGGTCTGTCCCTACCCACAGAAGACATTTGTAAGTCTTGTCAGAAGTGCCCGGCAGGTGCTCAGGCACACCCTAGATGGAGGCAGCTGCCCAGTGTTGCACAACAAGTGACGATAGGGTGAGTGCCCTTGACCAGGAGGCAAGTAGGCTACAACAGGCCGCTGCCAAAGTTGCAGGGGTATATGCCTGCACTAACAACTGTGGACACAGCCACAGGCCTGTTGCTCACCTGCCCTTACAGGGTGGCCAACCAATAGCACACCATGCAGGCCCTGCAACATTAATGTGTCCTGTCTGGTCACACTGTGGCCCTTGGGAGTGATAGGGGAACACAGTTCACTGGACAGCACATACAACAATGGACACAACACATGGACATAAACTCCATGTTGCCATGTAACCCCAAGCTATGGGTATGACTGAGTGATACAAAGAGCTCTTGAAGAATGGGTTACAGGCCCATCTTTGCAGGGCTGGAATTCCAGGCTGGACTTGGTGCTCCAAACCTTGAAGGAATGGCCATGGAAAGGCAGCCCAGCCCCAGGTGGAGGCTTTGTTACACTGAGCAGCTGCCCCCATTCAGGTGCAGATACATGCCAAGTATGACCTCCTCCGACCGAGTATGGGGACAAACAGTAGCCTGTTGTTGCCTAGCCCAAGGTGCCTGAAGGCAGGGGAAAAGAAAACCTGGCTGTGGCCAGGGACCCTCCAGGCTCCCCCTGCTGGTGGTTGACCACCAAAACTCCTTGTAGGGGAGGGCCTATATTATGATTTGCATGTCACTCCTTGGGTGTTCATTACATGGCCTCTGAGGTTGACTGTTCATAGGGAAACAGCCAGGGAACATATGTACTGTCCTCCTCTTGGGAACATATGTACTGTCTTTTTGGCCTATTTATGAGTGCTCCCCCATACTTTGGCACACACACAGAACTCAAAGGAACCGTGGGGAGCTGAGAAGGTGTGGTACCAGCTCCCAGGGCAAAAGCCTTGGTGGCAAATGCCATGAAAGTTTAGCCTGTATTTTGCCTGAGGGATGTGATTTACCTCTGTTAGTACCTGCACCTGCTCTGTCATTTCCACCATAGGTTAATGTGCTTCCACTGCACTGTGGACTGGGCCCACATCTATGCTGAGGTGATCAATGTTTTCAACCGTTGGATCTGCACCACCCTTCCACCAGCAGCTGTGGAAGGCTTGCCTTGACACATGCATTCTGCATTTGCAGAGAACTGGACATGGCTGGAGACTTGGGGTCCCATGGCTGGCATCTGGAACACAACATGGCAAGCTTTGGACAAAAGACACTGCAAGACCCATGGCATGCCCATGTCCTGGCTGGCCCATAGCGTTTATGATTAGTGGGGCTGGCTAGTGGGGGAACATGTAGTACCCGTTCCAGGTGCTGCAGTGCATAGAGCAACACTAGGGTAACACCACTGTGGGATGGGTACTTATCACAGCCTGTGTAAACATAATAAATGTCACCACACCGAAGGTATGGTAGAACAAATGGCCCCACCAAGGTCAAGTTCCAGTGGATCTTATGCCCCCTGGGTGTTTATGGATCTGTAGGAACACAGGGTGACCTTACCTATTAGTGGACTGGACTGGACGTTGTACCTGGGGATGGTCTTATTTAACTGCCACTGTTATCCCCACAGTGTCCAGATGCCCACATGACTGGGAGGCACTACGCTCTCCGTTTTCATGAGTGCAACAAGTCCCCTGGTGGTTCTGCTCCTTGGCAGTGGCTATCCCTGGAGCGGGTGTCATAACTGTAGAAGTACAAGTTACTGCTCTTGCACAGCACACCACCCAGGCTCCGAGTTACACCCGAGTGGCCTTCCTGCTAACGGATGAGGTCGATCAGATCAGAAAGTTCATGTTGCAAAACTGAATGGCCTTAGATGTAATAACTGCTGCCCAAGGAGACACCTGTGCCCTTTTAGGAACACAGTGATGTACCTTTTTGCCTGACAATCAGCAGAACATAACAGCAGCCCTGTTATATTCAGTGGTCTCATGGGAGACTAAGATTGTCAAGATCCTTACTCATGGCTCCCTGCAGAGATGGTGGGCATCCCTAGGCTCTGGCCTATGCTGGGCCCTAATAGTCATAAGCAGCATAGATGAGATTACAGCAGTAAGTTGTTTCTGTCTGTATTGTTATTGTGGGTTATGGATTCATGCGGACATACAGGCACATGTCCCTGTCTGGAGAAGTCCCTCGACCTAGCGGGTGAAGTGAAAGGGAAATAGCTGTGCTTTAGTCAGGAGTATGCCATGGCAGCCTTCCATGCAGCATGACTCAGTGAGTTAGGAGTTCAGGCACACAACCCTGCACATTACATAACCACGGCATGTGAGGCACATTAGGTGTTCACCTATGTGAGCATGTGCTTGGCTCAGAGCCACTATTGTCTGTAAAAAGTGTAATTGCCCGCTAATTCTGTACATATGGCTCACTCATGCCCACAGCTAGTGCCCAGGCTTGCTTGCACCCAGAGAGAGAGTAAAGCCACATCAACATTTGTCTACAATTCAAGTGATTTTTCCATCTACTGCCACTCATCCACCAACTCCCTTAAGACCTCAGTTAGAACCTGGCAAGGGGAGGAAGAGAAATGTGTTGACACATTAATTGAGTTTTTAAAATGTGGGTTTGAGTAATTGACTTAACAGGAAAAATTTTGCTTGAGATATGAAAACCTTGGTCATTTGGTTTCTAAAGGCAGAAATCAAACCTATTTCTTCTTTCTAAATAGGAGATAGGCAAAGCAGTGGTACCCAACCTTTTTTGTAGCAGGGACTGGTGTCCTGGAAGAATTTTTCCTTGAACCAGAGTTGTAGGGATGGTTTGGGTTCATTCAAGCACATTACATTTATTGTGTACTTTATTCCTATTACATTGTAATAGATAATGAAACAATTATACAACTCACCATAATGTAGAATTAGTGGGAACCCTGAGCTTCCTTCTCTGCACCTAGGCAGTCCTATCTGGGGGTGATGGGTGACAGTGACAGATCATCAGGCATTAGATTCACATAAGGAAAACACAACCTAGGTCCCTCACATGCACAGTTCAAAATAGGGTTTGCCTTCCTATGAGAATCGAATGCTGTTGTTGATCTGACAAGAGTCAGAGCTGAGGTGGTAATGCGAGTGATTGGAGGGGCTGCGAATACAGATGAAGCTTCGCTCGCTCACCTCCTGCTGTGAGGCCTGGTTTCTAGCAGGCCATGGACCAGTACCCCAGGTTAGGAGCTCCTGGGGTAACAGACCACATGATGGAAGCGCACTATAAAATTGACTTTGGATAAGTGAGTGAAAATATTATTATTAGAGAGAGACAAATCATCTTAGGTACTAGAAAATATAAATAAATATCCTGGTCCCCTTCTTCCTGGGCTGATACCTGAGAGGGGAGACTATGAGATTACAATCGCAGGTAAGTTTAGAGGAACTGAAAATAAAGACATTGCCTCAGTATCTTTATGAAGCCAGTGGAAGTAGTGAGTTTTTGAGAGGGGTTTTTAATACTAACTTTGTGCAGAAATAGGAAGAGTGAGCCTAATAAAAAAATATTGAGGTTATCCCCCTTCAAAACCTCTGTACCCGACATCATGCAGTTGCCCCTACTTCCAGATGAAAAATCCCAATTATCCATACCACCAGTTGAACCACCAATGTTCATTCTAGAATCATAGTCAAAACGTAAACCAATATGAAAGAAAAAGGATGAGTTTTATTCCATTCTTCACGTGAGTTTTGTGTGTGTGCCAGCACAGAGAGGTCTCTAATATCTTTTTATCTTCTTATAAAGACACTAGTCCTATTGAATTAGGTCTCCCTCTGTACAAATAATTTAACCTTAATTATCACTTCAAGGCTTCTATATCCAAATACAATCACATGCGGGATTAAAGTTTCAAAATATAAATTTGGAGAAACACAATTTAGCCTATGCCAATACTCCCAAGATTTTAAAAGCAGATTCTAAGAAGTAAAAATCTCCTAATGCTTTTTTTTTCCTCCAAATCAACTAAAGATTTGCTCATACTCTGTATTAAGATTCACGGGGCACTTAAACATCAGCAAGTCAAGATAATTTATTGACTTACAGTATTTTAAGTGTAGACATAATGTAAATATAATACTACTTCCTTGAGAATTTCAAATAAGTTAAACTTTTACAAATACAATGATGATTCTTTTAAAATATTAATTCTAGAGTACATCTACATTAGTTTCATTAGAAATAATTAAAATGAAGCATTTGTAACATATGCTGCTATTCCATTCACTCCAACCAGTTCTCTGCTTTGAGGTATTTCTCCCATTTTGTTCCTAGTGAATAGCTCTTAAAAAGAATTATATTATTCTTTTCTTTTAAGTTGTAGTTAGTAAATTGTAAACGATATAAACAACATGATTTTGAAGTGTGAGAAGTTCCAAGATGTGCAGTCTAAAGTTAAGTTTTGAAAACCAAGAGAACCAAGTGTGAGATTTCGTGTCCTAAAGCAGGAGATCAATGTCCCAGCTTGAAGATCATCAGACACAGAGAGCGAATATTTTCTGACTCAACCTTTTGAGGTCTCTCAGACTGTATGAGAACTGACCACTTTGGAGAAGGCAATGTTTTGGTTAATCAATCAATTCAAATGTTAATCCCATCCAGAAACACATTCATAGACATACTCAGGATAATGTTTAAAAAAGTATCTGGGCACCCTGTGGTCCAGTTGGGTTGACATATTACAATTAACCATCAGGACATATAATAGAAATTTATGTATAACACAACATGATTATTGGAAATGAAATGACAGAAATAGCATTATGATTTGGGGGCTTAAATTAGAGTTATATAAATTAAGATTAATGGAAGCTACAATATTTAACTAACAGATTTCTGAATTAGTGATTCAGAAAGTCTATTCCAATTGTGTATCACATTTTTAAGCAGGAAATATATTTGGGTTAATGGGCAAAGGCGTTACAAATGAGAATGAAAGCCATTACATATAGAAATGCATTTCTTCAAGTAAAATTTATTTTACAATTGAACCAACATAAGGAATTTCAGTTATTCAGAGGAGAGATTACTAACCTATTTTCCATACCTGTGATAATTTTTCTAGCAGGCAATCAATAACGATTCAGTAAATATTATATACTTCTTATTCAGATGATGAGGGAATTGTAGCATATATATTAATCATGTATTCAGAGTATACATACCAATGAAGAGAAAATTAAACACTTATCCCATATTTTATATTTAACTATATTATCAGCTCATAAAATTAATATAGTAATATTGTTGAAAATTGAAATTTGAAAACAGCATTGACTAAAAAACCAGAAAATTGGTATTTACACTTAAATTTGGAACAGTAATTTTATGGTACATTTAAAAATAAGGAAAATGCAATACATATTCTATCTGACTAAATCTTATAAATATACCCCTGTAAAGTTTATATTTTGGGTTGAAATTTAAATTAATTATGAGATTTTAAAATATACGTATTAATAACAGTTAGAAAGACATGATTCTATGATACAAAGGTCATTTTATTCTTAGAGTTTATTCTAAGAATAAACAGTGATCATTCTGGTAGCATAAGTAGGCTATGAGTAATACTCTATTTGAAAAATATGTTACCTCCTTTAAAATACAGGTCTTTAGAAATAAAATAGTTGTATCACCGATATTTATCATAATGCAGTTATGGTGGCTGAATAATGGCCCTCTAAATATGTCCTTGTCTTAATCATTGTAAGCTGTGAATATTACCTTACCATGGCAAAAGGAATTCTGCAAATGTGACTAATTACAGGTTTTGAGATTGGCATATTATCCTGGGTTATACCAGGGGGACCTAAATGTAAGCACAAGTGACCTTAGTCAAAGGAAGGAGAAGGTAATTTCACAGCGGAAACAGAGATTAGAGTAATGGGGCCAGAAGCCAAGCAATGCAACTCTTCAGAAGCTGGAAGAGTCAAAGGACAGATTCTCCTCCAGAATGAACCAGCCCTACCAGCATTTTGAGATTACCTTCTTAAAACTTATTTTGGACTTCTGACCTCCAGAACTGTAATATAATAAATTAAAGGCACTAAGTTTGTGATGTATTTCTTATAGAACCCATGGAAAATTAATACAGCAAAGAATATGCTTTTATATTTGTTTGATAATTGGTTACTTGTAACAAATTTAATTTTCCTTAAGGAAAGTTTTGGCACAACATACGTGAGATATTTTTGACAATTTTATATTACTAATACAAAATCATGTTAGAAATAATGGTTTTGCAGATTCAATAAGCAGTAGTTAAACCATTCACCTCAGCACACAACTCCAGGGACACCATTTACATTTTGCTCTATAAAAGCAGTGCTTCTTGAAGGGTGGTAATGCAATGTCCTTAGCAGAAACCCATTGTCCTACTGTTTCCTCTCAGCAAAAATAGTGTTCTATACTTCTCAATTTATTGTACTGAATTTTCTATCTGTCATACCAACGGCAAGTACCAGCAAATCAAATTCATCCTGGATTAGATAATAAGAATAGTTTGACCTATAATAAGTTAAAAGACAATGACTCAAGATATAATCAAGAATTTTGATTCTTGCTTTCTCTCCTTCCAGCCATCCTCAATGACAGTGATGTGCTAAAGCTAGCTCATCTTGTCATCATAATATGGTTATCAATAATAAAATAGACTGTATTTTCTATTTTGCATGAACTGTGTAGAAGAATGTGGCTCTTACATGCTAATACAATGGAAGCCTTCCCTTTGAGTCTGATTGAGTCAATTTAGTTTACATTCAAACTCTTGAAATAAAGACTATTCTTATAAACAAAGTCATATATTATGTCTGAATTAAACCACAGTTCCACAACCAAATACTAGAAAAATGCACCAGGGCTATGACAAGCTTATCCACTCCTGAAATTGTCACCACTGAGCCATATGGGCCCCTCAGAGGAAAGATAATTAACTTCTCTACACTTTAATGTTAGGAAGGCAACAAAAGAAAGATTGCATGTTGAAAACATAACTGTGAAATAAGTTCAAACAGATTTATTAAAAAAGCCTTTTCTTATACCCCCACCAGTACCCAGCCACTCAGAACTGAAAATAATGTATTCTCCTTAAATTCTAAGTAGTACCTTCATCCACAACCTTATGCATGCATAACTTCCTCATTTGCAGTGCAAATCCCTTTGCATGGGCATTGACATCAGACCTTATCACACTGTCATCTAAGAACTGGGAACATAAAAATGGTACTAAGATGCCTTCAGGGAAATAATTTATCTCTTCTCTGATCAGAAGCTTCATGTTTCTTCCTAGGATAAATAAACACATATAGATATAAAAACTTATCAATTTTGGTGATTAATATGAGATGTACTTGCATAAACATGACTTTCTGCAAAAGAAAACATGAGGACAATTAGGCCAATGTAAAAAGGTTGTGGATATATTGATAAATTGTTTTGTCAGTTGGGAAGTACATCATTCTCCATGTAGATGCCCATTAAGGGAGATTTGGTAGTGATTGAAGGCCAAGTGACAGAAGGTAGGGCTGGAAAAGAAAACTGAATAGTGCTTTTGCTTTTTGCTCTAACCTCCCAAGCAACAGAGAAAAATTTCAGGATTCCTGAGAGTTGGTGGGGCTTGGTAAACAAAACTCACTTTCAAAAGCAAAGAAAGTTTCACTATGTCCCTTTATTCCTTTCTTCTCCTCTATTCTGGCCTCAGCAGCTTCAATGATTCAGAATTGAGTCACCGTCTACACCCAAGAAGGACAGAAGGCCTTATACAATCATCATCCAAAAAAAAAAAAAAAAAAAAAAAAAAAAAAGCTGGCACTTGAAGAATGAGAAAGATTCTGAAATTTATACTGCTATTGGAAACAGGCACCCAAGACACCATCCTGTTCAACCATTGGGCCAGGAGTGAACGAAGGTGATATAGAAAGTACGCTGAAGTCATTTTGGAATGGTTGGGATAGAGAGAAAGAGCCCTTGATCTCAGGCAGACCTAGATGCTGGAAAGTAGACAAGGAAAAGGAAAGAAAGCCTCCTAGTCTGATAAGTCCATCCTCCATCTCTCTCCAAAACATCAGATCTTTGGAGAGAGAGACTTCCAATGACCCTCTCCAAAGATCTGATGTTTTCCAGCCCCCATTAACGAGAAAGAGGGATCTCCTGGCAGCTCTGAACGTAACCCTTGAAATGCTGAACTTAAGCCACAGGGTATAGCAAAACTTGCAGTGAAGAAACATAAAAGAGACTAAAATGACGTTTGTCTTGTTGCTTCTATATATAAATGTATGGTAGGAATCAATGTTACATGTCTATAAGTTTTTATCCCTGTAACAAAGTGATCATTCTGACAAGAGGAAAGTTGGAGATAGATAAGCAAGTTAATAAGACAAACTCACCTGCTCTTTGCCACCAGCGAGTTTGTTAAAATTGAGCTTGAGTGCCAACCAATTTATTAGGCACTTTGGGTAGAACAACTCTCTAAAAGTAATGATGATTTTTGGCTGATTAGGAAGTTTTCAAGAGAAGGCTACATCCAAAGAGATAAAGTGCTTACTGGGAGGTAATCTTGGGGTGATTTAGACTTGAGGCTGTGAAAGAGCTACTAGATATATTCTTCTATGAAATGTAGTTGTTAATGGGTGCTTGTTACATTGGATGTCTAAGCCATAGAAACCTGCTATCTCTCTTGCCTAATGCTCATTTTTTTTTAGTAGGTCCAGTTCAAGTCTTTATTCAAGAACGTGAAAAAGGCTGGAAAAGCTCTGCTTATTGATTAGATGTGGTGTGGTGAATATTGTTGCTAACGTATTTCTAACAGCCTCTTGGCTTTACATAAGAATATGGCTGCTGTCCCTTTGGGAACATCATTGGGGTGACACTGGCATCTTTGGGCTGGGAAGATTTATATCCTACTCCACTGCCTGAAGTAAAGCTGAATCTGTTGACTCTTTTGGAATTTGACTCACGGAGGTTCCCCTAAATAACAGAAACTGGACGACTGATGTTAATTGAAATGCAATGCTGTTTACCGTAGATTTTTCAGCCTTGGGGCCAGCCATTCCAAATTGAAAGCAGGCAGGACCATCTGCTCAGTGGACAGAACTTGGACTCTGAAACTGATACAGATGAATATCACCCATTTTGGGGGACATGGTTGTAGAAGTGGATCATGATTGTGGAATGAACTATCTCAATAAGTTAAGTAGATACACTTGGCAATAGTGTGTTCTCTGATAGGACCACCTGAAATCGAGCTACTGCCTGAATTTTGTATGTTTCTGAGGCAAAGAAAATCAATAGCAAGTCAGACTGTAACTTCTGCCAGAGATGCCCTGTTTGTCTCCAGGTTAGGGAGGACCTATTGTATAGACTGTGCCTCCAGTATCCTCTGGCAAATTTACAAATTCAGGATTTCTACCTGCTCTGCAGTCTTATTAGCTGCCTCTGACCATACTCAGATAATCCTTCAGGCTAATCTTTGTCATATATTTGGCTTTATGGACCAATAACTGTTTGATAAGAATGTGCCTTTTATGGTAGACGTTATACAACAATAAGCTGATAGACTGACTTTACTTCCTTCATCTTCTGATCCACAAAACTTAGTTTGGCAGTTTGCTGTTGCCAGTTGGTTGGCTGGTTTATTGAGCAATGGAGGGATTATCTCCTCCATTCTGTTGCCTGGATGATAATCAGGATGAAATGAGTGGGGGAATTTAGGGATTATATTGTGAAATTTCAGAATTCTGACATTTCCATACCTGAGTATAATGAAGAACACCTGCACCTCAGCCTGGGTAGCAGACCCTTTTGACTGTATTTTGCACAAAAATAAACCGAGACAATTTGCTCTTGATTCTGGCTAAATTAGGTAAAAATGTGTTTGTCCTTCTTTCACCAGAAATTTATGAAAGTCAGACTTTGCACCAGAAAGATCTGGTGCAAGAAGAACAAGAGCATTTTCATATAATTTCTGGATGATGTCTGAGTGACAGCAGAATATGACTGGTGAAAATGTAAATTTGTGTTTACTGAAATAGGACAGGCTAATTTTGTGAAAGTGAAGAAAGAAAGAAAGAAAAAAACCCTGACACATAAGGAGACAACTTAGTAAATTTTAAAAGGTGCAGACAAAAGAAGCATTAATATTCATTGTGTTTCAGAATTGCCCCTGGATCTATGCTCTAGAAGGAAAATACTCTGGTATTGCTTCCCCAAACAGTTGCTAGTATCTTAAAGCCTGAGTCTGCCATCTCTCACCAGATAATTCTGACCATGAGTCAGCTAGTGATGGTTCCAGCTCCTAGACCTAAGGTTAAAAACACCTCTGGATGTTGCCTTCCCCTCTATTCTCAGTCATTCTGTAAGATTCTTGAATCATGTCATGGACAAGCAGGACAGATTAAACTGACCACCCTCAAGCAGCCCCTCTGAAACCCGTGACTGAAATCTGCTATTTATACTGAATAAGAATATCTAAGGCTTACCATCCTACAGAAGATTGAAAGTCCTGCAGGAAGTCCCATTGGGGCACTACAGGAGATCACTGGCAACTAGCACCATCTGACTCGTATGCTTTATTTGGGAGACCCAATAATTGTTTCCAGGAGTACTGTATTTGCTTCAGCATTGTACTTGTATGAAATGCATGCATTGATTTTTGTCACTGTGATTTGCATATAGGAGTGGTACATTTAACTATTTTTTAAAATATTGCTGGTAAACCAGGTAGCCCTCAGATGACTGTGAATATCTCTTCAAAATGAGGATATACTCAGTTACCTGGGAGAGTTTCCTAGAGGTAAAACTGACAATTTCATCCACAAGGGAGTAATTCCAGTTAGAAAGCTAGTTTAAGCTGGGTGCTGTGGCTGCAACCTGTAAACCCAGCACTTTGGGAGGCCAAGGCAGACGGATCACTTGAGGCTAGAGGTCTGAGAACAGCCTGACCAACATGGTGAAAACTCATCTTTATTAAAAATACAAGAATCAGCTGGATGCGGTGGTATATGCCTATAATCCCAGCTACTAGAGAGGCTGAGGCACAAGAATCACTTGAACTTGGGAAGCAGAGGTTACAGTGAGCCGAGATGGTGCCACTGCACTGTACTCCAGCCTGGGTGGCAGAGCAAGACTCTGTCTCAAAAAAATATTTAATAAAATAAAAATATAGTTCAAAATTTGTCAGTACCCTAGACTTTTTCTTGCAAGCCAAGGTTGCATCTGTGCAATCACTGGTGCATCCTGCTATATCTGGCTTAATGCGTTGGCTAGATGGAAAGATCTATACAGAAATTTAAGGAGAAAGCTACCTGGTTTGCTTGATTCATTGATAGTTTACAGGATTTATTCAGCTGGCTGGATTTGGGAGCTGAAAGAAATACTGCAGATTGGTTTCATCCTGCTTCCCTGAGTCTTGCTGATAATAGTGTTAAGTGCCGTATAAGATAAACTGAATAGATTTGTTTCTAGCCCTATAATTTGTCCATATTAATCAGAATGGCCAATTCAGTGGTACATTGATGGAAAATATGCCAGAAGTTGGACCATATAGCAATGAGGAGTAGACCTGTTAGGAAATAATGCTCATGAAGCTAACCTCATATCTGCATAGTCAGAGTTCTCTCTTAAATGCAAAAATGGCAACCTGAGTTAAAGTATAATGTAATCGCCACCCTTGAAGAAATAGAAATATCTACCCCTAAGCCATTTGATTAAATTTTAGAGGTGGCCAAAATAGAAACCTTCCCCTCTCCTCAGATAGGTTTCACCTATATTCCAGAGCCAAGTCAGAAAGCAAGGCATACAGAGGCATGAAAGCTGCTTTGTGAGTGAATATATGGTTTGATGCTTAATCCTGAGGCCTTGTGTGTCTGTCAGTGTGTGTAGATGTATGTGTGTGCACACACATCATATGTACATACACACACACAGACATGCAAGGTGACATCTCAGAAACTTCACAGTTTAAAATTCAAGTCAAATCAAATTCCAGTGGCATAATTTAGAAAATCAGCAGTAAATGTTAAAAACTCAGTTCATACTATGATTCTCTAGGCATGTCATGTTCGTTTTTGAAAATTTAGTTGCTAACATTATTTTAGTGTAAGCATTGCAAACTCTTGATGCAGCTCCATTTTAAAATTATCAGAGTTAATCAACACAGGGAAACACAAGAGGGCTACACCTGCTAAATGACCCTTAAATGAAAATTTTCATTACAGTTATGTATTTTAATAACACTTTTATGTCCTCTTATTAAATGTTTGCCCTTAAAGGGCATACATAATTTCCATCTATGTAATTCTCCTAATTTAAAATCTCTATACCATAATCATAAACTTTATCTGGGTACTGTTGTTAAAAAGACCTTTGATGTCACTATCTTAAATGGCTTAAAAAGACACATTTACTTGTAATCCTTAAGGTAACAAAAAAAGGCCCGTAATGAACAATTTTGATGAACTCTTTCTGACGACTAATATTTTGCTTTTAAAATAATTTATCAGGTTGAATTCTGACTTCAGTATACTTGTGTTATCAATAAATATATTTTATTTATGGATAGCTTACAGGATGGTTTATCTTTATACACCATCTGGAAAGAAAACGAGATAATGATAGTAAGCTATTTAGTAGTTGGTGGCAGCTGGCACATAAACTTAGTTATCAGTTGACAAACATAGCAATTATCTATCAATACCAGCAAAATTATGTCTACTAGTTACTATACTTGCAACATAGCAAAAATTATAGACTTATTAGTTCAAAATTAAAGAAGAATGATGATGTTATTGAAGTCTGTATATCATTTCGTTTGATAATAAAAACTCTAATGAGTAAAAATGAACAAATTTTCTTAATAGCTACCTCATTCTCTTTAATTTTATCAATATCTAACTATCATGAGTTTTCTTTTAAATATCCAACTATTATGAGTTTTCTTTTCTTTGATCTGTCCTTTTTGATCCTCCTATTCAGAAGTGTCTCTATATCAATATGTAATTGACTTGCCATTGTTTGCATTAGTGTCTTCTCACATTTGATACTGGGATTTATCATCCATGTTATAATCTTCTGCTGTCTTTCCTTATCCTCTGATGATGGCTGTTCCAATTAAGAGTGGTATCAGTTTCCAGGCCAGACACGGTGACTAACGCCTGTAATACTGGCATTTTGGGAGGCCGAGGCGAGTGCACCACCTGAGGTCCAGAGTTTGAGACCAGCCTGACCAACACAGAGAAACCCCATCTCTACTAAAAATACAAAAATTAGCTAGGCATGGTGGAGGACACCTGCAATCCCAGATACTCAGGAGGTTGAGGCAGGAGAATCACTTGAACCTGAGAGGCAGAGGCTGCAGTGAGCTGAGACTGTGCCATTGCACTCCAGCCTAAAAAAGGAGCAGTATCAGTTTTCAATACCAGGACAGAATTTTTTAATGGATAGTATTTATATCAGAGTCAGGATGCATTGTTTATTTATATCATAACATTAATCACCCCACCACAAAATTTATGCAATCCCTTGATAATTATCTCCTGATATTTTTTGCAGAATTGTATGTACATTTTACTACTCAGAAAGTATTTTGCTATGGTACCCTAGCCTCATGCTTCAAAATGACAATGCTCCAAAATCATAGTAGCTATGAACTTTTCAAATATTTTGTAAAGTTTGCTTTTTACTCTGTAGCTTTGTTGTTAAAAAGAAAACAATACTAAAGTGGAAAAAAAAAAAAACATTCTTGTTTTCATAAATACATTGCTTTTTGTTTGTTTTGTTTAATTGTTTTGGAGATGCTGAAATTATCCTTTGGTTATCTTTGCATTAAGAAAATGGGTGGTTGATTACTTAAGTTTGCATCCTTTGCAGGACCATACACAGATTTCTGTACCCTAAAGGTGTTCACTGAGTGCTTAGATGGCATAAACTCAAGTTTGGCAGGTTGAGTTTCTCAAATTATTCTTGTCTCTTCCTAGGATCAGTGTAAAGGAAAAACATATTTATTTGTGGATATTCAACCAAAGTGTTTTATCAAAATAAACTGGATTAGCATGTTTCGCTGTGATTATAATTATCTGCCAGCCATAAACAAAAACTTAGGCTACTGTGTAGGGTAGCCCGGCTCTGCAAGGAGCAGTTAAAAAAATATTTTAGTTACAGGTTCTAATTCAGAAGGGAATAAATAGTTATGAAATATTTTGACATATTATATGCTAATTATCAAATGATCTACACTCTATATTTCAGTTTATCTGCAAGTTTTGAAATTTTTTTTGTATTCTCATAACACATCAATATAATTTATTCTTATCCAGCAAATCTAAAATCACACATAGCTTTATAACTTCTACAATAATTCATTTTAGAATCTATATATAACTCTATATCATTCTCTCTTTATTTAGATATAGAAATTTTTACAACTTGGGTTGGCATTTAGTATTGACACTCTTTGGCTTCAGAATGCCATTAGGCTATTTAATAATAGACAGGTGGGGTTTATGGATGCCAGTCAGTCATGTAATACTGTGAATTTATTACATATGGAACATGGCTCTCTTTTATTGCAAAGGGTATGTAGATTTAGTTCTGTGTGTTTGCATTCATTAACATGTTGTAAAGAAAAGTAAATCATCACTATAATCCATTTTTGACATTTTTATCACATTTAACCTCATAGATTTTGATTTATACACTTTCCAAGTATAGAATGCTTGAGGTTACTGAACCAAAACCATTTATGATGTTTGTATTAAATTTGGACTAGTTACTATTTTATTGACACTTAGGAAATAGTACCTAGAACAGCCATAAATCTGGCTCAGGCCTTGTATGGTGATATGCTACCTTGGAGATTTTGTCTTTCTGTTGAAGTCAGAGACAAAAAATAAATTGTAAATAAAAGTGAATTTAAAAGGTATTAATACATATCAATTGACTCTACAGAAATCCCAAACTTGCCACCAACCTCACATCCCAAAAAGGGAGGATAATGGCCATTGAAGAAACATGAGGAGATAGATGTGAGCGTAATCCTTATTAGCTCAAAGCTGTGGGTGAATGTGGCAAAACTGCATATGGATATGAGATCACCAGAAAGAAAGAGACTACATAGGCCTAATAAGGAATATTCAGCAAATGCTTCTTTCCAGAGTTTCACCCTCAGGAAAAAAAAAAAAATTGCTTACAGAAAGCAAATTGTACCCACAGAAATACAGAGGGTAATAGAGAAAAGAGTTTCAGATAGCTAATATGCAGGGGCTTGAAGGATCTAGATTCCATCTTGAACTTTTCAAATGTCCTTAACCAAACTTTACTTTGAGGGACAGTAGTTATATAGAGAGGTCATAGTTTGAGTGCTTTCTGAACAGCAGAGTAGAGACAGTTTTCAAACCATGAAGACAGAAACTGCGATAGCACTTAAGAGTGTCCATCAACAAGCCTAAAATATCTTTCAGGTTTGGCCAGTCACAGTGGCTCACACCTGTAATCCCAGCACTTTGAGAGGCTGAGGCAGGTGGAATATCTGATGTCAGGAGTTTGAGCTCAGCCTGGTCAACCTGGTGAAACCCTGTCTCTACTCTACTAAAAATGCAAAAATTAGTTGGGCGTTGTGGCAGGTGCCTATAATCCCAGCTAGTTGAGAGACTGAGGCAGGGAAATCACTTAAACCTAGGAGGTAGAGGTTGCAGTGAGCCAGGATCATGCCATTGCACTCCACCCTGGGCGACAGAGCAAGACTCTTGTCTCAAAAAAAAAAAAAAAAAATCTTCAGTTTTATTCATCGTAAGCAAAGAATACTATCTAATCCAGTTAAAATTAATATTTTGAAAAGACAAAAATGAACAAAGTGACATTCCAATAGAAAATGAGAATATACCAGAAAATGAGGACATAAAAGGAATAGGTTAATGTTTCAAGCAACCTCAGAAAAGAGTACTTAGAATGAAAAATAAAAACATTACAAGTGGTATGGCCAGCAAAATTCACATACCTGTCATATCTGGAGTGCTAAAGTAGACAAATCTTAGTAGGCTAACCGAAGATCTAAAAATGTTCACTTAATTAGTAAATCTATGTAAAGCACTAGAACCACAATAATAAAAATATACCTACTTTTCAAATGCTACTATGCATTTAGAAACTCTAATCACATATTAAGTCACAAATGCAATTTTAATTAGTTAAGAAAATAGAATAACCTTTTCCTGAATGCAATAGAGTAAGAATAGATGTTAATGGCAACAACAATAACAAAAACCTCTTCCACAGATAAATTAATTCCTATTAAAGATCCCTTGGTCAAAGTGGAAATAAAAAATGATATTACATTATTTGTACAAAATTACATGAAAAATCAAACCTATCAGCATCCATATGATACAGTTAAAGTGATGCTACTGATACTGACTGGATCTATTTCAACTTTCTGTTCATTACCCTCGTCTGTCTTAGCTATTGCCGTATTAGCAGTGGGAAAGGAAAGCGCCTAGCTCACAGGCCAATGAATAAGCAGCCAATGAACATTGCTGAGTTTTCAATTATTTATCTAACAAAGAGCAGGTGCAGAGATACCAAGAAAAAAATACTACAGAATAATAATAATGATGATGAGAGAACATAACTTTCAAACAGTAAAACTTCCTGTAAAATCACCTTAATCACAATATTATATTTACCCTGATGAACAAATTTATATGAAAAATACATATACAATAGTGTTGACATTTTGATGCTTTTTATATGGTCTGGGAGAAAATATATGTATTTCCCCACATTAATCCATGTAGAAATACTAACTCCAGATGCAATAATAGTTATAATTAAATAACATAATAAAAATACATCATTAAAAAGTGTATTTTTATAAATTTGGGTAACATTTCCTAAAAAATAAAGCAAGAATTGTGAAGGTCAAAATTGAAAATTAGATGTATACATTAAAAATAATTAAAGTGCAAAACCAAACACATACAAAGAACAACAAATAGCAGCTTCCTGTAGGGGAAAGGCGTTAACGACATATTTGATAAAAAAGCTGAAAACTCATGAGCACTGAGATTATGCAAGTCAATACAGAAAACGACAACAGAATAGAAATAGTGTTCAAATGTTAACAGAAATAACAGGAAATTATCAACAACTTATGCATTTGAGGAGTGATTCAAAGGCATG
This sequence comes from Sapajus apella, assembly GCF_009761245.1. NCBI lineage: Eukaryota > Metazoa > Chordata > Mammalia > Primates > Cebidae > Sapajus > Sapajus apella. Next base: position 7,444,429 of record NW_022436967.1, read on the forward strand.
TCAAGAAATAAAACAATAATAATAAACCCTTCATTTGAATTTTGTGGTGAGAGCAATACTAATGAATATAAAAGTCTTTCACATGCATATTTGTGAAAGAGAATATGTATTTTACTTATCAATAGTCAGAAAAGGAACAATTAAAATGAATTATTTGTCCTATCAGTTGCACTCTTTGCTATCTACTTTTTAGAAATGGAGCATTGAGAAATAGTGGTGAGAAAATTTGTTGCAACAATGTTTGCAGTTGAAAAAACAAATTGTATTTAATTCTTAAAAGAAAAAAATGGTTTTTAAACAGAATTGGATCTATAGCTAGGAACATAAAAAGTTCATTACTTATTAAGCGAGAATGTGTGATAGTCTTCTTACAAAAGGAAAAGTAATAAAACTTTTATAATTATATAGTAAGATTTTATTCTCCAGACTTTTTATTGTGGGTTATCTCAAAATGTTATCTCCTTGTTGAGAGGGAGAGTAGAAAGCAGAATGTTATAATACATAAGAAACTGTTAGCATTGACACATTCCTATCAAAAACCATATGACTTGTTCTCTGATTTTATAACAAAAAGACAGATAAATTTGTCACAATGCATAAAAATGTCAAGTGGGAAAGAAGTAATAAGCTTATAGGCCACGATCTAAATATAGCTATGCTCTCTCATCAATTTCTCATCTACAACTTCATAACATGAGGATTTGAGGAGAATGTTGTATTAAAGTTACAACTGGTTATTTAATGCCATGATTTAATAAAATATAATATATTTATTTTTATAGTTCTTTGTACTTTTCCCCATGTTGCAAATTCAGAAATATGCACAATCCATACTGATTTGAGAAATATTGCATAAAAATTACAAAATCAAAATTATGTAATTTGTAATAACATTACTATTGATAAAAATTATAGTAATAAATAATATTTATGCACACTTTCAATGGGCCAAGTACTGTAACAGTATTTGATAGGTCTAATCTTACTAAATACATACAACTATCCTACAAGATAGACATTCATTTTATATATAAACAAACTGAGGCATAGGTAAGTATTAGGTCACAGTTACACAGTAAGTAGTGTTAAATTTGAGTTCATGATGCCGCCATACCTTGAGTTCTTATATAACAAACTGCCACCTAACTTAATATGTAAACAAACTGACAAATTAATTTTAGGAGTATAGTATTTTATAAAAGCTGAGTCTCAGCAAATCACAGCAGCCAAGCTTCAGCTAATCATAGTCTACATCTAGCTGTAACCAGTCAAAGCGAGCACCTAGCTATAACCAATCAAGCTGTTTCTGTACCTCACTTCTGTTTTCTGTCCATAAATGCTGCCTGCTTATATTGTGGAGCAGAGTTCTCTGAATCTCTTCTGGTTCTGAGGGCTGCCCAGTTCACAAATTATTCTTTGCTCAATTAAACTCTGTTAAATTTAATTTGTCTAATATTTTTAACACTAGTAAATTCAGAACTTTAATCCAAGTTTTACACTGTTCTAGATAAACAGTTTTTAAAGTTGAGCACTACATTTAATATGAATATAAATGCTTTTTAAATTACTGGCATTTTAAAATGGATCTGGAAGTACTATTTCTGAAAAGGGTTTTTGTCATACTCCTAAAAAAAATTCTTCTTGACATATCCAGTAATTAAATTCCTGGCTTTGTCTGTCATGTTGTTATTCTTTCACGCATTCTTTCACCCATTGTCTTTGTGGTTTTAAAGCAAGATTATATAAAGCGGAAAATTAATGTATTCAAAATAATAGAGTAAAAAATGTATTCAAGTTTTGGTTAGGCTATTTACCTAACAGCATAAGATGATTCATTTTATAGAAAAAGATGGTGTGGTTGATAAACTCCTAAGGTAAGCTGCATTATCTCTATTACTGGTGTTCACGCCCATGTGTGATTCCCTTTCCTTGAGTGTAGGTAGGAATTTGACTTGACTATAACCAATAAAGTAATAGCAACTATGACAGGATATACATGATTATACATAAGTTTGTAGCATCGATTCTTCTAAATTCTCTTTCTGCCTTACTGACTTTGAGGAAGCAAGCATATACTTTGGGGTGCTTCATGTCAAGGAACTGTGGGTATCCTCTAGGAGATGATGGCAGCCTCAGGATGACAACTAGCAAGAAATTGCTACTTTCAGTCCTACAACATCAAGGAAATGAATCCTTCCAACAACTTCAGTGAACAGAGGTGGAACCTTCTCTAATCGAACATCATCAAGAAGAGAGTCCATCTTCTTCTAACACCGTGATTGCCACTCTGCCAAGGAGCCAGCTAAACAATTTCTGCATTCCTCCCCAACAGAAAGGGAGCTAACAAACGTATTGTTTGAGTAACCATGTTTGCAGTAATTTGTTATGCGGCAATAGAAAACCATTCTAAATGGGGTTAATGAAACCCTCTTTATAGGATTACTATAGGCATCACACGAATAAGTTAGAAGAAAACACGTTGGAAATGGCAGAGCAATACAAAAATATATTATTAGCCAACAGTTGTAAGTTCTTTCTTATCAGTAGTACTTTACGTGGAAATGGATTGAACTGTCCAATTGCAGTCCATTAAAATTAAGATGATGAGTGAATGCCAATGCGCATGCCATTTCTTTTGAGGTAATAAAAATATTCTCTTATAAGACAGTGATGATAATTTTACATTTTGGATATACTGAAAGCTACCTAATTAGAATTTTAAAACTGTCTAAAACGAGGAACAAAATGATCTTGAGTGGCTTTTGCTGCAGAACAGTCCCATGCTTATTGATGTTTAATCCCAAATTTAAGCTTTTCTGAGCTTTAGAATCTTGTGAGATAATATGTTTTGATCACAAGTAATATTGACCTTCTCACTACTGTGTTTAACATAGTTCATGGTTGGTCAATGCCTTTTATTAAAAGTTGCAGCACTATTCACAATAGCAAAGACATGGAATCAACCTAAATGTCTATCAATTTTAGGCTGGATAAAGAATATGTGGTACATACATACCATGGAATACTATTCAGCCATAAAAAGAAATGAGATTATATCTTTTGTAGGAACATGGATGGAGTTGGAAGCCATTATCCTTAGCAAACTAATGCCGGAACAGAAAACAAAACAACACGTGTTCTCATTTGTAAGTGGGAGCTGAACAATGAGAACACATGGACAGACACATGGAGGGGAATAGCACACACTGGGTCCTGTCAGGGGATAGCGTATGGAAAGAGAGAGTATTAGGAAAAATAGCTAATGCTTGCTGGGCTTGATGCCTAGGTGATGGGTTGACAAGTGCAGCAAACCACATGGCGCATGTTTACCTATGTAACAAACCTGTACGTCCTGCATGTGTACCTCAGAAATTAAAATTAAAATTAAAAAAAAAAGTTGCAACATCCTAACTCTTACTTTGGGAGTGTCTCAAACTTCTAAATGTGACATTTTTTTTTCTTTCTGGGCAAAAGGTGAATTTATGATGGTTTATCGAATTTGAAGCTGTGAATTTCTATAGTACTTACACAGTTTGGGGTGAATCCTGTAAGTGATTCTTAAAAACCTAAGATTTTTTAAATAAACCCAAACAAAACGTCAATCAAACATTATTATTTGTAAAGATCCTAAGATGACCAGTGTCTTGGCTGTATGGTAGGTTTGACTTCAACAGAAAGTCTGAATTATATCACATTTAGATCAACAAGATTATTTTTGTATCTATCAATAACAAAATAAGAAAGCAGAATTAAACTTTCAAAACAAAACCATGGTACGTAACAACAATAAAAAATCACCTATTGATTAAAATAATATAAATGTTTGCATATATTACAATAACATGAATTTCAGTTCTTGGGGAATAATAAATTGGTTTATGATGGTGGCTTTTAATAATATATCTCTTGATATGGGAGTTGGTTAAATGAGTCTGTTCACTTTCTAAAACTTCTCTGGGCTTACTCTTCACTGGGTTTATTGTACATGTACTCTTATGAGAGTTACATTTTGTGTATATTAAACTTCAATAAAATGTTTTCTTAAAATTATGAATTGGGATCATTTATTTTAATAAAATGCTAATATTCTTTGTAATTATTAAAAAACACAAGAAGCTGAGAACCTGATTCATGAATTCAATTAAATTGATCCCTAATAGTATATATTTGATAATAGATCACTGTGGTATGTATGCACATATGCATGTAAGTTTTTATTCATTTCATTTATCCATTCATACTTGGGGCTTTCTCCACTCCCCTGCTCATCACATCATATCAGAGGGTGCATAATATCAACATGACTTAACACAGATGATGTTAACCTTGTTCACTTAATTAAAGTGGTGTATAAAATTTTTCTCTAAAGTTCACATTTTCTTTTTAATTCTCTGCTAGAGTGAACTAACTACGTCCGGCCCACACTCACTGTAATGAAAAGGATATTGTACTTCACCTCCTGAAAGGAGGGGTATGAAAGAATTTATATTCAAATGTTAAATTCATAGCTGTAATTATAAATTTGAGGAGAGATGCTTTACAGTTTTGCAAATGTTCTGTTTCTCCTTAATGTTTTGCCCATTAATTCGAGTATTCATCAGTGGATTTTGCTGGCAATAATTATTACTCTGGTGCTCAATGGTGATTACTGTAGGATTTTAATTGCATTGTTTTGTGATCTGGGAATAGGACCTATATGATATCAATTACGTGGCTTTATTTAACAAATTCTTTTTGGCCAAGTGTACATTTTGGTGGCTAATTTTCTCATACAATCTTGAAAATAATTAATATACTTCATTGAACATAAATTAGATTTACTAAATTTTTTCATCAAATATTTCAAATATTTGCAATTATTTTTTCATTAACCTATCAGTTTGTATGTAAGTTGTGTTAAAATATTCTAATCTGAGTACTAAGTTCTTCTTTGAATATTTTTCAATACTCACATCATAAGATTCATACTTTGTACATTTAATCTAAATTAATTCAAAATAGTTACAGGTATTAACAATTACTTTTATATTTTTTCTGTCTTTTGCCCATTTAATATTTATCACCTTCATCCTTTTTATCTATTACTAATATTGGCATAACTGACCCTTACCTTTGCTCATCTGTGTTGCATATTACACTTTATACTAACAATAATGTGATGTCTTACAGTGTAGTTGAGGGATTGGAAATGAGGTTAAAAACTTTCAGCTTAGCCAGGCATTGTGGTTCATGCCTGTAATCGCAGCACCTTTGAGAGGCCCAGGTGGGCGGATAGCTTGAGCCCAGGAGTTCCAGACCAGGCTGGGCAACAGGGCGAAACCTCTTTACAAAAAATACAAAAGTTAGCCAGGTGAGCTGGCATGCACCTGTTGTCTCAGCTACTAGGTAGGCTGAGGCGGGAAGGTGGCCTGAGCCCAGGAGATCGAAGGTGCTGTGACCTGTGTTGGCGCCATCGATCCTGGGTGACAGAGGGAGATCCTGTCTCAAACAAACAAATGAAAAAACGTTTAGCTTTCTTGCTTGGGGTCATACAGCTGTAGTCAATGAGTTGCAGTTTATTCTGAAGCAAAATTAAAATCTCACCCTCCTTCCGGCATCCTATGAGCCAGAGTAACTATGCAATATGTAGAATCCAGGTAAAATAGAAAATGTGAGGCCTCTTTTAAAATTGTTAAGAATTTTAAGATGACGATAGCAGAGTATTAAATCAAGCAAAGCAGGCTTTTGAGAGCAGGACCCTATGTGACTGTGCAGGATACAAACCATTTAGCTATCTCTGCCTATAAAATTGGCATTCTTCAAAACCTACAAAGCTTTGGAGGAAGCCCAAAGACTAAGGCCTTATGCTCTACATGATGGCATCAGAAAATCATCATTTTGACTTGCTCTAGGCCCAAATACATTTTTGTTTTATATTGAAAAATAATGTCGAACACATAGATAAGCAAAACCACTTTTATATAAACTGCATAGAAATAATTAAAGCACACATTAGTTTTTATGAAAAGAACATGTCTATCTCACTGAAAAGCAAACCTCAAGAGGTAATTAACTTGAAAGAATCATGATGAGTTTTACAAAATATTCTCACAGTGGATAGGTTTCTGCTATTTTATTTTTACATTATTTGAAAGTTTATAGAATACATTTTGGATTAGTACAAATACTATAAGTATAAACAAAACAACAAATATCCTACTAGTACTTAGTGTAAAATGTGCTGTTTTAGTTTTTCATTTAATTAGTGAGAATATTCATATTTGCTGAAAACAAATATTCATATTTGTTTTCCTTCCTACTCTGAAATTTGCTTTTATCTGCACACTTATATTAATAGTTGTAGCAGAATTTACAGTGAGACCAGCAGATTATTATTATTTTAGCCCTCATTATATCTATGTATGTTGTTTGGTTTAATTGACAAGTTATAGTCTTGAAAATAGTATAGGCCTATAAATTTTTTTAATTTTTAGTTTAACACTTACCTAATTTTATGAAAAATGACTTCATATTACATTATATTACTTTTATTACAGTGTGATGAATTGGTACATGTATGGAAATGTACATGAAAGGCTTATATATTTATACACATGGCAAAAGAGCTAAATTGTAACTGTAAAAGTGGCTGAAAATAATGCGAACACTGAAAAAACTGGAATATTTTTAGTTACCTGTAAATGTTAAAGAGCATGAATGAAATCACAGCTTCTGCAATTATAATTGCCTTTAATTTTTTTTTTTTTACTAAAATCACCAACCACTGTATTCCAGAAGCAATTAAATCTTAGCCACATAAAAATAAATTGTTGAGCAGCCACATTTTTCTCCCAACATATATATTATATCCAGTCTTCTCATATGTCATAAAATAGAAATAACAGGTCTTTCCAAACACCTTCACCATTAGAAGAGAAAAAAAGAAAATGGAAAAAGGAAAGAATCTGATGTGTGATTTTTTTAAGATAAATATTTCCCTTAGAGAATAATTTTAAAAAGAATTCACATACCTTTCAGAATAAAGTCAATATGGATGCAGTCATGTAATGGACACCAATAAGATCTGTATAGAAATTGTAAATGGCAAGAATGAGGGAGAAAGCAAAGAAAACATTATTTGTTTTGTCTTCCTTTGATTTAAAATTTTCTGTTGTTTCTGGACCTTCAAGAAAGAGTAGTAAAAATAAAAGGACCACATGACAAATACTATAATAAAAACATTGAAATTGAATATGAATTATTTCTCCTTAAGTTTCACTCTTCCCATTTAAGGATTGCGTGACCCTGGACACACCCAAACATTCACTGAAATTCTTCTCATTTCTTAGGTCAATGCTATAATATCTACTTTCATTAACAATGAAAACAATGTACATATCAATAACTGGAACATTATCTAGTATTTATTAATAAATACCAATGATTAATAATTTTATTGGAATACAATTAGATAAAATATTTATAGAAGTTCCATGGGTTTATAGCTGATACAACCAGCTATTCTTAAAATTTCTATACTGATATTTCACAGTGCACATTAGCTGGTATTCTTCAGTAAAGCTATAAGCTATTTTCAGTACCTTCCAATTAATCAAAACTCTTCAAAATTTATTTTCAATAAAATTTGCTTTTAAGGTACTATAAACATATCTTTCAATACTTGTTTAGTTTTTATGCCTAGTAAGTACATTGATAATATTTGAAATTGCCTTGCATGTGTAAAAATTGTGTATGAATTATACATTTGATTAGGATTGAAAAGTCATTCATAGAGGGAAACTATCTTTGAAATAGATCTAAATTTATATCTAACCAAAATATATATGTAATGTGCATTTAAAAATAAAATTGTTTCTACATAGATGAATTGTTGCTCTCCTTATTTCATTAAATTATATCTCATTGCTAGAACAGGTAAATTGGGAAAATTTGGGTCTTATTGATGATATTTTCTCTTTATTTCTTATGTCTCCAGCCTAAAGAGTTACATTCCAATTTATTAAAATAATACAATAATTATTTGATTTAAAAATTTTATGAAACAGCTAATATGAACCCAAGCAGAAGTTCAACTTGACAATAAAGATCATAAAAACAGTCTCCTCATCAACCTCTATGTTAACACAAACTGATAATTTCATCTATTGATAATATTCTTGACTTTGATTACCTTTATAATTTCTATATCATTGTCAAGAATAAAAACAACATTAAGCTATGGAGTGACTAGATTTTAGAAAAACTGCCTAAATGTGTTATTATTGAATATTAAAATGAAAGCTATTTAGCATTAAACATTACTTTAAAAAAATTTGTACACTGATCATTTTAATATCTAACTTTCTGTCTGGCCGATGGAATCTGAAAGAAGTAAATTTTTAAAACATAGAAAAATATTTCTCAATTTATCAGATTTATGAGACACTAGCTCCTAAATTTTATGCACTAACATTTTTAAAACCTAGACTTCTATGCGTCACCCCAGAAAATAAAAAAAAAAAAATGCCCAGCTAATCACAATAAAACTGAGAAGATATATGGCTACATTTTACTCCAAAAATGCTTCAAAACAATAGAGCATGCCACTTTCGATATACCAGCCTATGCAGCTCATCTCTAAATAAGTAATCAGAGCACTTGTATTTTACCTTAAGGTAGAATGAAATTCTAAAAACTACTGTCATTTGGGTGATTTTATTAAGTACATGAATGTCATATTAAAATTAGCTTAGATAAAATTATAGCTCACTTCAGTGTAATTTACATTTATTTTCATTTCTTTCTGGTAAGTGAAAATTACTGTTTTGATCTTAAATTTAGTATTGCTTCAAAAATAGAAATAGTTTGCTATTTAATTAGAAAACTGTATCTTACAAAGAAAAAATGGAGAAACATTACCACCCTTGCATTGAAAGTAAAATTTCTGTATTTACCTGAATTATTTGAAACAAATAAACCTGAGGTTCTATCTAATGTGTTCTAGATGTAAATTGTCATTATAAGTTCTTTTCTCTCTTTTAAATTGGCTATCCTAATCTTAAATTGAGATACCTTAATATTAAAATTCCTTTTTTTTTTTTAAGTAACTCAAGTGTTCCTTGGTTACAATTTGAGAGTTTTCATAGTTTTCCAACCCTTGTTGAAAGAAATTGAAATTACACTATAGAAACTATTGTGAGAAATTTGGGTTAGGATCAAATGAATTAATTTTAATATAATTCAAATGACTCTATTAACAAAATGAAAGCCACGATAAATATTGCTATTTTAATTTAAAATTTTTAAGCTAATCTTAAAAGTAAAGAAAGTTGCTCAATTCAAATAACATCTCCTGAGCTTTTGTAGAGGATTTGCAGAAATAAACACTAGAATTCATAATTATCAATATTAAGTGTTTTCGCAATGTGAAAATATAGGGAGTTGATTTTTTTTTTAGTTCCACGGTAGTCAGAATAGAGAACATTCAAGTATCAGGCTAATGGTAGTAAGTGGAAAACGTGATGATAGATAATAATTTACAAAGAAAAGTGCTAAATAATGCACATTGCAGATAAAAAGTAAATGACTAACAGGTTGATGGATTCTAAATTACTGTCATTTCAGGAAAAAAAATTCACAGTTTTCATTATTATGAATGGCTCAATAAAAATGTGCAAGAAACAATGAAAATACCAAATCATCACAAAATTTTCTTTTTGAAGTAAGAGATAAAACAGTTTAATGTTCTGTGTATACATATACAGTGAAATCACTTCTTTTCTAAGATAACAAAAATTCCAACTAAAATCTTTATAGATATAAAAAATAGAAATATATACATAAATATTGTAATTTTGCAACTTTAAATAAAACAATTTATTTCTTTTCTTCCGATTCCAGTTGACACACACACACATATATGTTTTATTGCATTTTAGGTTCTGGGGTACAGGTGCAGAACATGCACAATTGTTGCATAGGGCATACATGACAATGTGGTTTGCTGCCTCCATCCCCATCACCCATATCTGGCATTTCTCCCCACGTTATCCCTCCCCAACCCCCTACACTCCACTATCCCTTCCCTAGTCTCCTCCCACAGATCTCAGTGTGTGATGCTCCCCTCCCTGTGTCCATATGTTCTCACTGTTCAACACCCACCTATGAGTGAGAACATGCGGTGCTTGATTCTCTGTTCCTGTGTTAGTTTGCTGAGAATGATGGTTTCCAGGTACATCCATGTCCCTGCAAAGGACACGAACTCATCGTTTTTTTATGGCTGCATAGTATTCCATGGTGTATATGTGCCACATTTTCCCTGTCCAGCCTCTCATCGATGGACATTTGGATTGGTTCCAAGTCCTTACTACTGTAAACAGTGCTGCAATGAACATAGGTGTGCATGTGTCCTTATAATAGAATGATTTATAATCCTTTGGATATATACCCAGTAATGGGATTGCTGGGTCAAATGGAATTTCTATTTCTATTTCTTGAGGAATCACCACACTGTGTTCCACAATGGCTGAACTAATTTACACTCTCATGAACAGTGTAAAAGTGTTCCTATTTCTCCACATTCTCTCCAGCATCTGTGGTCTCCAGATTTTTTAACAATCACCATTCTAACTGGTGTGCGATGGTATCTCAATGTAGTTTTGATTTGCATTTCTCTAATGACGAGTGATGATGGGCATTTTTTCATATGTTTATTGGCCTCATATATGTCTTCTTTTAAAAAGTGTTTGTTCATATCCTTTGCCCACTTTTGAATGGATTTTTTTGTTTTTTTCTTGTAAATCTGTTTTAGTTATTTGTAGATTTTGGATATAAGTCCTTTGTCAGATGGGTAGATTGCAAAAATTTTTTCCCATTTTGTTTGTTGCCAGTTCAGTCTAATGATTGTTTCTTTTGCTGTGCAGAAGCTGTGGAGTTTAATTAGATCTGATTTGTCTACTTTGGTTTTTGTTGCCAATGCTTTTAGTGTTTTAGTCATAAAGTCCTTGCCTATGCCTATGTCCCGAATGGTTTTGCCTAGGTTTTCTTCTGAGGTTTTTATGGTGTTAGGTCTTGTATTTAAGTCTTTAATCCATCTGGAGTTAATTTTAGTGTAAGGTGTCAGGAAGAGGTCCAGTTTATGCTTTCTGCACAATGGCTAGCCAGTTTTCCCAACACCATTTATTAAACAGGAAATCCTTTCCCCATTGCTTATTTTTGTAAGGTTTGTCAAAGATCAGATGGTTGTAGATATGTGGTGTTGCCTTTGAGGCCTCTGTGCTGTTCCATTGGTCTGTATCTCTGTTTTGGTACCAGTACCAAGCTGTTTTGATTACTGTAGTCTTATAGTATAGTTTGAAGTCAGGTAGAGTGATGCCTCCAGCTTTGTTCTTTTTGCTTAGAATTGACTTAGCTAGCGGGCGCTCTTTTGATTCCATATGAAGTTTAGGTGTTTTTTTACAGTTCTGTAAAGAAGGTCATTGGTAGCTTGATGGGGATATTGTTGAATCTATAAATTACTTTGGGTTGTATGGCCATTTTCACGATATTGATTCTTCCTAACCAAACAGAACCAAAGATAAAAACCATAAGATTATCTCGATAGATGCAGAGAAGGCTTTCAACAAAATTCAACAGCACTTTATGCTAAAAACTCTCAATAAACTAGGTATTAATGGAACGTATCTCAAAATAATAAAAGCTATTTATGACAAACCCACAACCAATATCATACTGAATGTGCAAAAACTGGAAGCATTCCCTTTGAAATCTTGCACTAGACAAGGATGCCCTCTCTCACCACTCCTATTCCATATAGTATTGGAAGTTCTAGCCAGATCAATCAGGCAAGAAAAAGAAATAAAGGGTATTCAATTAGGAAAGGAGGAAGTCAAATTGTCTCTATTTGCAGATGACATGATTGTATATTTAGAAGACTCTATTGTCTCAGCCCAAAATCTCCTTAAACTGATAAGCAACTTCAGAAAAGTCTCAGGAAACAAAATTAATGTGTAAAAATCACAAGCATTCCTATACACCAATAACAAACTTAAAGACAGCCAAACCAAGAACGAACTCCCATTCACAATTGCTACATAGAGAATAAAATACCTAGGAATACAACTAAGAAAGGATGTAAAGGATCTCTTCAAGAAGTACAAACCACTGCTCAACGAAATAAGAGAGGACACAAATAGATGGAAAAACATTCCATGCTCATGGTTAGGAACAATTTATTTCTTTATTTTTTTTTTTTAGTATTTACTTCAGCTTTATTTAACTTTTATTTTAAGTTCAGTGGTCCATGTGCAGGTTTGTTACATGAGTAAATGTTTGTCATGGGGGGTTGTTGTATAGATAATTTCATCATCCAGGTATTAAGACTAGCATCCATTAGTTATTTTTCCTGATCATCTCCTTCTTCCCACACTTCACCTTCTGATAGGCCTCGGTGTGTGTTATTCTCCTCTATGTGTCTGTGTGTTCTCATCATTTAGCTTCCACTTATAAGTGAGAACATGCAATATTTGGTTTTCTGTTCCTGTGTTAGTTGGCTAAGAATAATGGCCTCCATCTCCACCTATATCCCTGCAAAGAACATGATCTTGTTCTTTTATATGACTACATAGTATTCCATGGTGTATATGTACCACATTTTCTTCATCCAGTCTATCACTGATGGGCATTTGGGTTGATTTCATGTCTTTGATATTGTGAATAGTACTGCAATGAACATATGTGTGCATGTGTCTTTATAATAGAATGCTTTATATTTCTTTGGATTTATACCCAGTAATGGGGTTGCTGGGTAACAACAATTTAAATAGAAAAGAAGATCGTTGATCACCGATGCCTTGTTTATTTCCTTTTCATAATGTAAGTATCAAAGGAAACTAGCAGAAAAATTTTAACGGAGATAAGTGAGAAGAAACCTCTTATTTTATATAACATACTTATTTCAGTCAAGATTTTATTATTCTTCTTAGGTTAATTAATATTTTCATTTCATTCTAATACTTCTTTATGACTCAATATATCAAGCATGCAGAATTGTGAACAATATTTGAAACACCTGTAAATCAACTTTAGACCTAAGAACTTGCAGAACAGAATGTGCTCATTTGACTTGGGAAATGATGATTATGGCTAAAAGCCAAAGAAATGAGCTATTACTTCAGACAATAAAGCTGAGCTATTACTTCACACTTAGTGAAGAAAACACTGCCAACTAGAAATGCAAAAACTTGATTACAAAATTCAGACAATTCTCCATTAAACTGAACCAAATATTACGTAAAAGAATATCATCTTTTTTCAATGAACCTAGTATTTCTGTTCACAAAATCCAAGCTTCACTTACCTTTTCCTAGTTATTAGTACATATATTTTATGAAAGCCTTTTCAAAACTAATTATAAATATTATATTAAGCAGTTATCTAAAGTAGAAAATGCCTTAATGTGTCAAGTCCTGACACATAATCTGTGAAGAATATTTTGTCTTTGCTGATCCTCTCAGTTTTATACTGACATTCTTTTAATTTCTGCTATTATTGACATTTTCCATATAACTTCTTAGGATTTTTCTTGCTCTTCTGTTTTTCTAACTAATTGAAATAGATGTTGCCATGCAAATATGGGGGATACCATATAGCAGACACAGTAGATATTATGTACACTTTTTTATTATTGGAAGAATGTGAGAGGCAGATCGGTACCAGGTAGAGGTATTCTGTTATCTATTTACTACATCAAAGAAGTCTTGCAGAACTGAATGTCAGACTTGAGAAAAAGTTCCAACAGGCTGATAAACTTTTGACTGTCTGATTAAAGAGCAAACTAGAATATATTTTCATCTTTCTACCAGTGAGAACTCTGAAGAACATGTCTTAAGGATTCTGGTGGAGCCCTGTGATTCACCAACCAATTCCTGATAATGTTGAAATGTTTCTTTACTTTGCATTACTTTTTTTCCTGCTTGGCTCAGCCTGGTCCTCATTCTTGCTCATACATCACATTATCCAACAATACACTTGCATCTAAACGTTTGTCCAGTTCCTGTCTTCTGTCTAGCCTGGGTTAGACAAGGCTGCTTATTCCTCACAGTTATAACCAATAAGCATGATATAACAAAGGACAATTTTAGTGCCCCTTATAAAAAAAAAAAAGATCTGAAGAAATTATTAACAAATTAAATCCAAGCTTATAGACAACCGATAATGTAGAAAAAAATTATCAACTAAAAACAGACCAAGTAATATTTGTATTAGAAATGCATGATCAGCTTTACAAAAATTAGTGAATAGAATTTATACCAATACATATGCAGGTTCCAGGATAAAAATTGCATCATTTTAATAGATACAGAAAATGGCAAAATTCTAAAGTCATATTTGATGAACATGTACTCTGATTAGGAAGTAAATAAACTGACTTACTTTAATAAGAGATAAAAATATACTATTATAGCTATGTATTTGTCTCAATGTAGTTTAATAAATATTATCATGTTGGCATCATATTTATCCTTGCTTTTCTCCTATATGTATATCCTGAATAATATGATTTTTCATTTGTTTGTTTGTTTGTATGTTTGTTTGTTTGCTTCTGAAATGGAGGTGCCCATGCTGGAGGCAATGATGTGGTCTCAGCTCACTGCAACCTCACCTTCCCAGGTTCAAGTGATTCTCCTGTCTCAGCCTCCAGAGTAGCTGGGATTACAGGCACCCAACACCGTACCCAGTTAATTTGTGTATTTTTAGCAGAGAAGGGGTTTCACCACATTGGTCAGGCCAGTCTCGAACTCCTGACCTCAGGTGATCCACCAGCCTTGGCCTCCCAAAGTGCTGGGATTACAGAAAATGGTTATAATATGTTCTACATACATATATGATATAAGATCTAAATATATGGGAACAAATGACAAAAATCATATCCATGAATAAGAAGACTCAATAACACAATACTGCAACAGAGGTATCTGATCTTCAATTTATCTATAGATTTCAAAGATATCCAAATCAAAATCTCACCAGAATTTTTGTGGAAATTGTCAATCTAATTCTAATATATATACAGAAATATAAAAAGAATAGTCAAGATAAACAATAAAAATACAAATTTGAAGAAATGTATAGCATTTATAAATGTATTTATTAAAATATATAATAAATAGAGATAGATGTATTGATGTAAAGAAAAACAAAAAGATCAATATAATAGAGTTCAAAGTTGGAACAGAAAAACCTATGCACAGAACTTGAGTCATGATCAAATGCACTATAGAGAACTTGAGAAAAAAAAGTTTCAATAAATGACACTGTTGTATTTGCATGTTAATGTAGTAGAAAGAATATTTCCCCAACTCCAATTTAGGTACAAACATAAATTCCAGTTGACCATAAACCTACGTAATAAAAAATGAATCATTAGAGAATTATATAGAATTAAGATATGAATTAATGTGTATGGTTTCTGAATAAAAGACATTAAATGGAAAAAAGAAATAATAGATTTTACTAAGAAAAACACGAATTTGGGCACGAGTACTTGGATCAAAGAACTTCTGTATCAAAACACACCAGAGAGAGTGGAAAATCAAACCAAAACTGGAAGAAAATTGTCCAATAAACATCACCAAAAAGCACTAATACTCAAAATGTACAGATTACCTTTGTAATTAAATTTTTTTACAAAGAGCCCAAAAGAAAATAATAAGAGCTAAAGCTTGAACTCTCACTTCAAAAACTGAGAATGGAAATCTAAATAGCCAATGAACATATCAAAAAGTTATAACTTCAAAAGAGTATTTAGGGAGATGCAAATTTAATCACAGTGGAATTTAACTAAAATTGATAAAAATTTAAAACAGACAACAGCAACAACAACCATTTATATAATCTTTGTTTTATTTCTTTACAGCAGCAATCATTACATGAATGTTCATTATATAGTAACTTTTTTTTTTTTTTTTTTTTTTTTTGAGACGGAGTTTCACTCATGTTACCCAGGCTGGAGTGCAATGGCGCGATCTCAGCTCACCGCAACCTCTGCCTCCTGGGTTTAGGCAATTCTCCTGCCTCAGCCTCCTGAGTAGCTGGGATTACAGGCACGCGCCACCATGCCCAGCTAATTTTTTGTACTTTTAGTAGAGACGGGGTTTCACCATGTTGACCAGGATGGTCTCGATCTCTTGACCTCGTGATCCACCCGCCTCGGCCTATAGTAACTTTTAAATGACATCCATGGTGTGCCATTTTCCTAGTCTACAGAAAAAATAGAAAAAAGGAGATTTTATTTACTTTTTCTCTCATTGTCAACAATGACTTGTTCTCATTTTTTGCTGTATGACTATTTTTTTTAACCATACAGAGAAGAATTCTACCTCTTTTATCAGATGTGCTAATATTAAATTTTGACAATTTATTAAGAAGATTAAAGACCAGGCACAGTGGCTCATGCTTGTAACCCCAGCACTTTAGGAGGCCGAGGCAGGAGGATCACCTGAGGTTGGGAGTACAAGACCAGCTTGGCTAACATGGCGAAACCTCATCTCAAAAAAAAAAAAAAAAATCATCTGGGCATGGTGGGCATGGTGGGCATGGTGGTGCACAACTGTAATCTCAGCTACTTGGAGGGCAAGGCAGCAGAATTGCTTGAACTTGGAAGCTCCACCTTCCAATATTGGCTGCAATGAGCCAATATCATGCCACTACACTTTAGACTGGGTGTCAGAGTGAGACTTCATCTCAAAAAAAAAAAAAAGATAGAAAAAGAAATCCTTGGGAGGCTGAGGTGGGTATATCACAAGGTCAAGAGATCCTGGCCAACATGGTGAAACCCCGTCTGTACTAAAAATACAAAAATTACCTGAGCATGCTAGCATGCGCCTGTAGTCCTAGCTACTCAGGAAGCTGAGGCAGGAGAATCATTTGAACCCAGGAGGCAGAGGTTGCAGTGACACCAGATCGTGCCACTGCACTCCAGCCTGGCGACAGAGCAAGACTCCATTTCAAAAATAAAGGAAAAGAAAAAGAAAGTCATTTTAGAGTGATCATAGAGATATCTTTATTCTTCACTTATAAAATTGTGTTAATGATGGTATAATTTATTGAACTGGTATTTTACAGAGTCTGATAAATCTTTCAATGATGGGCACAGTGTAAAGGAGGCAACTTTAAGACATATACATGGAAATGACATCCTCGGAGTTCCTGATTTGGCTAACGCAATTCAGAATGAACTGACTAAAACTGAACTTTTCTCCTCAAATCCTTGACCTGCAGTAGTATTGTTCTCACATATGTTTCACATAAAAAACCGAAACTGTAACTACTTCACTGTCCTCTAAGGTCTTCCCACTCAAATCATTGTCCAAAGATCAGCAGCAAATTTGAGGCACCACCCTACACTGACTAATCAGAATTTGCATTTTTAGCAAGATTCACAGATGATTTGTATGAAAATTAAAGTTTTATAAGAATTGTCCTACAGTCCTCTAACAAAACATATGTTTGATCTGAAGGTATAAAATAATGCATCCTGTGTTATTAGATGTTATATAAATTTCAAAGCAAAATAAACACACAGGCTAATTATTTTTACCATTGAATAATTTTACCAAAGCATGTGAATGACATTTACTCATTTCCTTTTGAGTTTTTCAAAAGGACATTCAAATGCAGAAAAAGTGATGTTGAAGTGGGGAAATGTTTTCAAAAATCAAAGCAAGCAGAAGCATTACCACTATTTGCATTAAAATATTTAGAAGAGTAGAATTAAGATTAATCAAAATCAAGTATGATAATGGAAAACATAAAGGAACCGTCCTCAAATAATTAAACAAATAACTGCTATATGATCCAGCAATACCACTGCCAGGTACATATCCATAGGCATAAAATCTGTGTGACAGAGATTTGTCTTCATTCCCATGTTCTTTGAGCATTATTTCACAATAGCAACTTAAATGTTTATGAATGGCAATGGGTGAATAGATAAAGAAAATGTGCTTATATGTACACAATGGAATACTATTTAGCTTTAAGAAAAAAGGAAATCCTATAGTCACGACAAAATGGATGCACATATGGGACATGTTAAGTGAAACAAGCAAGATACAGAAAGACAAATACTACATGATCTCACTTATATGTAGCTTCTGAAAAAGTGGAACTCATAGAAGCAGAAAGTGGAATGATGGTTATCAGGGACTGGTTGGGGGGATCAATATTGAGATAAAAAGGATACAAAATTATAGTTAGGCAGGAGGAATACGTTCAAGAGGTCTCTTGTGGTGAGTATAGGTGATAAAAATGTGCTGTATGCCTAAAATCCTTAAGAGAATGAATAAAGTGTTCTCACCACACACACACACACACACACACACACACACACACACACACGGATAGGTATGGAAGGTAATATATATGTTAATTAGCTTGATTTGGCCATTTCATAATGTATTTATATTTTAAAACATTATGTTATGCAGGATAAATATGCACAAATTTTATTTGTCAATTAAAAATAATGACAAAATTAAAAATTTGTTTTAAAAATTGATAAAACCAGCTTAAGAAAAAAGAAAAAAAACAAAAAAAATTACTATTTTAGAACACATTAAATATGACAATGGTCAGAAAGCTATATGGGTTTTAATGAAAAACAAGCCTTAGCTATTTCTATAACATAAAATAAATATGATGAATTTAATTTTAGCAATAATTCCTTCCAGTTATTTAGAGCCTAAACTAATTACCAGGAACATAGAATGAAACAGAAAATTCTGTTTACATCACTTAACAGCCCAGCACTCAAGTCTTTCTTTCTTTTTTGCCATTTATCTATTTGTTATTTTATTTATTTATTTTTATTTTATTGCACTTTAGGTTCCGGGGTACATGTGCAGAACATGCAGGATTGTTGCATAGGTACATACATGGCAATGTGAGTTGCTACCTCCATCCTCATCACCTATATCTGGCATTTCTCCCCATGTTATCCCTCCCCAACTCCCTACCCCGCACTGTCCCTCCCCTAGTCCCATGCAACAGACCCTAGTGTGTGATGCTCCCCTCCCTGTGTCCATGTGTTCTCATTGTTTAACACCCACCTGTGAATGAGAATGTGATGTGTTTGATTTTCCGTTCTTGTGTCAGTTTGCTGAGAATGGTGGTTTCCATATTCATCCATGTCCCTACACAGGACACGAACTCATTCTTTTTTATGGCTGTATAGTATTCCATGGTGTATATGTGCCACATTTGCCCTGTCCAGTGTATCATTGTGGGCATTTGGGTTGGTTCCAGGTATTTGCTATTGCAAACAGTGCCACAATGAACATACGTGTTCATGTGTCTTTATAATAGAACGATTTGTAATCCTTTGGATATATACCCAATAATGGGATTGCTGGGTCAAATGGAATTTCTATTTCTAGGTCCTTGAGGTATCACCACATTGTCTTCCACATTGATTGTACTAATTTACACTCCCATCAACAGTGTAAAATTGTTCCTATTTCTCCACATCCTCTCCAGCATCTGTTGTCTCCAGATTTTTTAATGATCGCCACTCTAACTGGTATGAAATGGTATCTGAATGTGGTTTTGATTTGCATTTCTCTCACGACCAGTGATGATGGGCATTTTTTCATATGTTTGTTGTCCTCATATATGTCTGCTTCTGAAAAGTGTCTGTTCATATCCTTCACCCACTTTTGAATGGGGTTGTGTGATTTTTCTTGTAAATGTGTTTTAGTTCTTTGTAGATTCTGGATATTAGCCCTTTGTCAGATGGGCAGATTGCAAAAACTTTTTCCCATTCTGTTGGTTCCCACTTCACTCTAATGATTGTTTCTTTTGCTGTGCAGAAATCTTCCATTACAGTTTTTTTTTTTTTGAGATGGAGTTTCACTCTTGTTACCCAGGCTGGAGTGCAATGGCGGGATCTCAGCTCATGGCAACCTCCGCTTCCTGGGTTCAAGCAATTCTCCTGTCTCAGCCTCCCAAGTAGCTGGGACTATAGGCACCATGCCCAGCTGTTTTTTGTATTTGTAGTAGAGACGGGATTTCACCATGTTGATCAGGATGTTGATCTCACCATGTTGATCACCATGTTGATCTCTTGACCTCGTGATCCACCTGCCTCGGCCTCCCAAAGTGCTGGGATTACAGGTGTGAGCCACCATGCCCGGCTTACAGTTTTTGATTTGTTTGTCTTTCTATTTTCAGAGGTACCAAAGCCTGCATTAATACTTTAATTTCTACTGTGTATGGAATTTAATTTATATGTCATATTATTAATATTAAAAGCATATATTTCTTCTGCTAATACTTCTTAAGTGCCCCAAGCATAACAACATCATTAAATATAATAAGTAGTTACATTATTTTTAAGACTTTTATAATGGCAGAATATTTAAAAGTTTATTTTTTTACTGGGAATCCAGAATAATGTAGAGTTTAGATGGTTTATAATCGTATCAACCATCTATGGTTGTATGTAAGGGTCTTGTGTGCTGCTTTGCTTCCTTAAGTGATTTTAACTGCCTGTCTCCTGAGAAACTACTCAAGCTCTCCAGTTGAGAAGTCATGTATTATCTGTGCTCAACAATTTTGGAATGGCAGCATCCTCAAATAACCCTTCATAAAGTCTGTCCCCTATCAGACAATAGGGGCATAAATACCAAGAACATTTCATCCCAACCATCTCCTCTGTAGAACCGTAATGCACAATGACTTCCTGATTTCCTCTGCTATACCCTCATTCAACAACCTCTTCTCTTTTCATACCACTGCCAACCATGCATTTCTAACTGAATATACTTGCTATGATTTAGGAATTGCTTGCAGCTTCCTTATATCCCTGTCCCCATGTAGGTGGTCAGTCCTGTCTTCACTGAAACTTCTTTGGAAGATTCTCCGTGATCAATTACACAACTTAATTCTTAACTATCCACCCAGTTCCACTCCCTCTTGCCATCCTGCTTCATGCCCTTAAGGCCAGGTTCTTTGGTATGCTTTAAATAATTCATGGAGTAACATAAAGGGCACAATAAAGTTAAATATCTAAGACAAAATATGTTTTATCTTTCCAAGAAAATTTGCCAGTGATCTTTTGTACATATTTTCTTCATTTTCTGTGAAGTAAAATATCTTGTGTGTGTGTGTGTGTGTGTGTGTGTGTGTGTGTGTGTGTGTGTTAAACAAAACCTATTGAACCAATGGAAGAAATATCAGACCTAGCAAAAGAGGATTGAAATCAAGTTGGTATAAGGCATGTAAATAGTCTTTGAGCAAAAATTACCCCATGAGGCACAACATACAGGTGTCACTTAACTTATATGCTAAATTATTTGCTTACGTACACTAAGTAATATTCATTGATTGACTTGGTTGCTAATTCTGCCTCTGCTAATAAGAAGTTATTCTGTCTTAGAAGTATCTTGTAACCTTATTGGGCCTTAGTTTTCACATCCGTAAAGAGTGGGGACCAGTTAAATGATCCCAAAAACTCCTTCTAGATCAAATACTTTATAATTAAGTTCTGTATTAGAACAAAGATATTGAAATATGTGTGACAGATAATTTAGGCAATAATCTGTGTATACCTGGAAATAGCAAAGGAGCTAAAAAAGCAGAATCAGCTTTCAAATTAGAGCAGAGTTGGCTTCAAATAACAGCTCTATCACTTGAAGTCAAGAGTTTGAGACCAGCCTCGTCAGCGTGGTAAAAACCTATCACTGCTAAAAATATAAAAATTGGCCTGGCATGGTGGCGGACGTCTGTAGTCCCATCTACTTGAGAGACTGAGGCTTGAGAATCGCTTGAACCCAGAAGGTAGAGGTTGCAGTGAGTGGGCTCACACCACTGCACTCCCTCCTGTGAGGCAGTGAGACTCTGTCTCAAAAATAAATAAACAAACAGTCCCATCAATACACATAGCATCTTGTGGAAGGCATGTAAACTTCCAGAGACTCGTTTTCTTGTTATTCATTTATTAAGACAGGGTCTAGCTCTGTCACCCAGGCTAGTGTGCAGTGGGGTGATCTTGGCTTACCGCAGCCTCGAACTCCTGGGCTCTGTCAATCCTCTTGCCTTAGCCTTCTGAATAGCTAGGACTAAAGGTCTGCACCACCATGCGCACCTACTTTTATAAATTATTTAGAGAGATGGGGCTGTGTTATGTTGCCCAGGCTTGTCTGGAACTCCTGGCCTCAAGCAATCCTCCCACCTCACCCTCCCAAAGTGCTGGGATTACAGGCATGAGCTACTGCGCTCAGTCTTTCTTATTCTTTAAATTAACAGATTAACATGTGAATGGAAGGTTCTAAGAAGAAAATAAGTTAAATATCTGTAGAACAACTCAGTGTATTGGTCCATAGCAACTTCTAGATCCCTTTTAAACACTAAATGACTATTCATATTCAGTTTCAAAATATATCTAGATTATCTGAGTGCTGCAATTAAGTAGTGTAGTGACAGTTGTGATAAGATACATATTTAATCTCTCACATGCAGCTTTCCTCCTGGGCTATAGTATACTTTACTTTTTTGGAAAAACATATGAGAATTTAATGAATCATATGCTGAGATATTTGGTAAAATGTAAGTATATTTGCATTTATCATTAATGCTTGTGCACAGATTTGAGGTTATTGTTTGATTTCTCATGTGAAGCAGAATGGATTTTATAATGTTCATTGCAGAAATGGTAACTGCTTTAACATAAAAGCAATTAAGATGCTGTGAAGGTTACCATGTTCAAACTTTTGGTTTCACCTTCCAGAACTGGAAATAGAATATTGTTTATAGAGGTCCTTCCTTCCTAAAATTGCATTCTTGCATTTATATTGGCCTTCAGGGAAAATGCAAGCACATTGATTTAACTTGGTAGAAGAGGACACAACATTTTAAAAATGTAATTTTTGTGTTGATGTAAATGTACCCAGAGGACTAAGGGTTGATCTACACTTTAGATAAATTTGAATAAGCAAGATTCAAATTCTAAATACTTCTTTGATTACCCATGGGAAAAAACTTATTTAGTATGAGTTTGAAAATGTGCATCTTAGAACATTTTAAACAATCACTGCTAAAAATGAAATACATCTAAATTATTCTCATTATTGCAATAATCTATATAGTATATCAAACTTTCCTAATTTTAAGTAAATTTGACAATAGCTTATTGGAAATATATATTAGTAAATTATGAAATAAGGTTAACATGATTAACCTTGCAATACCGCGAGATCAACATGATTAACCCTGCAAGAGCTCCTCTAAAATACTTAAATGGGTTGGGTATTAAAGGCAATTCAGTAGTAATGGGGTGAATAAAAGACTTGGGTTTAAGAAATTATCCTTAATCCTTGAATTGATTTAGTGAAAATATTCTGTCTCTGAGCATATAGAGCAAGTAAAAAGTTAGTATTTATTGTTTAATATAGAAAGATATATGAAAGCAATTATGTATATCGGTTTCTTTGAATTACATACTTTCTAGTCAGTTTTGGCCCAAACATAGGGCTTTTTAAGGTCAAACTCCATTTATTTATTTAGACTGATATATTAAAGTCTTCTTCTCTTATTTTAATTATAGCAAATTATATATAGTCATAAATCAAGAACACTTTTAGATATTTTGGTTTATGCTTAGCATTTTGGGAGATTTTCACGGCCTACATAATTTTAATTAGAACTGTGCTCTTAGTTATGGTCTTCTTCTATTTCACATCACCATCATTTAAATTAATTTACCATTATTTGTTATGTATTATTACACATAGAGTACTATGTTGACAGAATAAAATCATCAGGAGCTTATATCTGATGTAAGACTAATAAAGATATAACTACACAGGACACAGAAAACTATCAGTGAATTTCACAATATGCTCAATATATGATAGACAAGGACCTTTATGGAAGTAAAAGGAATATTTAACTTTGATTCACCAGTGCTGCCTAAAAAGAAAATGTCAATATGTGATATTCAGCTACATAGAGATTTGTAATGACTTGCATTTATCATTATTGCATTCTCTTTGGATTCCTTGGCATGTGTCCTCTTTTTCAGTGATTCACAATGAAGCTGGTAGTATCCATGTGAGCAGTCTCAAAATTAAAAGGATGGCAATGTTATATTTGAAAGCTCTTTGTATAATCAGCAATAGACTTTTTATTATATGAAATAACACTGATATATAAATCTTGAAAATGACATCAGAAAAGAATCCAGATAGCCTGATGAAAAATAAATGGTACCTAATGTATTTTTCACATTGACCATGGCAGTGATTTATTATGCTGTCTAAGATGCTAAATATATATCATAAATCCCTCCAACAGGAGTCTTGTATTCATTCATCTCTTTTACATAAGCCAGAATTTCCTCTTTTTATAAACTTGTTTGCAGAAAGAAAATTATTTTTTAAGTGCCATTTAAATCCAGTGATTTTACATTGGAAGAAAAAACTCAACAAGATTTTGTTTTGTTTTGTTTTGTTTTGTTATATTCAACTTCAGTAGAAATATTACCAAACTGGAAATAAATGTTTCTACTCAAGATGTCCTTTGTGTAGGAGAGAACAAAGTACTCAGCTCACTGTCTTAAGTGTCTATTTCACCCTTTATGACACATAAACCCAACAGAAAGGAGAAAGAGAAAAATATATGAGTGTAAAATATGGAATTACTGTGTTAGGTAATTCATTGTTTTTTATATATTCTGTCTGAATTATAAATGTTATTAACTATTTTCTTAGTTGAGCACACTGTTAATACCTCAACTCAATTTTCAACATTTTCCGTAGGAGTATTATCAAATAGCATGTAAAATGAGAACATATTAATCACAGAACAAAGAGATTAAGGTGAATTTATTTCTGTCTGTCTACTTGTCTGCTTAAAAAGGAAATAAAAAGTGTTTTATCATAGAAACTTGTAAAATATGTTTTTGAGCTTAAGAGTTATGCATTCCAGGGAACTTAATATATAATCTATTTTTCCCCGGGGATAACTTTCAGCAATTTAAGAAGAACTAATTATCACTGAATAACTGGACTCAAGGCTCTCCAAAGGAAGGCCTGCTCTTGCATTTAATCTTTTATCAGAGGTCCTTGCCATCAAAAGTTTGCATCATTTGTTCATTGTTGCATTAACTACTCTGCCAAAGCAGGGCGCTCAGCTTGTTTGACTTTTAATACAATTTGTTCTATTATGCACAAATGACAATGTTTGTAAAATTTAAAAGCACTGTTTTTCTTAGATCTCATTTCAGATTTTATAATATCCTTTAATTTGGGCATCGTCTTGATAACATGAAGTGTGAAAACAAATGACTGTGAATCAGAAATAAATATACAGCATAAATATAAGGAAACAAAGTAAGGTAACCTAAGTAAAAGTTGTGCAAAAAAGCAAACTCACATACATTTTTTCTGAATTGTTTGGAAAAAGAGTGCATATGAGTTTCAATCCTGAATTCTAAATTTTGCGTCAAAATTTATGGTATATTACAGGTTTTAGCATTTTTAACTGACAACAGGAATGAAAAACCAATTCTAAACATCAAAAGAAGATTCAGAGTTGACTACCGTTTATGGATCAATTCCTGAATTGATAAAATAGGAATTTTAAAAGATTTCAGATATGAAATGGAGTGCTCAGCTTTTATATAAAGCTTTGCAGCAAAGAACCCAGCAATAAAAGTTAATTTGAGTTCAACTAGTTTATAGGTATATTTAAATATAAAATGTAAATACTTAAATTTTCAATATTTGAGTAAATTTTTTAAAGTTCAGCACGTCTCTTACAACATTTGTGAATCAAATTTAAGACATTTGTCATGGTTATCTATGTTTGTACTTTGGTTGTGTTCTATGGATGAAAAAATAAAATAAAATATAATAACTTACATGGAATAGCCTCTGATTTCAAGATGCTCTCAACTGAATAGGGAAACCAACCCGTATACATAATGCAGTATAAACACATCATTTAAATCTATTTATAAGCAAAAAAGATATAAGTAAATTATAAAGCTAGAATTATAACAACTATGATTACAAATGCATGACTGTATATAGGGAGAATACATAAATCAATCTGAGAGGTTATTAATATGCAATGGGATAATTGGTGAAGACATTTCCTAAACACAGTAAGCTGGCAATATGAAACATTTATTGATTCATGAAAAGAGAATTGATAGAATCATAAGTGTATTTTAGGCTTAGAGTGAGATAATGATTTGAAGAATGACTTAGTAATACTATCGCTGTGATGAAAGTGTGACCTTAGACTTGTAAGAGTCAGTGGAAAGTAGAAAGTGATTGGTGTACTTTTTTTTTTTTTAACATTGGACAAACACATATGCAATAGGGGTACATAAATGTTTCTTATCTAAAAATTTTTCAGTTTCTTTATTCATATCTTGTAAGAGCTTGTGAGAGTGTAATTCAAGATTGACATTTTAACAGAAAATTTCAAAAACACTTCCTATATGAATTAGTCAAAGAAAGAAAGTTTATGCCAAAATAATTATAGCCAAAAAACACATAGCAGCATTTATTGTCAGTGAAGCTACAAAGTAATCATCAGAAGCTACTAAAATTTTTTCATATGTCAGAACTAATTTCTTTTTCCTATGGATATGCAAGTTTTTAAAATAAATTTTGTGCTCTCAACAGAATTGCTAATATAACAATAAATGTAATATAGAGTATATATTTATACTCTTACTTTTATTTGTATTTTGTGGGGGTTCTAGGCATTACAAACTACTGTTTTAAAATTTCACTTTTTAACAAAGATAAAACAGTATTCTGAGAATCTGAATCTTAACCCTAAAGTGTGTAGCTAATCTATCTACAATTATGGCCAGCCTGATCACTTTCTTAAAATCTAATGGAGACATTTTTTATCATATCTGCAGATGCTATCTAAATGCTTCATATTAAACTTGGAGCTCTAAAACTTTCCACTTCACATTTGCAAACTTTTAAGTCCACTCCTGTTATTTTTAAAATCTGAAACTGTTCATTTAATTTGAGAAGTTACGGTAAACTCTCACAAAATAAATCATTTTCAGCTCCATGAGACGGAAGATGTGGGCAGAAAAATATAGCATTAGTAAATTAGTTTTTAGTGTGTAGTAGGAAGGTCCACAGTAGCTGTGAATCAGGCATTTTCTATCTCGTTGCTTAATAAAGAGTTGAATTTTCTTTTCGTTTTAACCAGGTCCTGGGCAACACCTTTCTTCTCCACACCACATTTATTTATATACCCAAAGTACCATCTCTCTGAGATGTGCCAATACATTATTTTTGTCCAACATGTAATACACTTTACTTATTCATATGTATTTAATAAAACAGGTTATTCTCACTCAGATTTAAATTGCCACACTAAATGTATTTGTATTCTTGTTAAGTAGTTCACAAACACAAAGACAATGTTAATAATAAATGTATTTTTTATCTGATAGCTTTCTAAATATTTGTGATTCTTATGTTCTGATATACATTTTTATACTTTAGCAACATTTTACACAAAACCAAACTTAAACATAGATGAAAACAAATTTTACATTATGTTTTCTACTTTTATTTGATCCATTTGCTAGGTCTTCATTGAGGGTTCATTTATGTTGACGCTGCACCAGTCAAATTGTATATTTAGAGCCAGCAATGTTCAGCATAAGATTCAATACAAACACCTAAACTTCTCACTTCTTTCTAGACCATGCACACTATGAAAACCCATATGTTTTAATTGCAGAAAAGAAACTGTTGTGATTTATTTAAGGTTATCCTAAGTATAATTTTGGGGAAAATTAAGGCAGCCAGCCTGCTTTACCAATAGCCTAAAATGAAAACAAGATGATTTCAAATAGAAGAAGAATAGAACAGTGATCCACCATTTTTTTTCACCAAGAGCTAGAATGTCTCACTCTAGAAATATTTTTGGAAGAAACTGAAGAAGATGTATATTTTTAAAAAGGAATCAATGAATAGGCATTAAGGTATCCAAGGTAGCATATATTCCTGATTTAAATGCTATAAGCAGTTTGATGTTCTAAGTCATGCTATGCCAAGAATTAGTAATCTTATTTGAATAATAAGCTATTCAAAGCATAAGAGGTTAGCCTATATGTATAATTTTAGAATATAATAAAAAAACATAAATTAGACTGAGGTCCATTTTTTATTTATAGAGAATATGCAAGGGAAAAAACATTTTCAAAAAAAAGTTCAAGAAAGATGGCTAGATGCAGACCTCTTGCACTGCTACTTAGGTATGTTCAGCATAAATACGACAGATAAACAGACATCAGAATTACTCTTTAATCTGAGGCAGAACAAGACAGCATAACATTAAGCCACCTGCCCTGGCTTTTCCTACAAGACTAGAATGGAAGATGCCAATAGATTTGGGCTCATACAATTTGAGCTCCACATGCTTTATTCTACCCAGCAGTATAGGCTATGGGAGGGCTGCTCACACCCAGTGCTGTTTTGCACTGTGGGCTGTGCTGAACATTGTCAAGGTCCAAGGAGTCCCCCTCACAGCCAAAAGGAGCACCCCAGCTTCAGCTTGTTGGCCAGCCTCCCGAAGGTGTTTGCCCAGCTCCTCCTCATCCCAGAGCCCTTGCTGGAGGCTGGCGTAGAGGTGGTCAATCATATGTGGATTTAAGGGAGTGAAGCCACACTTCACCAGCAGCTTGGCATCCAAAAGCAGGGAAAGGACTTCTTGGTCACAATTTGAACTGTTTACCGTAGTAACAGTCGCAATTTGCTCCAGTGCCATATCTTGCAGAGGCTCATCTCCACTCTTAAGAAGAAATTTCAGAGATGGAAGCAGGAGGGGCTCTTTAAGCAGCAGCAGCAGGCACAGCTCCTTCACAGCCTCTGCAGGTAGCATCTGCTTGGTGTTAAAGAGTGATGGATTTTCAAAACTTTGTTCCCCTATCCTTCTTTGTTCTCCACTGTACATCTGGTTATCATCACTATAGCTAGTCTCGCCCACAGATTATTGGCTACGACTTTCTTAGGCTTCATAGGTGCCTAAGCTAGAAAAAGCAATCAAGTACTGAAATTCAGCCTCGTAGTGACTAGAATCCAGCAGTTCCAAGAATGCAGAGTAGTGATAACTTTCATTCTCAATGTCAGCTATGCCTACCTGTCTCTGGAGCCAAAAGGCTTTGAGAGTACCTTCAGTTCTAAAGAACATGAAGAGTTTGCTGTTTTCTTCTGTCAAGTGAAATGATTGCCCCAAAATCTGCAGCATGTAAATGCCACCAAAAGTAAACTTTATCTCAGCTACTGCCCAAGAATATTGGGATACTGTGATCAGCCAAGTTTGATCACCTATATTTAAGTCATTACCATGGTTAGAACTACAGGTCCATTTTGCAAATAAATATTGGATCAGGGTTGAGTAGTTTAACTAAATTTAAAAAAAAGGAAGGCTGCTATTGTTTTTTTTTTTTCCAGAACAAAAAAGTGCTGGGCAGAAAAATAATTCATTCCAACTAGACCATGTTAACCTAGCCGGAAATTCACACTTCAGAAAACTAAAATCTTTAAATTCCATTTAATTATCACAGGCAACCCCATTAAAATAACATTTTATTTACTTATATTGAATTTCATTTTCTGACTATGTCTCTCTTTGTGTGTGTCTCTCTTTTCAGTCTTTTTTTCTCTTTCTTCCTAATAGAGACCAATTAGTTCTGATAGATTACCAGTGATCAATGTCATAATAGGTATAGAACATTGTGGCAGACTGAATAATGACCCCCCCCAAAAGATGTCTCACCAGGACCTGTAAACATATTATTGTATATGGCAAAAGGATCTTTGCAAATGTGATTAAATTCAGGATTTTGAGATGGGAAGATTATAACAGATTATCCAGAGAAAGCCAACATGATACCAAGATCTTTAAAAGAGGAGACAGAAGGATCAGAGAGTGTGACAACAGAAAGGGGTTAGAGTGATTTGAGAGAGGGACCACAGCCTCTAGAATCTGGGAAAGGCAAGGAAACATTCTCTAATAAAGCCTTTCAAGGAAAACACAGCTCTGTTGGCACACTGATTTTAGGCTTTGGACCTCTCGCACTTAAAGAAAAAAAAATGTTGTGTTGTTTTAAGTGGCAGAGGTAGTGCTGATTTGTTACAGCAGCAAAAGACAACTACTTAAGTGTTGCCAAAGGGGATTCCAGGAAGGAGACAGGAGTCCCTTCATGGCTGAATCATTAGAGAATGCACTAGGGAAAAAATCATAACTGAATAACTTTGAAAGGTGTGCAGGATTTAATTTGATGACTATTGATAGGACTACGCTTTTCTGTCTTTATGATATAACCTTAGTAATCAAAGACTGATACGTGTGATACTGATTTTAAATGGGAGCGACCTAAATTGACTATTAGTGAGAGAGTTTAATATGTTACCAGAGTGAATATCAATGTCTCAATTAGTGAACAAATAGGAATCACAGGAATGAATATATAGGAAAGAGTGAAAGGAATGAATATAAAGGAACTATTAGAAGTTTGCTGAAAATAGCAATGGATACCAAGTTGTGGATTTCCTTGAATATTTATACTAGGAAAGAGAGTTTTGTAAAGGACAAACAACTTTGAAGATAATAAGAGTAGGAGATGAAATCAAGACCCATTTGATTATCAAAATCTATATCTGAGTCTTAGTCTCCTGATGAGAGGTTTGAATTAGATATTCTGTATTATGTTATTTCATATAAAGTATGCAGGTAATGAAGGTACTTTAGGCATAAAAATAATAAAAAAGGCGTCATTCATCTAAAATTAGCGAAAGAATATGATCAAGAAATGTTTCTTAAATTTTAATGTGTGTACAATTTACCTGGATATCTTATTAACACACAGGATCTTAATTAGTGGGTCTGGATTGTCACATTTTTATCATGCCCTTAGGTCATGCTGAGAATTTTTTTTAATATAGATTCCCAGACATTGCCTCCTTAATGTCTATTTTATTGTCTATTGTGAAAGCACTGAGCCTGCAGTTTTGGTAAGTGTTTCAGAAAGCTCTTACACTCACAAGAAGTTTGAGAATCATTGCATTCAAGCAATGAATCCATATTTTCGGCCTACTAATTACATTATTAGCATAGACACTAGGTAGTAACTGATCAAATTTTGTGCTCTCTGAGAACATTTATTGAGCCTGCATTTTTTTGTTTTATTTCAGATCTAAGGAGAAAACTTAATTAAGGCTAACAAAAAATGTGAGAGAAAAACTGTCAGGAAAAAAGAAAAATAATAGCACAACTGGAGAAAATAAATCTTGCTATAGCATTTTTAAATAATTTTTTAACTGAGATGTTAAACTTCTGGTTATGCATTCAGATTTGTTTGGGACCAAGTGCACATGCATGCATACACAGGCAAACAAACTGCCAGTCTTGAAGACTATCCTCAAACATTTTAAACTTAGAGACAAAAGCAAAAATACGAAACTATCAGTGCTTCCTTTTCTTTTGCATTTGGTACAAAATATATATTCACACTTACTGATCAGTGTAACATAAGAAAAATGTTACATTAAAAATAATTAGAATTCCAACACTCTTTGATTTAGTCTTTTATAATAATATTTGTTTATCCTCTTTTTTGTAAAAAATATGTATAATACCCTGTGGCTAACATGACGTTTTCAGGAAAATAGTTATCGTTTTAAATCTCCAGGCTTATATCAGCAAAGGGAGTGTTGAGTAAGTGACTCAACGTTGGTTAAAAATGGCTTTTTTTCTCTTCCTGTGAATGATGATATGTGTTGCAAGCTTAAGAGGATAAGTACTTAAAAGTGCAGTTTTATTTGTGTCCATTATTTTAAAAGTCTATCTTCTTTTCTACTGCAGGTTTAAAATGGAAACCTAAAGTGCAGTTTTGTTTGGCTTGGAATTTTTAATCCAGAAGTGGTATTTTATAGATTAATCTATACTTTTAAAATATCCTAGGACACTGTCAATGTTTCTTGAGTGCTTCACTTATATATAAAACATAAAATGTCATCCAGAAGAATAGACAATTTCCTTCACTTACAGTTTGATCTGCTTCCAGATACTTTAGTGTGTTATATTACCTGTCCTGCTGTCCAAGTCTTATCAGAATCACAAATGGGCACTTTGAGATAAATCATTTAAAGCAACTATGTCAAGAAATGCTTCTTTCTAGCATGAACATACCAATGATGCCAAACATTACACTATTTAGTAATTTTTATGCAAGAAACTCCACATTTTTAATTTAATTGTTCTTCACATTATCCCTGGTACTTGATGGAGAACAAGTATTAATATAACTATCTTAAAGCTGACAAATCCACACTGAAATAATTAAATTTATCGATATCTTTAACAGGAACAAATAAAACCCAGAGAGTATATTAAACATCTTAAAACACCAACTAGTTGGATGAGCTAAATTATTCTGCCATATAAAGAAAAAAAGTTTATTTAGAGATATTAAAATGCACTGTAAAGTGCCCTTGGAGGAGTAGATTTACTTTTCAATAATGAGATATTACAGTATAGTTTTCATGACTCATCGCCCTGTATAACATAATCATAGATTCTGATAAACATAACAATGACTGTTATATGAGAAAGATTTACTTAGGGTTTTTAGCAGCTTGAGAATGATCATAACAGAACATCTAAGAAAATGAACTAAGGCTAAAGTTGTGATTGAGAAAGTGGCAGCTGTCATTCATATTAATCAACATATAGGCATGGGGGATCATTTTGGGGATCTGGGCAAATGTTCATTATTTTGTCTGTGTTCAGAAGTGATTGTAAACAGCATTATTTCTTTCTTGGTCCTTTGTGGTCAAAGAGTTGTCTTGTCTGATGTTAGTATTCTGTGAAATTTTTATGTTAAAGAAGAGATCAGAAAAGCCTGTCTACCAGGCCAGCTTCTAACAACACCAAGCAAGGCCTCACTGATAGACTATGTCAGAATAATTTCTGCCAGGAACTACATTTTACTGTCCCTTTTTTTTTAGTGATAAATTACATGGGAATTCCTGGAATATATCCTATTTATTCATAATGTATTATTCTTTTTTATACCTCCGTGCATTTGATTTACTATTTTTTAAATTGCCATTTACTTTTAAGAAAGATTTGGGTGATAATTGATTTTTCTCATCATATCCGTGTCTATTGTTTAAAGCAATTTTATCCTGTCTTCCTAAAGTAAGTTGCAAACCATTCCCTATTTTCTATTTTATTAAATATTTTATATGTTTATATTTAATTATATATATTTTAAAATGTGAAAGCATTCAACAGTGAATATATATGGGCTTTTGGTTTTCTTTGTGAGAACATTCTACATTATCCATTGATTTTTATTTTCTTCAATATTTTTAACTGTTTTTTGGTTTGTTTTAGTAATTTTACTTCACAAATTTTACCAATTTTTATTTATGACAATATTGGCAATACATCAAATTAGTAGTATAATATTGTTTATAATATTTGCTTTCTGTTTAATATTAGTAGGGTCTGTCATTATGTCTATTTTCATAACAAATTTTTGTCATTAGTGTTTTTTTCCTTTGTTTCTCTAGATTAAGTTATAAAGGGTATAGCCAATTGGCTTTCTTAGTCTAAAAGTAACCCCCCTCCACTTTGTTTCTTGCTACACATGTGTTTACTACCTGCTAGAGAATTCCAAAGGCTAATCTTGAAATAATCTAAGCATGAAGTGAAGATCACAGTTTCAATTTTCTCCCTTAGGAGAAGAAATTGGTACACAGTTAATTCATAACCAGACCCCTACTAGATGCTGCCAGCTAGGCCAGCAAATGGTCCAGTACTCAGGATAACCAACGGAAAACAAGCTGACCTGCACCCTGCACCACTTCTGCATGTAGTTTCCATGACACCTGTCCATTTACAATCGCTTTCGCCAGCCTGAGAATCTGAAATGGCTTTTTGAGACTTGAGTCTGGCCAGCTCCAAAGTTGCTAGCACATAAATAAGCCTACTTTCGTTCATCAAGCAGGGAGCAGCTGAAACTGAGTTTAGTTATAATTATATAGCATTCAGCACAGGGTGATATGCCTCAGGTATCCCGCCTCTCTGGTTCAAACAGATGGAGTAATTGGCCAAGGCAGCATCACGGCTTACCTGTTCACACTATGGGCAGAGTGACAACTGCTCATGGGTAGCTGACTCCACAGCTGGGATTCTTAAGACACCTTGGGAGATGCCAAGAACTCTTTATCTCAGGCATCCTCTCTTTTTTCTCCATTGTGGCATCAGCTGCCTGCAACACTTCATTGGTGCAAGGAATATGATAATTGGGAAGCTGATGGGCTTCAGGATTGCTTAAGCTAAACTGGTATGCACACAAGAAATCCTCTGTCTCTGCCATTTTGGTTCTGTGCCATTTGGACCTGACATATTGTAAAATATGGTCAGGGTGGTGGGAAAAATTATAGAAAAGATGCAAACCTTCTTGGAAGACTGGGAGGTTTTGCAAAAGGTTTGGGAAATGATTATGGCTGAAGGCAGCTTAATCTTCTTACCTTGAGCTAATGGCAGAAGACGGATAACAAGTGAGTGCAAAGGAATTTATCTAGGTAAATTTGTTTACCTATTTCTCCGGAAACCAACTTTGATCATCTGTGCACAGGACTGCTCCCTACTTGGGGACCAACAATGTTAATTATGCACAAATGGTGTTTGCTCCAGGCCTTTGTCATTAAATCTGTACTAAATAAATGTGAACATCTCCAGCTTAGTGGACCACAGTTTCTTGTCACCAGTGGTAAACTCTGTAGTCCCCTAGCTGCACTCACAGGCAAGATATCTGTGTCTGTATACTCTGTTCATTCATCGCTTGGCCAGAGTCTATGGGACAGACTTGGCAGCCGGTGGGCCCCGTGTGAGAATTGCTGCAATGGATTGCAACAGAGCCCTCGAAAATAAAGGTGAAG
Organism: Sapajus apella; assembly: GCF_009761245.1. NCBI lineage: Eukaryota > Metazoa > Chordata > Mammalia > Primates > Cebidae > Sapajus > Sapajus apella. The sequence goes on from NW_022436967.1 coordinate 7,479,408, forward strand.
AAACCAGGCTGTCAGTAAGTCAGTAAGTCATTGGTGACTGCTTGAGATTTCCAAATTTGAGGGAATTCTTGAAGCTGGGATTTCATCATGGGACAACAGTTAGCGGCTCAACAAAAACAGTATATAAAAGTATTGAAACAGCTGCTTAAAGCTAGTGGAGCCTTGGTTTCACAGGCTCACATAAGAGAATCAACAAAAACTGTTGTTTCCCATAACGCATGGTTCCCGGAAGAAGCTACACTAGATGTAGAGCCCTGGAAACGAGGAGAGATCTTAAATAATATCATGCAAAGGGCAAGGGGTCCCAGTAACATCTTTAACATTATGTGCCTTAGTCAAGGCTGCTTTGGTTCTGCTCTACACAGAAGAGCCTAAAAATGGAAGGGAGGAGGAAACGTCACCTACCTTACCACATCCTCCTTCTCCCTCATCCCCACCATCACCAAGTTAAAAGTGCCACAGAGGAAAAAGAGGTTTCTCTTGAGCCTCCTCACCCAATAACTTGGATAGATGACAAAAGATACGCTACAGCTATGGAACCCTGTCTTAGAAAAGCGGCATCAGAAGGGAAGTTCTTGGCCTGACCAGTGAGGCAAAACTGACAAGGCAATCAGGTATATAAACCCATTTATTTTGACGCTTATAAAGAGATAAGAAAAAGTGTTAGAGAAAATGAAGCCATTAGCCCATTTATGAAAGGATTAATTGAGACCGTAGCAGACAACCATATGACCCTATGGGACTGGTTAGTACTAGCTAAAACAACTTTAGATGACAGTCACTACCTCCTCTGGAGGCACAATTTGATGAATATGTGAACAGCAAAAACTTTTCTAATAATGGCCACTGTTGTTATTCCTTGCCTACCCCTAATATGTTTCTTTCAAAATCCTATTTTGATGGAAGAGTAGCCTTTAAATGGAGAGAAATTGCAATGAGCCCATGAATTAGTTAAGGGGCACTTAAAAGCCAGTCATACAGAACCATCAAACAAACCTTGAAATTTGCCCATTTTGGTCATTCCCAAAACGTCTGGCAAATGGAGATTTTGCATAACTTATGGGCTATTAATGCTAATCTGTAACCTATGGGGCACCTTCAGCAGGAACCCTCTTCCCCCACGGTGATCCCTCAGAATTGGCCTACAGTCACTGTTGACTTAAAAGACTGCTTTTATACTATTGTCCTGGCAGAACACTACAGAGAAAAATTTGCGTTTATAATACCAGCTATCAATAATGAAAGGCCAGCTGGTGGATTTCATTGGAAAGTGCTTTCTCAAGGAATGCTGAACAGTCCTACCATGTGTCAGCATCATGTAAATCTGGCTTTGCTCCCTAGCAGAAAAGAATTTCCTAATTGCAAGATTATTCATTTTATAGATTTTATTTTATTAGCAGCCCCAACGGAGCCAGTATTTCTAAGTTTCTGTGCCTCTGTCCCAAGGAATACACAGTTAAGAGGTTTAATCATAGCACCTGAAAAAGTACAAATGCCCTTTCATTGGAAATATCTTGGATCCATACTAACTTGCTGGTCAGTAGGACCCCGGAAGATTAAATTAAATACTAGCAACCTACGTAAATTAAATAATTATCAAACATTACTGGGTGATATTAACTGGCTTCACTCCACTTTGAGCATAACTACAGATAAATTATAAAACCTGTTTTCTATCTTAAAAAGCAATACAGCCCTAGATTCTCTCAGGTATTTAACTTCTGTAGCAAAAAAAGACATTGAAGAAATAGAGCAAGCTATTTCTCAGAGGCAACTAGATCACATAGACCTACAGTATTCAGTTCAATTGCTTGTTTTTCCTACTAAACATTCCCCAACAGGATTAATAGGACAGATGGCCCCAGGGCTAGCTTCTTGGAACGGGTTTTTTGCTCACATACTAGGGCTAAAACACTATATCCCTATATCCATCTAGTTAGTAAAGTTATCTATATGGACCACAGATGATGCAATCTGTTGCTAAGTTATGACTCTGATATCATAAGAATTCCTCTGAGTAAAAAGCAATTTGAAGCAGTATTGGCCCTATCTCTAGATCTTCAGATAGCACTCTCTGTGATTATGCAGGCCATATAGAGCATGCCCTTTCTACTGACAAACTACTTCAGTTCTTATCTCGTACTCCTGCAATGATGCCTACAAAATAGTTCACTCCCCTGTGCCTAACGCTTTAACACTTTTTACTGATGGCTCTGGTAACATAGGAAAAGCAGCTATTTGGTGGGAACCGCATAATTTTCTCACTCATTTTGGATTTACTAGCACTCAGAAAGCTAAGGTTGGAGCCTTAACATTGGCCCTGGAAACACTTTCGGCTCAACCCATCAATATTGTTAGTGATTCGGCTTACTCTGTTTATTTACTGCAGAACCTTGAGACAACCCTCGTTAAGTCTACCCTTGAGCCCACCCTGTGTGCCCCTTTTCTTCAACTTCTGCAGATCTTCAACTTGTTATATATATGAACACATCACACATATTCGAGCCCACAGCTCACTACTTGGCCCACAGGCTTATGGCAATGATCAAGCAGACCTACCTATAAGTTATGACGTCAGAGTTCGACCAAACCACCCAATCACATCACTTTCTCCACCAAAATTGGAGACTTAACTAAACTAATTTCAACTTACCCAGAGACTAGCCAAACAAATTATCCTGCATTGCTCTGATTGCCAGCTCACAGGCACATCCCCTCCTTCTATAGGTGTTAACACCAGAGGACTAGAGCCTAATCATTTATAGCAAACAGATGTTACACACGTCCCTGAATTTGGAAACCTAAGATACGTGCATTTATCTATTGATACCAATTTTCACCTAATTAGAGTACATGCTCTTCCTGGAGAGTCCACCCAATATGTCATTAAACATCTTTTAATTTTTGTGTTTATGGGGCAGCCCACAAAAATTAAAACTAATGAAGGCCCAGCTTATGCCAGCTAACAATTTGAACAATTTTGTCACACATGAAACATCCAGCGTTTCACATGCATCCCGTATAACCCCCAAGAACAGGCCATAGTAGAACGTGCCCACTGCACCCTTAAAAATATGCTCAGAAAACAAAAAAGGGGGAATATGAGTAAGGACCCTGCAACACTACTAGCACAAGCATTATTTACCGTTAATTTCTTAAATTTAAATGATAAATTTTAATCAGCTATAGAAAGGCACTTTCTAAAACCTCTCAAGACATAAAATCCACAGTTTTATGGAAAGATGTGAATAGTAATATAGGGTGTGGTCCAAACGATTTGCTAATATGGGGAAGAGGATATGCCTGTGTTCACACCCTCTCAGGCCCTCTTTGGAGTCCAGCACCACACATCAAACCATACCATGGTGTGGCTAGGACCTAACCCAGTACTAGAAATGAAGAAAATGACCGTGCGGGACTCACAGGCCCAGATAATGCAGCCTCCTCAGACAATACAAGCCCCGGACATTACCTGGGGAGTGCTGACAAAGACAACTCAGGAGGCTGAGCAAATCCTGCTCTAGACACAGATACCATTCACTCGAGATAATCTGTTCCTTGCTATGATCTCTGTTGTACACTGCAAATCTCATAAGGTATTAACGCTTCTTGTTCTCTCATTCTGCCTGCAACCCGTACCTGCTACACTCTGCTGGGGTCATCTCTTAGATCTGCCTTTCTTTTTTGCCCTGTTATTTAGGCAGACATTTCCTTCCCAGGCTCTAACAACCTGACTGTTTGGCTAGGAGGGATTGACATACCACCAGTGGGCGTCCCTCATTAATGGTACACATTGGACTAAGGTGCCAGATAACACTACAGTTCACTCCTTGATTGGAAAATAATGTTACTGGTTATACTCATGTAAGGGTTATTGTTGAGTTTAAAATGAGGAAACTGAGGCCAGTATAAGAAAATTAAATGCCAATTTATTCAGCTCCCAGGCGAGGTTCTATGGTCCAGAGAAAGGAGCCAGAGAAGTCGTGCTGACTTCCTGGGGCATGGGTTTTTGTGGCTATGGGTAACAAGCAACAGCTGGGTGCTCTGACTGGCTCCAGGGGAGTGGGATTGGGACGGGGCAGGCCGCTATTGGTTGGCGGGTTTTTGGGCGGGTTGTTGGGTGGGTTTTCCGGTGCGAGAGCCAGCCAGGGTTGCATCAGCTGGAGTCTTCCAGGGGAGCAATGCGGCAGAGCTAGGTGCCGAGTGCAGAGCCTGGTGCCCGGTGTAGAGTCAGGTGCTGAGTGCAGAGGTGGGTGTGTCCAGCCTCCCAGCGAGGCAACCAGCCTTACACTCATGTTTGTCTTATACTGTTTACTAATTCTAGGATGCAGAGCAGGAACACAAGTTATAACCACTGCACCTGACAAACATGTTGCTGCAACATCCATACTCTTTACTCAAGAAAACCTGATGCAAAAAACAGAAAAGGGGGAGATGTAGGATATAGGTCAATGTGGTGGGAAAAATTATAGGAAAGATGTAAGCCTTCTTGGAAGGCTGGGAGGATTTGCAAAAGCTTCGGGAAAGGGTTACAGCTGAAGACAGCCTATTCCTCTTTGAGCTAATGGCAGAGGGCCGATAACAAGGGAGGAGAAAGACATTTATCTAGTTAAGTTTGTTTACCTATTTCTCCAGAAACCAAGCTTTGATCATCTGCACGCAGGACTGTCCCCTACTTGGGAGTCGACAATGTTAATTACCCACAAACGGTGTTTGCTCCAGGCCTTTGTCATTAAATCTGTACTAAATAAATGCAAGCATCTCTGGCTTATCAGGGCCACACTTTCTCCTCTACAGTGCTGAGCCATGTGGTCCCCTAACCATGCTCACAGGCAAAATACTTGTCTGTATACTCTGTTCATTCCTCACTTGCACAGAGTCTGTGGGACAGACTTAGTGACATATGTTGTTTGCAGTACTGACTGATTTGAGATAAAATTTTTTAACTTTCCCGTCTCTCTCTTTGGGAACTGTGTTTGGTAGTACCCTGTTTTCTTTGGTGTGTTTGTGCTCCTTTGTTCCCTACCCTCAAAATACGCAGCTCAATTTTTATTCTACCTAAGAGCCCACTGGGTTGTACTCTGGCTGATTAAGAAGATTATAGCTACAAACCCATGACAAAACTAAGACTAAGACTAATTTAAGATTATTGGTTTAATGAAAACAGCTCAATCCTCCCAGTTATCAGCAAAAGCCATCTGCTTAACGTTAAGGTACTTACTTAGGGGAACATCTTACGTTCATAGGCATTGAAAATCGTTAAAAAATTGTTTTTAATACGAAATTAATTATAAAAAGATATAAAATTATGTTTTCATTTTAAAAGTTTAAAAATTATTTAAAGGTTAATACAAATAATGGACTTTCAAAGTTATAAAAAAAGTTTAAACGTTTATGTACATAATTAGGTTGGCTATAATTTTTAAATATGTATATTTATACAATAATTTTTTAATGATTGATCCTCTATGTTAAAACAAGGTTTTCTTAAGGTATTGAGTTTCTTTTAATAAAAAACATAAGATGTTTTTATTTTTAATTCTATAAACTGTTTTATTAATTTGAAAACTTAGATTCATATCTCAGAAGTACAAATTTTGCTGCTTTCAGCTTTTTCTGTCTTTGAGAAGGCCTAAGATAATAACTCATTCCCTCAACTTTTTTATCAGTCATCTTCTGTAATGTTTGCAACTGTGATTATAACTACTGGTATGGCCTGATGTTGAAATATTTCATATTAAAGATCTAAAAAAAAATGGAAAAAAAACAATATTTTCTCTAGTATAACTTGATTCTGTACTCTTGGCCTTATCTACATTTTTCAATGTAATCAGAAAACCTCTTATGTAGCTGCTAAGAGTCATGTATTCTGCTATACTCATAACAATAAACCACCTCCTCCTAAGCCCCGTTACCATAGCAAAAGAGGTAGGCACATGAGCGTGTCAGAGATGGTTTTGAAAGATATAATTAGTTCAGACCCTCCATATCAAAGATGGGCACACAGACACCTAAGCAGCAGATGGCTCAACACGTACAGCTTTTGGATGTCAATTTTTTAACCTTGCATTTTGACTCTCATGTTGTATAAAAGGGTTTGTGAGTGCCTGCCCGTTTCCATTACTGTCAGGCTTATAATGTTTAACTGGCTATAATTATTTTGGCTCTACTTCCCTTAGCCATAGGAGTCCTCCTTAGGGACAAGATAGACTTAGAGCAGCCACAACACCCTGACAATATGGGTTAAAAAATGTTGTCTCTGATATATTTTGACCGAAAAAGAAAGACTATAAACTAAAAAATAAAATCCTAAGCCCTCCATCAATTGAATGGAACACCCATCCCCTACTTGGTCAAGGAACTTACCCCAAGAGAGAAAAACAAACAAACAAACCTAAAAACTTATTTCCTGGCCATGATAGCGGCATCGTGGGAAGGAGGCCAGACATACTCAGTATACCCCCACCTTTTTAAAGTTTAAACACAACAACTGACTAGCAATGAGGTTAAGATAGAGATCATAGGACTGACAAAATAGGCTCTTTATGACAGTAGGATAACAAATGATAAACAGGGCCTGAGAATGCACCACCCGAGGGTTAAGCATCACAGTCTGACACTTCAAAACTAAACTGTGTTTAATTGCCACAAAGTTTTGTTTTGTTTTGTTTTGCTTTCCTAGCACCTAAACAAGCACTGGTCTCAAGATAAGCAATATTGAAACCATTTATAACTCCACCAGATGGTGGCTAAACTGACCCCATCCCCTTTCCACCAGCCATAACTGCAGCTTTAATTAGACAAAAGATGGATTTCAATAACTTTCTCCTGATAAAAGGAACACCAATAATGAGCAAATCCTGGCCAGTTTACATAAATTGCATACTTGAGTGTCTTTGTGTCCTTAAAAGACCTTTACTAGGTACTAATCGTCATACAGTTAAATGTTAACTGTATTACAGTTATTATATACATATAACTATATTATAGTTAAACTATATATTATTATATAGAGCCTCCTTCCCCCAAATAAGCTGAGTCATATGTTACATGCATGTTTATTCAATACACATGTGCCAGGACCACCATCATAACTAGTTGTAGCTCCTCCTGTAACCTGAGTAGGTACTTTTAGGCAACCTGTCATCATATTGCCATGCAAGCTCTAAGTACAAATGGCAGTGGGGAACAAACTTGCTGACTTTCTTATTGATAATGTGTCAAATATTTTGTAACTAACACCTCACTATTCCCAGATTAAAAATAAAAATAAAACTATTATGGTCTAGAAATTTCTAAAGAAAAATCTGTGACTTGCCTCTTCCTGCAACCTTTAGATTGTCATTTTAGAGACTGCAGTGAACAGAAAAAAGGAAAAAAAAAAAAAAAACTGAATGTCGTATGTATATTCCAGATAATTCAAAAAATATTTCCTCAGCCCTTCAGGACATGTAGAAACTAATGCTTTGGATGACTCTATGATGTCACTGAACCGATAATTATCATAATGGTTTGGGTCAAGGCCCTCCTGGTGGAAACAATTACTTATAATTCTAAATATAATTGTAAAAACAGGTATACTTCTTTGCTGCAGGTTATACTGCTGCTCTACAACATACATGGGGTTACAGGCTAGCTTTTCCCAGAAATTCTTGACTCTCCATTCAGTGATACTTCAACACATTACCTCTTTGAGCCCAAAAACACAGGAGTATTTCCAGCTCCTGTAAATAAATTTTATTCTTTAGGCCTCTAGAGACACTGCTAGAAAGCAGGAAGTAGTCCGAATGAAGTCAACATCCTGATATCCCACAGAAACGGAAGGAACATTGACCGTGGGGAGTTTTTAACTAGTAGTGCCAATTTGCTAGCTTAGTTTAAAAATAAACCCTCCCTTGCTTTGTTTCTTGCTACACATATATCTAACTACCTCTTTGAGCAATTCAAAGGCTAATCTTGAAACAATTTAGGCATGAAGCAGAGATGACAGTTGCAATTTTCTTCCTTCTGATAATAAATCAGTGTGTAGTTAATCCATGACGTGATCTCTGCTCAGGTGATGTCAATTAAACCACTGGATAATTCATTACTAGAAATATCCATTAAAAACTACAAGCAGACCTGTGCCCAGCACCACACCTGCATATAATTTCCAACCCACCTTCTCCTTAAAATCCCTTTAGCTAGGCTGAGAATTTGAGATGGCTTTTTGAAACTTGAGTCTAGCTGTCCTCCAAGCTGCCAGCACTTGAATAAACTTTCTTTCTTTTTTTTTTTTTTTTTTTTAAGATGGGGTTTCACCATGATGGCCAGGCTGGTCTTGAACTCCTGACTTCAGGTGATCCACCCACCTCTGCCTCCCGAAGTGCTAGGATTACAGGCGTGAGCCACCACCCCCGGCTTTCCTTCCACCTACCCAGTTTTACACCATTTGACCTTCAGTTTGGTTTTAAGGTTTTTGTCTATGATTTTACAACAAATCAAAAGCCTATTAAGTTTTTCCTCATAGTTTTTTATTCATGTTTCATTTGTGGATTTCACAGAAATTACAAAGTCTGTGAATGAATGTCTAATAAATTTGGGAAATTTCTTAGCAATCACTTGTTTATTACTTCTGCAACGTTCTTCTCCATTTTTTTTTCTCTTTAGGACTCTCATTTCATGTATCTTATGTTTTTCCCCATTTGTGTCTAAGACTCTTTTATTATTACTTTTTATTCTCTCTTTTCTGAGTGTTTCTATTTGGCTATTTTCTACTCACATATCTTCCTATTCATTAGTCATGTATTATACTACTTTTCATCTGCTAAGAAAATTTAACAATGAGGTTTGTATAACTATATATGTATATAAAAACTTCATATACATAGAAAGAAAGAAATATATTTTCCCCTAAAATCTTTTTAAATGGCTGCCACAGGACCAGAAGACTGAGATGGAAGAAACTTACATCTGTAGGAAATCCCCATTAATGCAACAAGATCTTCCCTTTCCACCTTTCCAGGATCTAGGAGAGATTAAGCATATGACATCTTTAAAAGTCTGAAAAGAAAATAACGGAAAATAGCCTCTATTATCTCTGAAAACTGGTCCCTGTGAAGCTTTATCTACATAACAAGGACAACTTTGCTAGTCAGGCCTCTTCCTTTCTCCCTCCCAATAATCTGTCTTAAAAAGAAAACTTGGTTTTTGGCCATCCTTGAGCCCACTTCTTTCTATAACTAATGATGTTATATAAGTTCTATATTTTGTTGGGAGGTTGCAGTCTTCATTCTGAAGGCTCCCATGTACACACATTAAACAAATTTGTGTGACTTTCCTCCTAGCAGTCAATCTGTCTTGTGTCAGTAATTTTCAGTGAACTTTTAAGGAGGCCAAGAGTTGATGCCCCCCATAGTTTATACACTATATTTATATACAATCATTTAGTTGCTGTATTGCTATATGAATAGCTTTTTAAAGTTCATATCTTCTATTGAAATTCTTCATTTTTTATTCTATTTTCCTATCTTTGTATCCGTTTTCTTTAACTTAAGAGATTTTTTTTTTTTCAGATAACTACAATATTTGGATCACCTGTGGGTCTTTTATTTTCTTAATTATTAGAAATGTTGTCCTGTCTTCAGTCTTTATATTAATGTTATCTTCCGCCAGCCATCATATATTTTTTATTTTAATTTTAATATTATTTATTTATTTATTTATTTATTTATTTATTTTGAGACAGAGTCACTCTCTGTCACCCAGGCTGGAATGCTATGGTGCCATCTCAGCTTACTGCAACCTCCACCTCCCAGGTTCAAGTGATTCTCCTGCCTCAGCCTCCTAAGCAGCTGGGATTAGAGGCACCCACCACCATCCAAAATGAATTGTTGTATTTTTAGTAGAGGCATTGTTTCATTATGTTGGCCAGGCTGGTCTTGAACTCCTCACCTCAGGTAATCCACCCACCTCGGCCTCCAACAGTATTGGGATTATAGGGATGACCTGCTGCACCCAGCATCACATATGTTTTAAAATGTCCTGCTCCAAAGAACTCATTCTGCTTTGTACCTAGGCACAATAATAGCTGATCACCATAATCCTATCAGGGAGGCTGGAAGAACAAGCTGGATACCTGCCCCATTGTAACTGCCCAACAGTTTTACCTCGCCCATTGCCTAAGCAGAGCTGATATATCAGGACAGGGGAATTGCAATAAAGTTTAACTGTCCTGGAGGCAGGCTGTATGGGATATCTGAGTTTTATTGTTACTCAAATCAGTCTCCCTGAGCATTTGGTGATCAGAGTGTTTAAGGATAATTTGGCAGGGAGTTGGTGGGGAAGTGGAGAGTGCTGATTGGTTGGGTGGAGATGGAATCATAGCTTGGGTGAAGTGAGGTTTTTCTTGCTGACTTCTGTTCCAGAGTAGGGTCACGGAACCGGTTGCCACATTTCTGATCTAGGTAGTGTCAGGGGTGCATCAGAATGCATGGTCTGCAAAATACGGAAAGCACTAACCTTAGGCTTTAAAACAGTGATGTTATTCCCAGAAGCAATTTGGGGAGGTTCAGACTCTTGCATTCAGAAGCTGCATGGCCCCTAAATTGTAATTTCTAAACTTGCAGCTAATTTGTTGGTCCTAGGAAGGCAGCCTAGTCCCAGGAAAGAAGACGGTTTGTTTTTGGAAAGGGCTGTTGCCTTTGTTTGAAACAATAGACTATAAACTAAGTTCCTCCCAAAGATAGTTCAGCCTATGCCCAGGAATAAACTAGGACAGCTTGGAAGTTAGAAGAAAGATGGAGTCAGTTAGGTCAGATCTCTTTTGCTGTAATAATTGTCTCAGTTATAATTTTGCAATGGCGGTTTCGCTGTTAAGGCTCTGATAGAGACAGGAGGCAGCCAAAGATCCCCTGGCAAAACCCTGCCTTCAAGCCTCAAACAGCCCGAAGGCTGAAAACCGAAATGCCTTTCCATATGAAGCCCACCCTTTCCCAACTGATTGTTTCTGAATAATGCCAACCTGTGCACTCGGAGGATGCGGTGGGGCCTCAGGAAGTTCACTGGGGAAGTTCCTGTCATTTTCTGGGAGAGGAGACTGTCCTTTCCTGTTCCTGTGTGGAAACCTGAGATTCAATTGGTGAAGCAGAGAGCCTGTTCACAGGACTCCCTCTCACTTTGCTCAGTTGTTTTTTCTTTAATTTCCACGCCTCACCCTTCTGTGTGTCTGTGAGCTTAATCTTTCCTGGTCATGTGACAAGAAAGTGTTTTTTTTTTCTATGGCAATTCTACTTTCCGTTCTTCCTGGATCTCTCGAGTTTTTCACAGAAATTCTTTTGTATCCTGTAGGCCCTTTCATCTGATGAGTCTCCACTTTTCATTGTCATTTCATATTATTACAGAGAATCTTTGCTCCGTTTTTCAGATTAATTCTCTACATTTTTTTTTTTTTTTTTTTTTTTTTGCTGTCCAGGAAGCCCCAGTATATGTCAAACATTTTGAGGGAAAAATAGTCATGAACTTGAGCTATTCAAATCTCCATCAAAGCTCTATACATATCTCTCTCCCTGTACTACAGCCTTCTTCCATGTTCTGAGCTTTGCAGAGGAATCTGTTACTTGCCCATATGTAGAACTGGCAAAAATGCCTGGGAGTAAAAGTCACTTCACAAGGCAAACTTCCTTCTGTGAGTTTCTCCCTTTTCCATAATGTTTCTCCTCTAGATCTTGTTAAGAAGCTCTTTGCTGCTTTTGAATGGGATTTCTACATGTCATCTGACATTTTTAGTTTTTCAAGGTGGGAGCCTTCATCTATTACGAAATATTCCCAACTACCCAGAAATAATATATAATATTTTCTTCCTTTGAAATACAAACTATTTGACAAACTTTAATCCGTGAAAGGTAGTTGACATCCCAGTTTTTAATCAATTTCAGGACTTTTCACTCCCATTCTATGTTTTTGATTGAAAGTAAGAGATCAGACTAGTGTAATCAAAGATGTATTGGCCATAATTATCTCAGACACGAGACTATGTTTTCAAACATTATCACGGAGTTGCTTTTTACCAAAATTTGAAGAATATAATTTTGAATCAAATCATTCTAACAAAGGCAATTCTATATTATATTATAAACTCTAATTTATGATTGGTATTGAGGGACTTCTTGCCTCTGGCAGGCTAGGTGTCTTTGCTTCAACTTTCCTGTCTCTGGCAGGCCAGGTAGGGCCTTTGTCTCTGATTTTCCTGCCTCTGGCTCTTAGAGGTGGGGGATCTGTGACTGAGGGTTGTAAAATACAAGATTAGCCTTTAGTCAAGGAAATGGATATTGTTTTATGTTATACATTCTCTGTATTCCCAGAAGCCTTTAATAAATGCTCGAGATTAGCAGTTTTATTTCATCCCAAAGCATATGGATTGCTCTATTTGTGTGCTCCTGAGCAAAAACTGAATTCAGAGAAAAATGGTAAATGAGTAAATACTTCTCCTCTCAGGGATAAGAGAGTGCATATTCCAAAGAAGAAGATTCATAGAGAAAGAAGTCAAATTTATTTGACAAAAAAGTAAATTTAAAATAGTAAAAATTTTAAAATAGTTACAATTTTAAAACAATTCAAACAGTTGCAATGTAAAATCACTTTTTATGCATTTATTTGTCAGGCCAAGATTCTTTCATGAAACTCTTCACAATTATGTGAGATTTATTGCTGTATTTCTCTAAACATTATTCAAGTTCTGATATAAGAAAATACATTTGCAACTGTTGCTATAGTTTTTTTTTTTTTTCAAAAACTAGTAGTTACAATCCTATATTTAAAAAAAACTTTTTGTCTTAAATTATTTCTTTTTACATCTTTAAAAAAATCATTTTTAAGATTTTGAAATAATGCCCAATAGCCTAAACATGGAGATTTCTTATTTTTGCCTAATCAAAAGCTTCTGTTACTTTATTTTATTTGCAAAACATCTGAATAAATACAAAGATTTTGCATATCTCATCCTTGATAGAAACCAGATCTGCATTTCAGCCCCAGGGTTCCAAGTCCTATCCAGAATAAAATGTGAATACAGAAAGCTCATTCTGAACCTTATCTTGGACAGTAGTCTTATAATTTGCTGGTACTCTGAGTATTCTAGAGGATTATACTGAAGACAGAATTTTCTCAGATAGTTATTTGTTTTGCATTTGTCAGACACACTAATGCACAAACCACAGCAAGCTTAGTAGTGGTTTCCTTATCAACTAGCCTTTCTATTTAACACTCACAGTCATGATTTGCAGAAGTTTTTTATTTGTGATAAGAAGTTTTAAAAAAAAATTTCTATAGTAAGCTACCTGCAATGCTCTAGTGTTAAACTCAGTTTGATAGATTTTGAAGGAAAAAATAATCATTTATAGCCCAATCTTTTTCTTTCTCTTTAAAACAGGGGTTCTACTGGTAATCCTTTCTAGCTGTCAGCAGTAATAACAGTCAAGGAAGAAATGTTTTGTCCCAAACAGCAAAACTTAATATTTACAACAAAAAAAGGTACAAAAGGCCCCAGAAAAACCTGCAATACTGCAATATTGATGGAAGAAAAGCACATAATTGGTTCCCTTGAAAGCATTATCAGACCACAAATATTAGCTCATATAAAATTATCCAATTAAATTAAGATCCAGGAAAAGGAACATTTTCTCAAAGGCATTTTTGTAGTTAAAGTCAGTAAAATAATAATCTTTACCATTCTTAATATTGTATTTCATGAATCTATCTAATTAGAGAATATTTCTCCTAAAACTAAATGTATAGTTAAGTATTTTCTATACTTTTGTTTCTTAAAAAAACAGTTGACTGGCTTTATTATGATACTTTATTTTTCTGATGATTGTTATACAGTTTTTATTTGCATTTTTTCTTTTAGCACAAATAAGAGTTAAATCTGAAGGCCTCAGAACATTCAGGACATACACAAATGTGATGCAAAAAAGACTTATTTGTTAAAGATAATTGTTGTTAGAGATACCCTTTCCAGGAGTCCTATGAAAGTAAGCAAATGTTTCTGTTGTACTAAATGTTGCAACATATAGAATAACTTTTTAAATATTCAGGTAAAATTACTTTTCTGCTTTTATTTACTTTTTAATAAAAAGTAAATTTTAAATTATGTGGAATACTCATTTACCTAGCGGCAGTTTCTAAATAACTTTTCTTGCTTTTAAGCTGTGTACAGAAAAGCATCATTTCAGGCAGTGAATATGAGCAACTGGCACTAAGGTTATTAAATATGGTGTATCCTAAATGCACTTAACTTTTTGGGAAGGTTACTACATGGAAAACATGCAGGAAAGATGTCAGTCCACTTAAAGTAAGAAAAAAAAAAACATGCTCATTTATTACAATTGTGTTTTAAATGCATATATATTATAATTGCCTATAGATAAACTTCATGGAAGTTAAAAAAGCGTGTCCTTTAAAAAAAAGTAATGTATTAAATAATTAGTTTTATCCAGAGTATAGATGTCTTAAAACACTCTTCGCACAAATATTATCTAAGTAGACAATTACTGTTCATCAAGGCTTGCAATTTTATAAAGACCCAGAGAGTAAAAAGTTTCTTATATACTTGTAAAAGGAAATGAACGCAAGCAAATAAATAAATAAATTCTTGGTATTTAAAAGTACAAAAAAAAAAGTAAGACTTTAAAGTTTTTAGTTATTAAATATAACATATTCAGCACCATATGATATGCTACTTATGTTATTTTGGTGTATGTGTACCGGGATAGAATGAGATACAGCTGCTTGTTCTCATGGTCCAATAACAAGATTCAGACAGACTGAAAAAGAAGGGAACTGATTACGGGGGAAGGTTGGAGCAACTCATCAGACCAACTCAAATTTACAAGTTTTTATTCTAGTGCTAGTATACATTTTAAACTTCTTGCCTACATGTGGGAGTGCACCTACAAGCAAGAGTGTTTCATTCTATCTGTGTCTAATCTTTAACTAGGATCTGGGATCTGGAAAGCTTTCTCTAGAGTCTCAGAAAGTTTCTTAATTTTAAGTGGGCCCTGGTACAGGGTGCATGTGTAAGAATTCTTGTATTATTTATCAGGCTGTAGGGTCTGAGAAAACCTAGGTGTGGTCTTAATGGGTTTGTTTTGTAATTCCAGCCCTTGTACTCAGGCACAAGTTCCTCCAGTTCTTTAATGTTTAATTTATGCTGTCATCAAAATTACTACAAAGGTTTAGTGGAATTGACGTTAAGTGTCCATCAATAGACAAAATGATAAAGGAAATGTGTTGTTTGTATATACAATTGAATAGTATTTGGATATAGAAATAATAAAATCATGCCATTTGCAGCAACATGCATGAAACTAGAGGTTGTTATGTTAAGCGAAATAACTCAGGCACACAAAGGCAAATATTGCATGTTCTTGTTCAGATATGGAAGCTAAGCAATGTTGATTCTGGAGCAGAGCAAGCTTGTCCAACCTGGGGCCTGAGGGCTGCATGGCGCCTGCAGGCTTCAGGCAACCCAGGACGGCTTTGAATGTGGCCCTACACAAATTTGTATACTTTCTTAAAACATTATAAGATTTTTTTGTGATTGGTTATTGTTTGTTTAGCTCATCAGCTATCATTAGTGTATTTGATTTCTGGCCCAAGACAATTTGTTTTCTTTCATTGTGGCCCAGGAATGCCAAAAGATTGGATATCTCTGGAATAGAGAGTAGAATGGGAGTTACTAGAGTCTGGGAAGGGTGTGGGTGTGTGTGGTTGGTGGAAGTGAATGAAGAAGGATTAAAATAATAGGTACAAGCAGAGTTAGATTTAAAAAAAAAGTTCCAATGTTCAATACCACAATAGGGTCACTAAAATTAATGAAATTGTATGTATATTTCAAAATAGCTAGGCGAGGACCCAAAATGCTCTCAATATATAGAAGTCCTAAATGGTCAAGGTGACAGATAACCTAGATACCCTGATCATTAAACACTATATTGCATGTAACAAAATACCATATGTATCTCATAAATATATACAAATATTATGTATTAATAAAGAAGACAGTATAAAAACTTCTGTAAAGATAAAATATGTAGTAATTTAAAAATATAAAATAATTGTATGTCATGAATATTCCTAAGCTGAAAATAGTGTTTTTTATTAGAATGTCTTTTTTAATACTTATAATGTAGTTAATGTTTTTCATTATTGCACACTATTAAGAAAACAACATAAAGATAAATATAAGGAAATTTATAAAGGATATTTATTTATTTCTAAGAAATACTGTATTTTTAGGCCAGGTTAACTAGGTAAATTTTAAGCAACTTTTAAGCAAGTTTACATTTTTACAAAATAGTTGTATATAGTATTTATTTGATCACAATTGTTTCTTGACATTCAGAAAATAATATTTTTATGTGTTAATTTTAACTATTTCCCTCAGTATAAAAGTATTATGTTCACTGATGTCATAATATAAACTTGTACTGGTTATGAGCATAATTTCATATATATTTTTTGAAATTTCTCTTGATATGTACCACCTGTTATCAGGCTTTGGAAATATCCACATCTGGAGATAGTATATTTTTATTACAATAAAACTTGCTACTCTTAAAATGTTGACATTAAAGTATAACTATATGAAAAATGTGAGTCTCTAAGAGTGGTACATTAAAATTAGCATTGTGGAATAAATCTGTTTTGCACCACTCAAGTAAGAAAAACACTTCTTTATGTATCTTTGACTTCCGAGAATATGAAAAATAAATTACAGAATCAAAGGCAATGAACTTTGAGCCTTACTGATCCTCTCATAGAACAGAAAGTATAAAGAGAATGTTTCCTGCAGCAAGTGAATGTGTAGAGAATAAGGAATTTCTCAGATTCTGTGTTGTGTCTTTAAAATAGATTTTTGCTTTCCGTAAAATATCTATGATATTTATTTCAAAGAATTTTTTTATAATTATTCATAAGAAAATTACTCATCATGTTTTAAAAATTTTATTCATGTAGTTTATAGTTATAATATTCTTAATAGTTTTAGAAAATTAGCATATGACAAGATGTAAAGTATGGAATAATAACAAAAGATTTGTGATAAAATATTTGAAGTATTCAAGTGATGTAATTTAGAAGTAATGTTGTCAAATGTATTCATTTATGTTTCTGAATAAATCAGGTGAGGTTTATGTTGCAGATTTAAAAACAAATATTTAGATTTTTAAACTCCCTAACTTATATAGCATTAATTATTTTAATCACTGTGTATACATTCAGGCTTAAAACCAGAAGTTCTAAGGCTAGAAAGCACAAAAGATCCAATTACAACACATGCAAAGGCAGATCTAAAAATATCATCATCTTTCAAAATCCATGGGAAATTGGTTTCAGGCCTTCCCCCACTCAAGGATGCTCAGGGGTACTCAAGTACCTTTTATAAAATGAGTAGTACTTACATATAACATACACACACTCTCCAGTATACTTTAAATCATCTCTATATTGCTTATATTACTTAATACAATACTTTAAATGATCTCTAGATTACTTATATACTCAATACCATGCAAATGTTATTTAAATAATGGTTATACTGTATTTTTATCTGTATTATTTTTATTGTTGTATTGTTATTTTTGTTTTTTCCCCAATATTTTCAGTCTGTAGTTGGTTGAATACATGGATGCAGAAAGTGGATACAAGGGGCCAACTGTGCTTCCAATCATTTCTAGATTACTTATAATACCTAACACAATGTAAATGCTATTGAACTTGTTGTTATACTGTATTTTAAAATTTGTACTAGTTTTTGGTTGTGTTTTAAAATTATTTTCATTTTTGAATATTTCTCATCTGTTTTTGATTGAATCAGCAGATGTGGGACCCACAGATACAGAGGGCCAAATATGTATATTCCCATACCTCATTACTTGTTCCCCTTTTTCACTGCTCAGACTCCAAGGCAAAAACTTATAACCTTATTAACCTCTGCACAGTAGAGAAAATAGTGAAGTAGAAGAAATATATATGTTTAAACCTGCCTTGTATGTGTTGCCTCTGGTCAAGACCTCATTACTAATCTCTGGGAGGCAAACCCAAGAGTAAGGTCCAGCCTCAGGATTGTTAAAATTGTTGATTGGAGAATCTCATTACAATATCCTCAACTGTCTATCTTAGTATAGAGGTTTTACTCTTGTAGTTTTACTCTAAGGTATTTCATTTAGGAGCATTGAATATCAGAAACATCCTTAAGAAGATTGTCAACAAGGACAGAATACTAATACAAATTGAGTCAGCAGGGAAATGTGATGTTTCTCACATCGGGATCATCACCTGTGGGGGTCTTTCCTGCAGACCCTGATTCTGTGACAGATAAATAAATGCACTGAAACACAGAATATAGTGAATGAGTGGAGTAGAGGGTCATACATGTCCCACGGAGTGAGATCACAGCTACGCAGTACCCACCAGTTCTCCTTCCTCACATTTATTCAGTATAGATTTAACAACAAAGGCTTTGAGATAATCTCCCTGGTTAACCTCCCCGAAAGAGGGCCATCTACTTCAAAGGTTACATGAGTCAACAAGCTGGTTAGAGTAGAGACAAAGGAATGGGGGGAGTTTATCTAATTATTTAACCAAAGGGACAAGGCTGCCTTCAGCCAAGTAATAAAAAACCCTTAGGCCTTCCAAAAGGGTTTGTAACTATATTCTATAACTTTCCTTTAATATTTCTGCCACCATCCTGAGTGAACCCCAAGAGGGTAATACTATGTTCATTATATCATGAACCTTTTTAAGTTGTCTACAAATTCCTACTCAATGTATTCAACTGTTGTGACAATTTTTGAATCTAAAACCAACGACTGATGTCTTAATGACGTTGCAAATTGCTCAGAAATTTATTTTTGGGGAGAAGATTGAAATTTCTTTGGTGGGAACTCAAAGAAAAGCACTAACAAAGAGCTGGACCTTCACATTATAATACATATGGAATATAAACAATAATAATCACATTAATTGTTTGTTAGTCACATGACTTTCTGGGTCACTTAATTATCCCCAAAATCTCATAATAGAATTTGTATCATTTTGATTTTCATTTTAGATATAGTAAAATTAATGTTGATAAAGTTTATACGTTTCTAATAATCACATATCTAATAAACCAAGAAGGCAGGATTCGAACTCATGGAACCTGAATTAGCAACTCACACTTTTAAATGTTATATAATATGAAAATAGTGGCAGTTAACTGAAGACAAAGAAACAAGATCAAATAATATCAGTAATCTGATGAAAACAATTATTTTACAGACCATAATAATATATAAAAGATTTTTAATGCTATGTGAAAATTATATATTTGTTTCTGATACAATGAACAAACGAGGCTCATACCATGTAAACATGAGCAATTTTGTCTGTTTACTCAAGTTGTTTAAAATGTATTCAGAATAATGAGAGATTCAAGATGGCTCACTAGAGGCATCCAGCATTCACCTGCTCCACAAAGAAAAAACAAAAATAGTGAGTGGATAATTATACTTCAAATAGAGTATCTAAGAAAGAACACTAGAGTTTAGCAGATAAATGACAGAGAAAACTCAGGCATTAAAGAGGGAAAGTGAGGTAGCTAGCCCAGGCTTCCCGTGAAGAGAAAAGATAAGTGAGAGAACCTGGCAGTCCACATTCCCACTGCAGATTCCTGCAATTCTAGTCATGAGAGAGACAGCCCCTCAACATTGTGGGCCCTGAAACTAGGCTATCGAACTACCTGGAGTACACATGATGGAAATGTTTCAGAGAGGGAGCTCATGCTGGGTCCCACACACCCCAAATCGAAGATGAGATTTTTCTATAAGAAGACACGAACAAGGTTACTATATAATGATCAAGGGGTAAATTCACAAAATAATATGACAATTTAAAATATACATATGCAACCATCACTGGAGCACCCAAACAATAATAAAGAAATATTATTAGAGCTAAAGACAGAGATAGGACCCAATACAATAATAGCTACAGACCTCAACACCCCACTTTCGTCATTGGACAGATCTTCCAGACCAAAAGAAAAAATAATCAATAAACGTTAGGGACTTAGTCTGCACTATATAGACTAAATGGACCTAATAGATGTTTACAGAACATATCTCCCAACAACTGCAGAATACACATTCTTTTCCTCAGCACATAGATCGTTCTCAAGGATAGATCATATGGATCAGTCACAAAACAAGTATTGAAACATATAAAACAACTGAAATAATTGTAAACCTCTTCTATGACCACAATGGAATAAAAGTAGAAATAAATAGCAAGAGGAATTTTAGAAACTGTACTAATTAGTACATGAAAATTAAGCAATATGCTCCTGAATGATCATTGGGTCAATGAAGACATTAAGAAGGAAATTGAAAATTTTCTTGAAACAAATGAAAACAGAAACACAATATACCAAAATGTGTGGTACGCAGCAAAAGCAACACTGAGAGGAAAGTTTATAAGTGTCTACATTAAAAAAGAAAAAAAAAATTAAGGAAACAATCTAACAATGCATTTTAAAGAACTAGAAAAGCAAGAGCAAATCTAACCCAAACTTAGTAGAAGAAAAGAAATCATAAAGATTAGAGTGGAAATAAACTAAAATAAAAATAATACAAAAGTTCAGTGAAAGAAAAGGTTTTTTTTTGAAAAAGTTAACAAAATTGAAAAATATTTGGCCATACAAACTAAGAAAAAAGAGAGAAAATCTAAATAAGATCAGAATAAAAAATGACACATTACAACTGATACTGTGAAAATTCAAAGGATCATTAGTGGCTATTATGAGCAACTGTATACAAATAAATTGGAAAATTTAGAAAGAATAGACAAATTCCTAGATATACACCACCTACTAACGTTGAAACAGGAAGAAATCCAAAATCTGAACAGACTAATAACATGTAACAGTATTGAAACTGTAATAAAAAGTCTCCCAGTACTGAAAAGCCTGGGACTTGATGAATTTACTGCTGAATTCTACCAAATATTTAAAGAATTAATATCAATACAACTCAAACTATTCTGAAAAATAAAAGAGGAGGGAACATTTCCAAACTCACTCTACTAACAATAGTATTATCCTGATACTAAAATCGACAAAGATACATTCAGAAAGTAAATAAATAAATAAAACTGCATGCCAGTATCTCTGATGAATATCAATGCCAAAATCCTCTACAAAATACTAGCAAACAAAATTCAACGATTCGTTAGAAAGATAGTTCATCATGACATAGTGGAATTTATTCCTGGGATACAAGGATGGTTCAACATATGCAAATCTAATCAATGTGATATATCAACAGGCTGGAGGATAAAAATCCATATGATATTTCAACTGATGCCAAAAAAAGAATTTGATAAAATTTAACATCCCTTCATGATAAAAGCCTTCAGAAAATTGGCATAGAAGAAACATACCTCAACATAATAAAAGCCGTATATGACAGACCCACAGCTAATTTTATACCAAGCAGGGAAAATAGAAAGCCTTTCCTCTAAGACCTGGAACACAACAAGAATGCCCACTGTCACCACTGTTATTTCACATAGTGCTGGAAGTCCTACCTAGAGCAATCAGGTAAGCAAAATATATAAAGTATATCCTGATTGGAATGGAATAAGTTGGATTTTCCTTGTTTGCAGATATTATGATCTTAATTGGGAAAAACTGAAAGACTTCAACAAGAAAACTGAGAATTGATAAAGAAATTTTAGTAAAGTTGCAGAATACAAAATCAACATACAAAATCCAGTAGTCTTTCTATATTCTAACAGTGAACATTGTGAAAGAGAAATAAAAAGTAATTTCATTTATAATAACCACATGTAATATTATGTATCTAAAAATTAACCAAACAAATGAAAGATTTCTACAATGAAAACTGTAAAGTACTGATAAAAAATATTGAAGAGGACAACAAAAACTGGAAAAATCTTCCATGTTCATTGATTGAAAAAATCAGTACTGTTAAAATGTCCAAACTACCCAAAGCAATCTACAGATTTAATGCAATCCCTATCAAAATACCAATAATATTTTTCACAGAAATAGAAAAAAAATCCAAAAACATATATGCAACCACAAAAGACCCAGAATAGCCAAAGTTATCTTAACTAAAAAGAGCAAAATAAGTAATTACATTACCTGACTTCAAATTATGCTACAGAACTATAGTAACCAAAAATCATTCTACTGGCATAAAAACAGGCACATAGATCAATATAACACAATAGAGAATTCAGAAACAAATCCAAATGCCTACAGTGAACTCATATTTGACAAAAATTGTGAAGAAAATACACTGAAAAAAAGAGAAGCTCTTCAAATGGTGCTGGGGAAAATGGATATCCATATACAGAAGAATTAAACTAGAACTTATCTCTCATCGTATATAAAAATTAAATCAAAATGGATTAAAGACTTAAGTTCTCAAACTATAAAAGTACTGGAAGAACACATTGGAGAAGCTCTCCAAGACATTGGTCTGGGCAAAGAGTTCTAGAACAATACCCCATAAGCACAAATGACCAAAGCGAACATGGACAAAGGGGATCACAGGAAGTTAAAAAGCTTTTGAACAGTAAAGGATACAATGAACAAAGTGAAGACAACCTATGGGATGGAAGAAAATATTTGTCATCTGACAAGTGATTAATAACCAGAATATATAAGGAGCTCAAACAACTTTATGGGCGAATATTTAATAATAAAAAAATGGGCACAAGGATTAGAAATTTCTTGAGACATACAAATAATAAATAGACATATGAAAAGGTTCTCAGCATCGCTGATCATCAGAGAATTAAAAATCAAAAGTATAGTGAGATATCATCTCACCCAAGTTAAAATAGCTTATATCCAAAAGACAGGCAATAACAAATGCTGATGATGATATAGAGGAAAGGGAACCCTCGTACATTGTTGGAGAGAATGTAAATTAATACAAACTCTGTGGAAAAACGTTTGGAGGCTCCTCAAAATACTAAAAATTGAGTTACCATATGATCTAGCAATCTTGCTGCTGGGTATGTAGCCAAAAGGAAGGAAATCATTACATCAAAGAAATTTCTGCACTCCTATCTTTGTTGCAGCAATGTTTACAATAAATAAGATTTGGAAGTCACCTAAGTGTCCATCAAAAAATGAAGGAATAAAGACAATGTAGTACTTATAGACAATGGCGTACTATTCAGCTATATAAAAAAGAGTTATCTCGTCATTTGCAACAACATGGATGGAACTGGAGGTCATTATGTTAAGTGAAATAAGTCAAAGACAAACATTACATGTTCTCATTTATTGGTGGATCTAATAATTGAAACAATTGAACTTATGGACATAGAGGGTAAAAGGGTGATTACTAGAGGCTGGGAAGGGTAGTGGGGTCTGGAGGGGAGGTGGAGATGATTAAAGGGTGCAAAAATAGAAGAATGAATAAAAACTACTATTTGATAGCAATAAGGGGACCATAGTCAGTAACTACATTTTAAAATAAAGGTTGTAATTGGATTGTTTGTGATTCAATGGATAAATGTTTGAGGGAATGGATACCCATTCTTCAAGATGTACTTATTTCACATTGCATACCTATGTTAAAACATTTCATGTACCCCATAATTATATACACCTACTATCTACCCACAGAAATTAAAAATTAAAAAAATATATATAAGGAAAGAGAGAAAAAGGAGAGCTAAGGAAGAAGAGAGGAAAAAAGAAAAAAAAATTACCACACAAAAATGTATATTATATGAGAAGCCATGTTGTATGAAAAGGCAGAAATATATTAATTTTATAGAAAACTGAAGATAAAATTAGTGAGTATTCAGTAAATAGCGTTTGTTTTTGAAACAAGATATGAAAAGATAGTTGTATAAAATAAATATGTTGAAAAAGCAGGTCTGGGCCATAGAATAAATAATTATGTATGTGATGCCATCTTCAGAGGCATGGAGAACCATAGAGAGTTTTAAATCTGGAAAGTTTCATTTTTATAGCTATATTTTTAAGAATATCTGAGAGCACAATGGATAATGACATTATAAGAGGTAAAACTCGGAGCAGGAGAAAATGTCAAGCAGTAAACATGATATTCTAACTTTTCCAGTGAAAAATGATGAGAACTAAATTTCAGTGGCTGTCAGAGGTTGTAAGAGAAAATAACTCAAGAAACATTAAGAAAGTAAACTTTATAGGCCTCTGAAACAAATGAGATGTTTTGTATTAGATTTCAAAATGTATTAATGATATAAATATGTGGTGTGTATATATAGTCTTCATGAGATACAGAAAGCCACTTTTTTCTTTTTTTCTAACAATGATAACAAATTTTATTTAAAACAACAGTACTTTAAATTGTTCTTATGAATTCCTTCAATGTGTATTGCAGCAGATGCTGTCTACATTTAACTCACTCTGTAAGCTCCTTTTCTGTCTCCTCTGCCGGAAGAATTTGTCTCCATTGAAGCTTGATCCACCTCAATGCAGTAAAGTGGTGGACAGGTGGAGTAGAACATTGTGAGAAGGAAGTAAATGTCATTGGAGTCCCTATGTGAGATGATACCGGTTTGTTTTTAGAGGTTTCTTAGCAGGATTCAGATCTATTTACCTCTAATAATAATTCACTCATCAATATATTCTTTATTTTCTTTTCCAAAGTCCTGTTTCTCTTGTCTAATTTCTCACTTCTGCTTCCTGGCATCATCAATCAAATGAATTACCTGCACTCAAGCCCTAGTTTCAGGTCTTATTTGGAAGGAATTCAAAATGAAGACCAGTATCAGTTGTCATTGATCTTGCTATAAATAAGATAAAAAGTAAGGCAAGATATAAAAGTTATTATCATTGAAAAATCCATGATTAAAATGAATTTTGAGTTAGAGAACTCCAGAGAAACCCTTGATTTAAATTTGGAAATCAGTTTGTGCACTAACTTGCTATCATATATTCCAACTAACGATTTAAGATTAATTTTTACCATCTCTAGAAAATCACACTTCCCACAGCCTCCTTGCTTTTGAAAAATTAGAGGTAATATGAAATGAAAAAGACATTTATTAATTTCATGACTAAGATATCATAAAACACAGTTATGTGGAATATTCCTTATCTAGCTTTTTAAGTAATATAAGTATTAATATTTTTAGCATTGAATTTCATTTCATTTAAACTGCTATTAAGTATAGCTTATAAAGTTTTTATTTTACATAAAATGTTATACAAAACTTATAGTAAAACTATAACCAAGAAAATATTGATTCTACGGAAACCCATCAAAATTTTTGAACAAGAAGACTTTTATAGTCAGTCCAACATTCCATTTGAATTTAAGTCACAACAATTTTTATTAAGAGCTCACTAGGAACCAAAATGGCAGAGAAAACTCTTTCCCTAAATACATCTCAATAAGCTTAAGTATATGCTTGTATTTGGAAAGAGATCTTACATTTCATTTTATTCTCTGGTTATGTGCACAGCAACAATTCACTTGTAGTTCCAAAATTTATTTCCATTGAGTTTTATAATATTTTGTGTGTATCTTGTTTTGTATTGCTTCTGTTCTTTAATATTCTTCTGGATAAGAACTTTTAAATGTCTTGTCAACTTCTTGGTAGTATGAGAAATTGATGAAACAAATGATTCTTGCTTCCATTGTAAATAAAATAAATGGGTCATTTGCTGGGTTAATATGGAATATTTATATCAACTATGTCACATGTAACTACTTTCCTTTGTAAACGATGTACAAATTTGCCATGAAAAAGATCAATTCTGTAAATCAACTATCAAGATTAAATTTATCAAATCCTTTTATTTTAATGGAATTTTATTGGCTGACTTTAGAAAATTTTCTCATTAAAACAATCTTTGCTCTCCTTGATTATATGGCTTCAGAATGTTGGAGTTTTAAAGCTATATTTGCATAAACCTAACCATGGTTGCCTATCAAATATTTTCCAAAAGATTCTCAATAATATTGCCATTTATTTTCTTTTCTATGGGGGTGTAGCAGAGATATCATGCAGCCAATAGGAAATGATTTGTCAGCCAAACCACATTCCAACCTAATTATGCCCACCTGGTACATAGGAACTCTACACATGTGCAAAGAGTGATGAAATTAATGTGCTGTCTTTTTTAATGCAATCAACAGTGATGTGCAAATGTGATTTTTTCCTCACTGTTAAGTTTTATTAAATGCAATGAAAAAAATACAAACAAGGTTTCCAAGGGTCATAAAAAAGATTAAAGCACAAAATATAGCAAATCCTTCATAAAATCCATGCAGTATTCTAAATCTAGAAATATTCATCTTTGGTCATGGAAAGAAACAATGATAAATTGTCTCAAAAGGAGGTTTACAGTTTTCTAACGTGACACATGGTAATATATTCAAGAAAAATTTTTTCGAACCTTGTGTGCTTCTAATATTATTTGCTTGATGAATAAAAACTTCATTATTTTTCATCAGTATGCTGCATGTCAATTCTACTTTTTGCCTGGTACGTTATTTCACCTGAAAGCTGTTAAATGGCACACAGACATCTGTGTTGTTCTGCCGATCGAGAGTCCAAGTGGTTTGGCAGGCATTCAAAATGATTAGCAATAGAAAACCTCATTTGGAAAAGAGAAACATTCATGGAGATTTGAGTTCAGTGACTTTCCTTTGTGTCTAAACTGCAGGACTAAGAAGTTTTTACTTTTAAATATTAAAAACACACATCTTGAGAGTACATATTGATAGTGTTGATGCTTTTGTTAATGAATAACAGCTTTTTGTTTGTGTTCTCTCTCAAATGTTGGCATCCAAAGAACTTTGTAATATGCCTACTACATTGCTTTCCAATTTTTTCCCCCAGTCACCCATACATTTTATATCATTAAATTACTTTGTTATTTACTCAACATTTTTAAAGCTGATCTTAAAAGTGCTATTTTAATGTTCAAGTGTTTTTTTTTTTTTTTCCCCCCCTTCTATTTTTATGCCCAGGTTTCATCAAGTTTCCTAGTGTCAGAATTCTCCCCAGGCTTGGTAAGACTTATGCATTTAAGTTCTGATTACACTCTGGAGTTTTGACCTAGCTCTAAAAACCTTCTCAGATTTCATTATGTGATATTCATTGATTCAATTATTCTCCATTACATTATATAATCTTTAGGTGCATATTTGTGGGGACATAATTCATTTAATGGTTTTCTGGCAAAATATATATTTTTCCAAAATATTCAGCACCACTCTGTGAGGTGATAATGCATACCAATCACTCATCTTATGCATCATCAAGTGACTTGCTTTGGCCAGTGACAAGCGACATTCATTTATCACTTCTGAATAGAAATCTGAAAAGCCAGTTTATGGTTGAAATGTTTTCTTTCTGCTCTGCCTTGCTGACAGAAGAAATATTCTAAACAAAGACTGCTGCATTGACTTGATTCCTTCAGAAAACACAATAAATAATAAAACCGTAGACAAATTACTACAGACATATACAGTAAATGAGAACAAATCTTCTTCATAAGCCACTGAAATTTAGAGTTGTTTGATATAGCTGAATAATGTGGCCTGGTCTGAAAGAATCAAAAATCACTATTTGAAGAGTTATAAGATCTCAGGGGAGGGAGTCTTTTTTGGCAAACAGGGTGATGTAGCAGAAATCACTTGTATTCAAATACTGTCTTCACTTTTTAAAAGTATTTGTTATTTTGCAAATTAGTTGATTCTGTGGGCCTCAGTTTTTACATCTGAGTAAAGTTTATAACATGAAATATCTCAGTGGTCTTGGAAAAAAATGATTGCACTCGCAGCAAGAATGATACTCATTTAAATACATACTTACACAATGATTTTAGCTACTAGAAACTTCATACATATGGTCTACTGTGTTGTACGCCAGTTCAGGGGGAAAATGGCAGAAAGATTCTTCCTTCCTTATTTGTATTATCTGTCCCATATAGTTAATGAAATGTTTGGCCTGTGTTGGCATTACTTGCACAAAATATTATGCCTATGACATCACACAACTTACTATATTTTCACAATAGAATCTTAGAACAAGGGATAAAAAGGCTGATTGAATTCACTTATAGTGACAACCTCATTAGCACCCAGCAATACTACCTACAATAACAGTAAAGTAAAAAGGGAACAATGAAAAATGTAATTCTTTGAACAAAACTTTCTTCTCGAAAAGAAAGAAGTACACTGCTTTAGCAAAAGATGACGGTAATCTATCTGCTTATTTGAGATTGCTTCTTTGATATATATGATTTCAGTTGAAATATTTTTTCAGGAACATTATTATCTAGTCTTTCTCACGGCATTTGTCAAAAAAAGTATCTGAAAATCAGTGCCAGTAATAGGCAGGATACATATACATGAATAAATAAAAAGTGGTGTAAATTGGAGAATTGAAATGCCAGCTCAACGGGATTCCAGCTATTTAGTTCCAAAAACTGTTTCTTGATTAACTTTTATAGAAATAAAGAAATAAGGATTCAGTGTCACCAGGTGTATTAGTTCATTTCCATACTGCTGTAAAGAACTACCTGAGACTGTATAATTTATAAATAAAAGAAATTTAATTGACTCACAATTTAGCATCACTGGGGAGGGCCCAGGAAACCTGTAATCATTGCAGAAGGTAAAGGGGAAGCAAGACACCTTCTTCACAAGGTGGCAGGAAGGAGAAGGGCTGAGCAAAGAGGAAAGAGTCCCTTATAAAACTATCAAATCTCATGAGAACCCACTCACTAACATGAGAACAGCATGAAGGAAACTGTACCCCATGATTCAATTACTCCACCTGGTCTCTCCCTAGACATGTGAGGATTACAGGGACTGCAATTCAACATGAGATTTGGGTGGGGACAAAAAGCTTAACCATATCGCCAGACATTTCCCTTTTTATTTAAGTGATAAAACTATATATATGGAATCTTCTAATTTTAAATATTGCCAAATACTTAAATTTTTTTGTAAGATATATTTCATCTGTATGTAAACTAAACAAAAAACCAGATACAGTCTTCAAATGGAGTTTATAATCATGAAGTTATGGATTTATAATAAGTATATGGAATTATATGAAAACAGTTAATACTAGAAAAAAAATTATCTTCTAGTAGAACTCTCATTGGATTAAGAAAGCCGTCATTGGTACACATTTAAAAGACAGAGATCTAAGACCACTTTCTAGTATATAACAAATTTATTTTTTATGCTTTACAAGTAGAATACATACTAAAAATGTAATTGGTTTGAGAAGCCATTTCTCTACTAGCTGGTTACTAGTTACTACGTTACTCTTTGATCTTGTCATGTCTTACTCTTGTACTCTCATATTTACTTTATTTCCGTTGTGTAAAAACATTATATTTCCCTGCTACTGACTTTGACAAATTTTTCTGGTGTGTCACTGTCTTCCAGAGCTTAAATTGACTGATGACTGCTCATCATTTAGGTTACAACTATTCAAAAATGCCTTACCTGATCACTGTATCTAAATTAACACTGCCACATCGACCAGGTTTTTGTTAGTTTTGTTTTCATGCTTTTTCATTATGTCATTATTTGGTCTTACTTCACCTTTTATTTCTTGTTTTCAGTCTCTATACATGTATTTGAGCTTGAGATAGAAATGAGGTGTTCTAATGTACATAGCCTATCCTCAGAAGAGAATTTGAGTGCGTGTGTGTGTGTGTGTGTGTGTGTGTATTATTTAAGTGCTGAATAAAATCTGTTTTGTGTTAATATGTCCTTCCATACTGATGTCATGATTAAATATGCAACATCCAACAATCAGTCTGAATTTCCTTACTCATGAATTAAAATTACCTGTTGAAAAACTATAGTTTCTGCTGCTATATAGTGTTCCTTGATCACTTTTTCTCTACTTGAGATGTAGAATTTATTTGATTTGAAGAGTGTTTTATGTACTAACACTTGATCTTATGGGGAATCTATGTGTTACCAAGAATAACAAAATGTAAAAATCTGAAAATATTTTACTATTTATGATTGAGAACAATTTGTCTCACTATTTCAGAATATTTGTCATTTGGCTCTACAGCCTTGACACCTGTATTATAATCATTCAAATAAATAATGATGATGATGATGTTTGTGACTTATTCCAGAATTTCTGATAAAGTTGGCCAGGAGTTAGAGTTAGCCTGCAGTAGTACTTATAAAAGTTCACTCATGTAATTGTAGCCAAAACATGGAAACATGAGAACAACCTGCTTATTAGAAGACAAGTTTAGGCCACTGTCAATAAATCTAACCAGGGAGGATAGGCAATGCTGATTCTTTTGAAATTTTTAAAATTAAGAACATTAGAAGGAGATAGAATAACATTGAAAATATTGCAGGAATATGTATCGCAAAGCATTGAAGAGGAAAGGCAACATTTAACCTTTAGAAAAGGAAATAAAGTCCTATGTCAAGAATTTGTGGAAATGATGGTTCTCTGCTACCTTCTCTTTATGAGAAGCACAGTGGGAGCCAAGTGCTTTAGAACCCTGATCTTGGCATAGTTGTGTGTAGATGAAAATTTCTATGATGTCCTACATAAAGAGGAAGGTTATTGAAGGAATTTATCACCAAGAAATAGATTTGAGTTATCTAAAAACCTTTGGTGCATCCATTTCTGTGTAAAGGGACAACCAAGTGGCTTACATTTTTCTATCTGCATTTGAAATCATTCAACATATCTTTACATAGTATGATAATATTTCTGTATGACAGGTTTCTATGTATAGGGTTGCTTAAAATCCTTTTCCAAAAATCTGTGGCAAACACCAACAATAACATTTGAAACCTTGCCAATACTCCCATCACTGGAAGTGGTCCGAATAGAATCAAATGATCCTAGTATGTTTAGATTTACCTAAGTGATCAATAAGAATATATGTCACTTTAAGTGTTTTCTTATTTCCATTTTATACTTATCATTGAAGTTACTTTTTATATGTGTATTAATATTCTGTATTTTTCTGTTAGTGATTTATCTGCTCATGTTTTTGTTACTCAATTGACTATTTGTCTTTTCTTGATTAATTTGAATATATTTCAATACCAGGAAGTTAAACTCTTTATCAGACATTTCTTTAACAAAGATTTGACAGTTTTTGAATGAGTATGAAGTACAATATTCTGAATAATGTAATAAAGCAGTGGTTTTCAATCAGGGCTTATTCCCTCACCAGTTAGAGTGACATTTGACAATGTCTGGAAACACGCTTATTTGTCACACATCACACTGGTAAATGAGGTGTGCTATAGGTATCTACTTATGGAAGCCAGACATGCTGCTAAACAAAAACAAGATATTCCTTCCCACAACAATTATTTGACCCAAATTGCCAAGTATGAGAATCCCTGGAATAAAAACATACACAAAATGTAAGCACGATGAGTAACTGTGGACTCTTGTTTACATAAAAGATATAGAGAGGAGACAATGAAAATCCTGCAACACAAATGTATTATGGTTTCAGTTCCAATTATATATATATGTATTTTTCTTTTATCTTTTCTTTTTTTTTTTGAGATGGAGTCCCACTCTGGTGCCCAGGCTGGAGTGCAGTGCAGCAATCTCAAATAACATTTTTAATTGGCCTCAGATATTTTGTTTCAATTATGTTTTTGTTTATTCCTATGTCAATACTTTACTGATGTTACCAGAATAGTTTTATAAGTCATTTTTATACACTCTAAGATAAAGTTACATTAATATTCACTTTTTTTTAATTCTAGGGAGCTTATTTTGTACATACATCTTAACATTACATTCTTTATATTCAAACATAATCTAAACCACACAAAATTACATGAGAATTGGTATTTATACATTCAACATGTCAAAATCTATATGCTTATCACCTGAATTCTTAGTGACCACATTCTTAGACATGTTTTTATGTCATCACATTTAAATTGTTTTATAAATTTTAATAAAATTTTATAATTTTACTATATCATTCCTGTATATTACTCTCAAATTTATTCCTAAACATGTGCACAGCTTTTGCTGCTATTATAAACTTCCAAGGTGCTTATTGATAAAATAAACAAAAGATATAGCAATTTTCATGAATTGGGAGGACCTAAAATTTATCTGATTAAATTATTTTATTGTCTTCCAGCATTGTTGTGACCTCCATAACAATGTCAAATAATAATGCTGAGAGTTCTAGCATAATGATGCTCGAGGTCTGTGTGTTAAGCACATGCATATTTTTTGTTTCCTAAATTAGAAAAATATTAGCTGTGGATATTTGGAAATCAGTAGTACTAAATACATGAAGTTTTATTTTATTCTCATTTTATTTATAGTTTCAAAAGTGGAAAGCTATGAATTTTAGTAAATGGCATTCACTTAATATGAACACTTTTTTATTATGTTGATATCAGTATGTTTCTTAATATAGATTTATTCTTGAACTTTTTGGGAAAATATTTGTAGCAATGTGTTTTTTTCTCTTGATTTATTTTTGAGGTGTCTTAATTAGCGTTCAGAATAACTTTTGCATATATGT
Organism: Sapajus apella; assembly: GCF_009761245.1. NCBI lineage: Eukaryota > Metazoa > Chordata > Mammalia > Primates > Cebidae > Sapajus > Sapajus apella. The sequence continues at coordinate 7,511,986 of NW_022436967.1, forward strand.
TCACAATAAAATTAATCTATGATTTTCTGTGTATTATACATTAGATTTTGACATTCAAGTTATGTTAACTTCAGACACTGATTTTAAAAGAATGCCATTTATTTTTCTGTTGTGTAGATGATTTAAATATTATTAGACTTACTTATTTAAAATTTAAATACAATACATTTCACCTTAATGGAATTTTCAATGGAGATCTTTACTTTTATAATTGTTTCCGTGATTTATTTTTCTATAAAATTCCCACTTCTTGGATCACTCAGTAAATTATATTTTTGATTCGCTTATTTCCTCTGGCTTTAAAAATTATTTTGATGTATGATGTGTCTTTTTTAACACTCAGAAAATTTTTTTACTACTGAATAAAAAATAATTACAAAAACACCCATTACTATTAATTTCCTGTGTTAAATGAATTGCTGAAGAATAAACCACAAAACAAGAGAAGCCCACAATTCAGAAATTCTTGACATGCTACAAGGCCCTAATTTTTGTTATTTTTGTTGTAAATTTGTTTTTATGTTGTAGCATGTTGCAAAATTGTAACTAACTGTTCAAGGAAAGTGTCTCATTTTTCAAATCACACTGGCTTGCTGTTAAAAGGATTCTGTTTCCCTTTCCTGAAAATAATTTGATATTTTACTTGCCTTCTATGATTGCACAAATAGATACTTTCAAATATATAACCTTAGGATCTTTCAGGAGAAAATAAAAAATGGAACGTGCTATTATTACTAAGTGCTATTATTTTATCATTGTCATCAATACAATCACCTTTCAAATATGAATAACTTCACATGAAAGTTTTCTTGAATCATAATAGGTACTATTACTGCTTTGCAGTGATCTGTCTGTTATGGAATATAGCTGATAATTATCACTCTGCAGTAAAATGTCATTTCTTCATGCATTATCTCCTTTGAAACCTTTTGGTGTGACAGAATATAGTAAAATTATATTACTGTGCTGATATTGGAATCCTGATATTTCTGAAATGCACAAAAAATACATTTTTTTTTACTTTGTTACCCTGAAAGGTATTGTCTTTAGGTAGTAATTTTTTGTTGCAATTTACTAGTAAATATCTTAATATAAGAAATAACTTTCAGAAAATAATGGTCCTAAAACAGTTTATATATTTTATCACTTATAAGACTTTTACTAATTTTCAGTAGCATTGCTATATTAATTTAAATGTCAGTGTAAATGATCGTTTGGGTAATGGAGCTGTCAAGAATTTGATCTGTCTCAATAATTCATAGACAATACAAGTTTTTGCAATACATTTATTCTATAAATATGTATTCACTTTATACATACATAAAATGAGGGGGTTAGGTTTCTTTTGATTCTGTAATCATATTACCCATGTCTTAGTTGGGTTGATGAGTCATAATAAAAGAATCAAATAAAATAATTGATTGGAATATAAAGAATGAAGCAAGTAATGTAATTCAGGTAAGACAAGCAAAATTTGGAAGAGAATGACAACCAACAGAACCATGTTCTGACAGATCAAACAGGAGGAAGATTTTTATGTTCATTTGCAATTTAAGAGAATGTAAAAATAAAACCATATGTGCATAATCAAATAGAAGTTCTAGCATTAAAGAAATCAAGATAAGTATGTTTCTTAACAAAAATTTGAAAAAAAATTAAGGAACCTATAACTAATTGATATTGAATATTTATTGTGTGCCTGATGCTCTAGGTGTTCTCAAATAACCCTTGAAATAATATGGGGTAGGTGATATTATCATGTTTGTATGACAGTTAAGCAATCTGACATTTAGAGTAATGATACAACAATTCATGTGGCCAGATTCCATCTATCTCCAACTTATACAAGTTAAAAAATAATAATAATTCAACCCTGCTTACCTCAATCCTAACCTAGGTACCTAGTAATGTTCATGGTTAGAGTCAGCCACAGTTAATGCTACAGGCTTTACATGCATTTTTATTTGTCCTCAAACCAAACCTGCAAAGTACCCATTGTTATCCCCATCGTATGGATATGTAGAGTAGAATCATCACTTCTTCAGGTTCATGCAATTCATAATTAACAGAGGAATACTCCAACCCAGGATTTTATGACATCATAGTTTCTTGTCATTTATCAAAAGTTTTTTAATACAAAAGGATTTATGTAGCAGGACATAAAGCTGAACATATAAAGGAAGAATATAAAAGCTAATTATTTATTTGAGTTTATAATAATGTTCTGACTTATATATTAAAATAAATATTATTTACTTCAGAGCAATGTTGAAATGCATGTGAGAAAGTGTATATATAATATTTAAATATTTGAGGGCATAGAATAAGTGCAAAATAAATGTTGGCTTTTATTATCATAAGTAGCCAAGAGACTAAGAACCAAGTAGCGTTATACAAATAAAACCAAATCACACACAGAGTAGTCCATGGAGATAATAATTGATCACTTGCACACTGAGAACAATAAATAAGATAACAGAAACATGAAAAATGTCTATCAGAGTGATGGGATACAGCAGGTACATGGCAAATGAAGCTGAATTAAGCCCAGGATATATTCATCAATTCAGATAGATGATAGATTAGACAGAGTCCAGATAGATACATACATACATATATACATGCATACATACATGTGGAAAATAGGTATGTATGTGTGTGTGTGTGTATGATGCATACATATATGTATATACTTATGCCTCCTTAACACTCAAGCAACAAATTATTTCACTGTTCAAAAATTGGTCTTTTTATTCAAGGAAAGGCTTTACAGGGCCTGTAAGTAATATGAGTTAAGGAAACAAGAAAAGAAATGTTCAGAATAAAAAAGATTCTTAAAAGAAAACAAATATGGATATGTAAACTAAAGGATAACCAGTCTATTCAAAATTGTACAGAAATAATAAGTCTTTCTAATTTTTGATAGAGAATTATTTAAGCTACAAATACAAAACAAAGGAAATGTTTCCATCAGTTCTGGAGTAACCCCTAAATAATTCACAGCTGCCTTTCTTTGGAGAAGCAAGTAATTATTTTCCAACCTATCAGCCTAGATGATCAGGTTTGTGCACTTGTATAAAATTGCCTTATTGTATTTATTATTATAACTTGTGATTTTGTTGCAATTCAGGGACATTGTTATAAATTAAATGGCTTATAGAAGGTCATTCTTTAGAGACTTCAGAATTTCTAGTGAAAAAAAAATTCTTCCTAGTTGCTAACTTGAATTCCTGGCAATGACTTTGTGCTGTAAAACTGTATTTGTTATCACAGCTGCATAATAGTAAACCCAAATATTAAATATGATTTTATTTTTACAGACTGCATAAACATTTTTTCAGAATAAAAATGTAGTAATGTATTGGTTAATGTCAGTATAAACCGGCAAACTATTTTTATTTTAAAGACAGAGTATCTGAGCATCTTTTCCCATTTGGTCAATTTTAAATAAAGTCACAGGCTTGTTCACTGAGTACAGAACATGGCTCTAAAACAGAATGTAAAGTTTCATTTTACAATATTCTCTTTCTCTGGAAGAGTTATATTTAGGGATATATATATATATGTATATATATATCCCTAAATATAAACATAACTTTACTAGCATCAGCATAACAGGATTTGAGAGCCATAGCTTCTCTATTTGATGAACAAAAGTCATATAATCCATTGATCTTTATATGTATTTCAGGAGCAGTTTTATCTAAAAGTGCACGTGCATTTTATTTTAATTTCATGAGTTCACAGAATGCATTGACTCTGATGGTTGAATTTTGAGTTGAACTCTCAATTTGAAGTTTTTTGAATCCCTAATGAATTTCATAGCACCCATCATCATCAATCAGAACTGTTTCCTTTTATTGTTACTCATATTTAAGTTATCATAAAATCACAGTGAGTTGGCAAAGTAGATAACGTGTAACATTCTATGATTGAAAGCCATAATGGCCTAATCACTAGTTTGTATTAGTATGACACCCTCAGTTGTGTTTCATAACCATTTATCATTTTAAAAATTTATAAAATGTATTCAATCCCTTGCCACACATAGCTCATTAAAACAAAAAGTTGAATCAAGCAATATGTCATGCAGAAGGCAGAATAAAAACTAACAAAGTGTCAAGATTCTTTTACAATTAGTTTAGTCACAAATTTCGGCCTTTTTTGGACTCCTTCTTTTCTTATTAAAAGACAGGTTTAATTTGAACTACAAAATATATTTCAGTAATATCCAACACAATTTTTTTCAGTCAGAGACGTCTTCTTAACTGGCTCAAAGAGCAAGTGCTTCTATACTCTTATTTTAAGATTCTCCTTATTAGTTTCACGCAGAATTAGCAAAATGTATACAGCTTATTATAGAAATAAACAGAGAGCATTTTTTTTTCTGAGTGTTTTAAATAGAAAATAATTTGATGGTTTATTAAAACTTCATTCCAAAGATACATCCTTTGAAAAAACAAATTTGGGAAATATGTGAAACTACATTAGGCTCAATACAGAAAGAATCCTTAGATCCTCTGTGTTTCCCATGTGCATCATGAATCTCTAGAAGAGTATAAAATGCAGACGTTCCTCATTTTGTTTGAATTTTCAGTTTTCAAAAATTATTTTCATAAAGCATCTTTATAAAAATATTGTCTGCAGATGGAAATGGGAGAGAGGGTTTTTGGAAAAGATGGTAGAGAAAGAGCATCTAAAGACCAAAATAATAATTTTATGCTTAATAGTTCCATTTATAGATCTATCTACAAAATATCTATTTCTTTATCCTCTTTTCTTCATTCCAGAGACCAAAGTACTTTGGGAGGCCAAGTCAGGTGAATCACAAGGTCAGGAGTTCGAGACTAGTCTGGCCAAGATAGTGAAACACTGTCTCTACTAAAAATACAAAAATTAGCTGGGCACGGTGGCAGGCACCTGCAATCCCAGCTTCTCAGGAGGCTGAAGCCAGAGAATCGCTTGAATCCAGGTGGTGGAGGTTACAGTGAGCCCAGATTGTGCCTCTAGCCTGGGCAACAGATCAAGACTGCCTAAAAAAAAAAAAAAAAAGAAAAAAAAAAAGGAAAAGAAAAGAAAAGAAACAAGAAAGCTCTACCAAGTTTGTACATTTATTTCCCACAGAGGCAAACCCTAATCCAGTGTCCTGAAGATCTACTTGCAGTAAAAAATCTGCCCATACCACTAAGAATCTTAGCATCTCTGCTGTATATAACCCTTCAGAGACCAGTGGGAACAAAGGAGAGAAGAACTTTTAGGGCATGTAATCTGGAGTGAATGTTTGAATTACTGGTAAGTGATGATCTGTTCTGTCAGTTACAGAACGTGGTAATTCTGTGTCTCACTTCTCACAGCAATGTTACACCTATTTAAGGGTGTTAGCCAATAGGCCTGGCCTAGGTCTAATACAAATAGTCAGAGCTGGAGCCAGAAAATACATGAATAAATAAAAATAAAGACAAAACTTGGAGATGATTACATCAGCTAAAACGTAAACATTTTGTTTGAGATTTTCTTGGTGGTAATTTCCTATTGCAATTAATTATTTGTTTACATATTTCTATGTTTGGAATGTGTAATCAAGTTTAATTGTAATGTATATATTATAGGAAAATCCCCCAACCCAGCCAGATCTTAATTTCTAAAAATATATAGCTGCAATCTGGTACAATATGACCTGAACTCAGTATAGAAACCAAGGGCAAAATATAGTCTGATGTAAAATTCAAGGAAGGATTACATAGAGAGTTAAGATGTACATATTGAATTATCACAATATTTGGATGGATGCTGGTGAGAACTCTGTAGAGTTCTCTAAGGTCAGACCTTCTTTCTGTCCATTTGATCTCCTTTGCATTATTAATTATCCTTTCTATTTTTTTTATTTACAGAAACATAAAATCATGATGCCTTTAGAATGAACAATAAAGTCTCTTCATCCCGCCTTTGTCAAATATTAAACTTTATTTTTATTTTTCTCTTTACAAAGAAAAATTCTTCCAAAGCTGCTTTTTTATTCTCTGTCCCTAATTCTTCTTGTCTATTTTCTTCTATGTACTTTGGTTTGCTTGTTGCCACACTCACTTACTGAATCTTCTCTTGTAAATTAATCAACGATCCTATTGATGTTTCTTTTCTTTCCTGATATATCAGCATGAATTTACTAAAGTGGAATACGGTCCTCTACTTGAAATACTTTCTTTTTAACTTAGATCTCAAAACTTATTTTTTCTGATTTTTCTTTTACATCACTAGTGGTCTTTTCTCACTAGTTATTCTAGCATTGTGCGTGTGTGTGTGTGTGTGTGTGTGTGTGTGTGTGTGTGTGTGTGTGATGGAATCTCACTCTGTCTCCCAGGCTGGAAGGCAGTGGCATGATCTTGGCTCACTGTAACCTTCACCTCCCTAGTTCAAGCAATTATCCTGTCTCAGCCTCCTAAGTAGCTGGGTTACAGGCACCCACCACCATGCCCAGCTAATTTTTGTCTTTTTAGTAGAGAGAGGTTTTCACCATTTTGGCCAGGCTGGTCTCACACTCCTGACCTCAGGTGATCCACCTTCCTCGGTCTCCCAAAGTGCTGGGATTATAGACATGAGCCACTGCACCCGGCCTTTTCTAGCATTCCTAAGCATTGCACAGTCAAATATTAAATCCTCACACCTCTTGTCCACCATTTGCTCTCTAACTGTGCTCTAAGCCAGTGTTACGGTTTTTAACACCATCTATAAACTGACAAAAAACTGACAAATTATTACTTCCAATGAAGCAGTCTTCTTTGTATATCCACATGTAAATTTCTTGTCTGATAATTCCTAAATCTGTCTCATATCCTAGTCTGGTTCTAATGTTTGCTTTTTAGACAAATGATTTTCTTGACTTTAACTGTGCCTTGTAAATTTCATTGTTGGTGAAACTAGACACAATGTGTCAGATGATAGGAAATGAGGTATATAGCCCTTTAATGTGAAGTTCATGTTAATCTGGCTAGTAGTTGGGAAGTGTTTAATTTTTGCTGTAGCTCTAAGGACCAGGGGCTTCATTTTCATCCAGTATTCTTGTCCCCTCCCCACCTTGTTCTCTTTTGGCTTCCTGAAACATTCCCCCACTCCCAAATAAAATCTGTGCACTGGGCCGGGCGCGGTGGCTCAAGCCTGTAATCCCAGCACTTTGGGAGGCCGAGGAGGGTGGATCACGAGGTCAAGAGATCGAGACCATCCTAGTCAACATGGTGAAACCCCGTCTCTACTAAAACTACAAAAAGTTAGCTGGGCATGGTGGCCCGTGCCTGTAATCCCAGCTACTCAGGAGGCTGAGGCAGGAGAATTGTCTGAACCCAGGAGGCGGAGGTTGCGGTGAGCCGAGATCGCGCCATTGCACTCCAGCCTGGGTAACAAGAGTGAAACGCCGTCTCAAAAAAAAAAAAAAAAAAAAAAAAAATCTGTGCACTACAATTCTTTTAGCTGTAATCCGCTGTTATTATTTTACTGGATACTGGAGTTCTGTTGATATTGTGGTTAGGTATCAGGGAGGTGACACATTCTGTAGTTCCATAATTAAGTCTTTTATTTGGCCTCTGTCCCTGGTCTGTGACCTTTGTAACCATCTCTTAGCTTTCTCCTTCTCCTCAGGTGAGACAGGAAAGACACAGGGGTCTAGTGTGGAATAAATTCCCTTTCTCCAGGTAGAGTCTTTGATAAAGCATTTTCCCCTAAAGAGTAGGTCTTTTTTTTGGAGAACATTCTGGGCATGCATCACAATGGTACTTTTCTTTTCTGCCCAAACCACTGGGAGATATTACCTCTTTCCGGGAGAAACTATGGATTCCTGGAGGTAAGTTCATCAAATTCTGGTGACCCATGTAGGATTTTAACCATGAGTTTCTCATTCTCACCATAGTCCACACAAGCCTCCATCAGTTCATCAGAATAACCATGTAAGTGTTCCTTTCAATGTTTGGCTCCATTGGTTTCTGTTCCATATAATCACATCTTGGCTATAACTTTCTGGATTCATCTGTCTGTCCAGATTTTGGGGTGGAAGTTTGCCCTGTGGTCTCAATTCCCCAATAAAACCAATAAAACAACTGATTTTCAGTTTACTTGTTTTTTCCCCATTGTAGGGCCAGAGTCACAACCTCTAAGCTGAGGAGGAGCGAAAAGTGGAAGCGGTATATCAAAAATTTATTTAACACCTCCACCTAAATTGTACATGACTTCTGAAATCAAATGTATATAAACAAAGACTAATATTGGAAATAGATGCTCGGTGCCACAAAGAAAAAGTATCATGGAGACAAAGGATTTTTAGCAATGCAATTTTTAGTTCCTGGACTGCAGGAAGAAGGATAAGCTCACTAGCCATCATGCCATAAGAGTATAATGAACAAAGGAAAACAGGAAAATTTATTCCTTATGCACTAGGGTGATCCTTACTGCCCTGTCTGATTTCCGTTGACTGGAGCCAGACCTCACAATGTAAACTAAAACCTGATTGGCTAACAACTGAAAACTTTTCTTAACAGGTAAAAGCAATGCAGAGCTGGGACATGCCTGTGTGCATGTCCAACACAGTTATCTTGGCTAAAGTACAAGGACATAGAATGTACTACGTGCCTGTAAGCATGGCATGTCTAACAGCTTCATGGGATAGGGCTTAACAAAGTTATTAGCACACTTATTTTTTAACAAGAAAGGAAAATTTAAAAAGGAACTTTCCTATTTCCCACAACTACTCTTTATCCACTGTCCTTCCATCTGCTTTTCTCTACTGTTTTTAGTCTCATAATTAAATGGCAATTCCATCTTTATATAAGCTCATGTGTTAAATCTTGGAGTCATTTTATAAATCCTTTCTATCATAACCTATACATGGTATTAGAAAGCTTTGTTGATTTTGTTACCTCCTTTACCACCTTCAACACTACCACCTGAATCCAATGATGCATCATGATAACACATATTATTGCAAAGAGCCTCCAAATGGGCCTATCTGCTACTGATACAGGAGGGGTGCAGGGAAGTGCTGGGTAGAGAAGAGTGGGGTCCCTGGTGAGGGCTCCATCCTTGGGCCTGTGCCCATGGACCTAAATGATAACAGGCATTTTTGTTTTCACATCCAAATGTTGCGTTTTCCAAGACCACTCTGGCCTGTCACCCGCCCCCCGCCCCCCCACATCCTGTGCCCATAAAAACTTGAGATGTAGCAAGCACACACACACACAACCAGCTGGACACTGCGAGGAGCAGAAGAGCACATTGTTACACCAGCAGGCTATTAAAGGTGGAGGGATGCAGATGCTGAGGGAAATTCCGCTGAATTTCAAGGTGGCCTGACTCCAGGGGAAGACCACCTTTCCACTCCATCCTTTTCTGGTTCTCCATTCATCTCACTGGGAGCTACCTCCATCACCCAATGAAATCTTGCACTCATCCCTCTAGGGCCACATGTGATTGACTTTTCCAGTACACTAAAGTAAAACCCAGGATACAGAAAGTCCTCTGTCCTAGTGATAAGGCAACGCAAGTCTACTGCAGACAGCAAAGCTGAAAGAGCACACTGTAATACATGCCCATTGGTGCTTTGGGAACTATAAACACTCAAACCTAGACACTGCCATGGGGTCAGAGCCAAGAAATACTTAAAATGCCCTTCCTGTATGCATGCTCCCCCTAGGAGTCTCAGAAGCAGGGCACTGAAGCAGTGAGCCACACCCCTGTTACATGTGTTACATGCCCTGTGAGTGGGATAAGGGTGTATACTCCAAGACTAGTACAGATGACATATGGTTAGAATGCAGTGTCAAGATTGAATGAAAAAAGTAGTGGGTAGATATTTACATAATATTGGGCTACCCACTACTTCTATCATGCAAACATGATGCTCCATGCCAGCCATATGCCATCTGTGCTGTTCCTGGAGTACACACTCATGCACACAACTCCTTCGAAGCCCTTCTATTTACTTGTTTCTCTATCCTATATTGACTCAGATGCTTGTATTCTTGGCTCTTACATTGTGTTTAAATAATAATGTCTCCATGAGACATCTTTGACCAAGCATTTAAAACCAACACACTTTGCATGTACTATCTGAAGTCAGGAGTTCAAGGCAAGCCTGGCCAACATGGTGAAACCCTGTCTCTGCTAAAAATACAATTAGCCAGGCAAGGTGGTGTGTACCTGTAATCCCTGCTACTCGGGAGGCTGAGGCAGGAGAATCACTTGAACCCAGGAGGCAGAGGCTGCAGTGAGTCAAGATTACACCACTGAACTCCAGCCTGGGCAGCAGAGTGAGACTCTGTCTCAAAAAGATGAAAAAAAAAAAAAAAATTTAACGGTAAAACCACGGATCCCTCAGCTTTGTTTTTGCTCACAGCACCTTTCAAAACCTTTAATTGTTTGTGTTGATTGATATATTGTCTGTCTCCACATTTCAATGTAAGAATCCTAAAGCAGTTCTGTTTCTCTATTTTGTAAATGAATACATTACCAGTAACTTGAACACTGAGATAAAGGTAGAAGTTAATATATATTTATTTAATAATTAATTAAATTTCATTTTACTCAAAGAACATTCAGAGACTATAAAATTCTGGCTATATTCTATCTGATCTAGAATAATAAAGGCATACAGATTTAGTTATATTTATAGATTTTTAATATTAAAAATAAATCTTGTTAAATTTAGTGTGAATTTTTGACTTTATAAGTTATCAAAGGAGAGAGGATAAAATCATGATGAATAAAGCCTAAATGGGATGAAAATATTTATTGTTTTCCTCTATCTTCTTTTTAATCAGGAGTACGTTTTTAACCACAAATTTTATCGCAAGTGGCAGTACTTAATAGCTAGTATTTTCACGTATTCTACAAGTTGTATTATGAGTTAAGTAAATACATTTATGGTAACACACTTTCCGGTAAATCTATATTATTCTACTTGTAATACAACTTCAAAATAATGAATAATTGCCTTTCTATCATGTTTTCCTCAATTTCACGATTTCTTCCAACTTCTTAGGTAGATCCTCACATCCACAGAATTTATACTCAGGCATTTAATCATGTACTTAAGTTAAATCTCAGACTGCTTAGTAATTAAAACTTTCCTTACTAAAAACCTGCATTTCTAATATATAATCACTTCTAAATTAAATTTATAATTAATTAATCATTTTTCTAATTGTAGAGATCATTATTATAATAATGTTTCTTTTCCTAATTTTCGTAATCATGTTACAAGTAGCAGAAAATGTCACAGCTTTTTAGAGGTTTGGGAGTGAAACAGGTCTTACCTCTGTTCTTGTCACCTAATGGAAAACATTTAAACATGCAAACACATTCTCGTCGTCTAACATACATACACAGGTCTTTCTCATAAATATGGAATGGTAGTTCCTTTTTCATCTATAATTGAAATTAAGTCTCTAAAGAATGTGAATTACACAGAACACGGAGTAGTGAAAAGAATTCAGGCTATTGTTCAAAGTAGACCTGAGTAAAAGTCAGTTAATAGTCTTATGACCTAGAACACTTTCAATAATCTATCTGAATATTGCTTTCTTCTGAGTAAATTAGAAAAATGGCAAAGCTAATTTGCAAATTAATACAAGGGTTAAACAATAATTTGTTTGAGATTTGTATTTTATTCTCAAGAGCATAATGTTTAAGCCTCAAGCCTCTGGAGCTACTCAGTTGGGGTTAAATTTTTGCTTTACAGTTTTTTTTTTTTTTAATCTAAATTTTCATAAGTGAGGTACAAAGGTACACTTTGTTTAGAAATAAAAAATAAGTAAATGTGGGTAGTAGGATGAATTACTATAATACCTAACTTACGGATGTTTCAGACTGATTTTAAAAGGGAGAATTTAAAAGAAGCAACAATATTTTTTAAAATGGTTAGAAAACAATGCAGAAATGAAAAAAGCAGGAGACGTCTCCATATAGGATTACATGGAAGCCCACATCAGATAAACAAATCTATACCTAGATATTTCATAGAGATACTGTAGAATCTCAAATATAGAGAACATTGTAGGAGCTTTCAGATAGAAAATATAAATTAACGACTAAAATATTATATTCCTAAATTACCGATAGACCTAGTTTATCTATATGAATGGCTGAGAATGAATCTGAAATAAGGATAGTTTCAACTGATTCAAAGTCTGGGATTTTATTATTCTGAGGCTTTCAAAGAATATATTGAGAAAACATACGATAATAGAAAAGAAAATGTACTCTGTATATTACAATGAAATGAAATCAGAGCTGTTAAGACATGTTACTTATAAACTGACTATTCAATTTAAATTATTAACTATAAAAATGTTAATGAAAGATTTGTATTAAAATTTAGATGAAATTAAATTTTAGCTAATGTAGTCCAGAACATGTAACACTGGAGGTGTGAATATTAGAATTTAAACATGCTGAACACATTATCCTATTCTGGAAGGGGATAGAAAAACCAAGTATACTTAAGCATCTTGATACGGTTTAGCTATGCCCACATCCAAATCTCATCTTGAACTGTAATCTTCATAATCCCCATATGTCTAGGGAGAGACTTGGTGGGAGGCGATTGGATCATGGAGGCATTTTCCCCTATGCTGTAGTAGTGAGAGTGAGTGAGTTCTCACAAGAACGTTGGTTTTATAAGGGGTTCTGTCACCTTCACACCTCACTCTTCTCTCTTCTGCCACCATGTGAGGAAGATTCTTGCTTCCCCTTCACCATCTGCCATGATTGCTAGTTTCCTGAGGCTTCCCCCCACCATGTGGAACTGTGGGTGCATTAAACTTCTTTCCTTTATAAATTACCTAGTCTTGGGCATTTCTTTATTGAATTTTGAGAACAGACTAATACAGTTAATTGATACTGCAAAGAATGGGGTACTGCTATAAAGATACCTGACAATGTGGAAGTGACTTTGGAACTCCAACTAGCAAAGGCTGAAACAGTTTGGAGGGCTCAGAAGAAGAAAGGAAGATGTGGTAAAGTTTCAAAATTCCTAGAGACTTGTGGAATTGCATTAACCAAAATACTGATAGTGGTGTGGACAACAAAGTCCAGCCTGCGGTGGTCTCAGAAAGGGATGAGAAGTTTGTTAGAACTGGAGTAAAGGTGATTTGTTATGCTTTACAAAGAGACTGGTCGCATTCTTCCACCATAGAGATATGTGGAACTTTGAATTTGAGAGAGACAATTTAGGGTATCTGGCAGGAGAAATGTCTAAGCAGCAAAGCATTTAAGAGATGACCTGGTTGATTTTGAAAGTCTTCAATTTTATGCATTCACAAAGAGATGGTTTGAAATTAGAACTTATTTTTAAAAGGGAAGCAGAGGCTGGGCATGGTGGCTCATGCCTATAATCCCAGCACTGTGGGAGGCTGAGATGGGTGGATCCCCTGAGGTCAGGGTTGAGACCAGCTTGGCCAACATGGTGAAACTCCATCTCTACTAAAAATATAAAAATTAGCCAGGTGTGGTGGCACACACTTGTAATCCCAGCTGCTTGGGAGGCTGAGGCAGGAGAATTGCTTGAACACAGGAGGTGGAGGTTGCAGTGAGCCAAGATTGCACCATTGCACTCCAGCCTAGGTGACAGAGAGAGGCTTCATCTGGAAAAAAAAAAAGAAAAAAAAAAGAAAAGAAAAAGAGAGAGCGAGAGAAAAAAGCAAGGCAGAGTAAGAGTTCGGAAAATTTGCAGCCTGACAATGTGACAAAAAATAAAAACCTATGGTCTGGGGTGAAATTCAAGCCAGCTGCAGAAATTTGCCTAAATAACAAAAAGCCAAGTGTTAATTGCCAAGACAACGGGAAAAATGTCTTCAGGACATGCCAAGGCATGTCAAAGGTCTTCATGGCAGCCCCTCCCATTATAGGCCCAGAGGGCTAGGAGAAAAAAATGATTTCCTCTTGTTGCTTTTGTAAGTCAATTAAGTTTTTTCCTTTATAAATTACCCAGTCTGGGGTAATTCTTCATAGAAGTGTGAGAATGGACTAATATACATTTTAAGTCAACTATATTTGAGAAAACTAGAGAAATAATTAAAATCATAGAACTGAATGTCAATTTTTAAAATCACAGTGGGAGAAAAAGAGAAATTAAGAAATACGACCATTTAAAGAAAGGCAGAAAAGTAAAATATGCAAGGGAGTTACATGGAATTTAAATAGTAAAAATAATGGTAAGTAGCAAATATAAAAGGGTAAAAATAATCAAATACCGATAATAATAAATACAAAATAATTTGATTTACTAAAGACAGAAATACCCAGAAAACATTATAATAAATAATAAACCAGATAAATTTAAATACAGCTATATTAATTTAGCAAGAAACACACCTAAAACATAAAAATACCTATACGCTGAAAAATTAATGTATTTGAAATGTGAGACATCTTCTAAGCACTTTATACATATTTACAAATTTAGCTTCAACAAAACCTTTTCAGTTAGGTAAATATAGTGTCCCTATTTTATAAATTAGCACTAGGGAAAAATGTTTTACTGACAAATTACAAAGGCAAAATTGGTTTACTATACTCTATTAACTATAGAAATAAATAGACAACGTGAAAAGAATGTTCAGGACATAAATTAATAATAAACATATGCTGTCTATTGACTTCATATTATGGGTTATATTGTATATTTAGCTTACCTAATAAAGTTACGTTATGTAGAATATTTCTACACAATTTACACTATCAAATTCAATTAACAGGAGCTATAACTTCATCAGGAATAATAATAACCATCTACTTTTTGGGGAAAAAAACACAACTTACTTAATACCATAAAATGTAAAAATTATTATTTAGCTCCTGACACATTCCTTTGGTGTCCAATACCTGTAACTATGACACATACAAGTCATCCCTTTGAAAGAAAAAATCAGATGGAATAGAAAGCTTAACAGAAAGAAATGGATTTGAAAATAGAATCTTCGAAGCCAATGGTTTTATAGAATAGAGGAGAGAAAACAACATTTTAATGGAAGTGAAACCTTATGCTATGTGCTGATCCAGGTAACCAGAATTTCATGAAATCCCAGAGCTGCACAGAGATATCCTGTACTTCTCTGTCTTGCTGCTGAAATAGCTACTATTCTAATTTTGTCTTTCAAACAATTTATTTGAAAGTTATCTTGTTCTGGACACTAAGCCCACATTAGTTCTGTTATATGTGTTCCCCTTCACTGCAGACCTAATAATATTATGTCATTTCTCAGTACATTTTTGACTCATTATGATTCCTTCTCCTAATTTTTATCAACACACACATAATGTTTTTCTAACTAAATAAAAGAAGTTTTAAAAGGCTACACATATTTAGAATTAGAACTATACCTTGGAGAAATCTATTTAACACCACTACAATCATGTAGGCAACCACCTACTCTGCTTTGAAATAGAAACACAGAGAAGTTCATTTCAATAAAGTCCTCATTCAGACACAATGAAAGTAATTATGTATTTTTAAAGTTTTACATTAACATTCTAAAACTTTTCTAAATGTTTAATTCTATAGTCCTACATATTTATTTCAGAATTTGTCAGAATAAGATAATTACAATTATATATAACTATAGCAGTTATAGGAATAATTCATATTGTTTATATGTATATATAGGAACAGTTATATATAGGAATAGTTATTTAGGAACCATTTATTAAGAAGGATTTCGTATGCCTTTCCTAAATTAAATTTAATGACAATCTTGTAAATTTAACAATTCCTTTTTTTTTTTTTGAAGATGTGGATAATCAGAGAAGTTGAGATATTTAAAAACATTACACGTTTCACAAAATAATAAAGTTAGTATGGTAATACAGCTAATATAATAATAAAACTAGTGTGTGTTAAACTTGAAGTCCATCACTTTGTGAGTAAAAGAGCCATTTGGTGGATGTTTGAGGAATATAAATTCCATCTCATTCAAGATAAAATAATTAAAACTTACTTTGTAGAAAAGAGATCCTGAATATATTATAATCAGTAGAGACCAATATAAATGTTATTTTTGTGAAGTGTCACCAGTTAAAATAAAAAATGGTTATAATTTTCTTTTTTTTTATCCAAAAATGAAGATTCTGCACATCAAGACTCAAGACTTAGCTACTTCATCTTCAGTTGCTTTTAGTGAGAAATGACAATTAGAAAAGTCTAGCAAATCAAACCAACACATTGCCAATTTATCTTTATAGATTCACTTGAAGGTATTTTCTGGAGTACTTGTCTTTAAGCTGGATCTAAATTTATGCTGAGCTCTTCAACATCAAGTTACATAATAAATTGTCATGTTAAAAATAAGAATCACTTTGTAAGAAATCTTTTTTTTAAAGTAAGTATATTCAGGGTAACATCTGACTAAGAACAGGTATATTTTGTCAGTGCAGTGAATTCAGATATGTACTCTTTTTAATCTCTAGAAAGTTGGCCTTTTTAGATATTTTAGATGTACAAAAATATATAAAGGTAATAGAAAAAAACATTGACCTCAATAATTGAAAACATCAGCAAAACATTGAAATTCCCTTGCAATTTCTTTCTAAATTATAACTTTTCTCCTTATGTCTATAATTAGTAATTATCTTTAATATAGTGTTAGCTATTAATATTAAATTCTATTTGTACATTATGCTTATACTTATACTATAAATTTCTCCTAATTACATATTTCTTGCATCTTTTTAAAATTTTATAATAATTAGTTCATACACTAAGTATTTTTTTGTAAATACAACATTCATTGAAACATGTTTGTAAAATTAATTCCAGTAATACATGAAATTGTTTATTTTTATTATTTAATGAGTGATATATACAAAACAGATTTATAATACATGTATGCATGTTATGATTAATAGTAATATTAACAAAATTATGATTATATTACCCAACTATCCTTGTGTTTATCAAGTATTCCATCGTTTTGATCCACTCAGAGACAAAGCCCATACAGAATTATTTTTCTCACAGACTTTTTCACTTTCTTTCCCTTTTACTTCATCTTTCCTTCTCTTTCTTTCCATAATAAGAATTAGCTACATATGTAATTGCATACACAGGTATCAAATATGCGTGCATCTTTAAACAAACATATTTGATTTTCTGGCTTATTTTTGAACATTTAAACATGACAGCATAAACAATCTGTTATAGTTAACATTTTATAAATTCATGTATGTTTTTATGTGTGAAGCTTATTTATTATCACTGTAGAAATATAAGTCATTGTATACATATACCAAAGTTTATTCATTCATTTCTTGTTGATAGGCATTTTAGAGTTTTTTTTTTTGGTTAGAAACAGGGCTGAATTTACCTTCACTTTCAGGGAATATGAAGTGAATACTCTTCTCTCTTTTATTTCCCTCAAGTGCAACCGAAAACCCTGGGCATTATTCATCAAATGAACAAAAAGACTTAAAATGTGGAGAGAAGAAAGCAAACTGGCTAGGTGCTTTAGAAATCGAGGAATGAAATAGTGATAAGTTACGTGGGTTTGATTTTGCCTTTTAATCATGGAAAAAACTTGGAACTAAAATAGCAGGCAACCTAGAAGGGCCAGCAGACCCTAACAAATAGCCCTTCCACCCTGCCACACATACATTAAAAAAAAAAAAAAAGCCATCCTAAAAAGTCATTTCTCTCTCTTATGGAACAATATAGCAGCATCCTAGCAAGACAAATATTTTTAAACAACTACTCTACTACAGGCGTATTACACACACACACACACACACACACACATACACACACACACACATCTTATAATGAGTGGCACATCTGCTGGGATAAACCCCTCGAATACAGAACTGAGAGCTGAAACTTTTATATGTGTCAGGCCTTAACAAGGTCCCAGTCCTGCACAAGGTCAATGGAAACAACATGGTAAAAAGCTTATATTTCCAATCCCGCCTCACAATAATGAGGCATCCCTCTCCCAAACTATTGGAGTAGGTCAAAAAAATGCCTACTGGAGAAATCAGGGCTTTTGCTAACCTCCCCAACTCTTAGAGCATTAGCAGAAGCAACATAAGGTGTAGTAAAGAGGCACTTCTAACCTTCCCAACCAAGGTGTATCAGTGGAGGCCTAATTGGAGCCCTAAATCCCACCCTAGGTCAGCAGTAGTCATAAACACCCTTCTCACCTGTCAACACATGCTGAGGTCAGAATCTAAACATCTACTCCTAGTTAGCAATAAGGAACCTGTGCATTCCCTCCCCCGTTATCTCTGTGTCACTGAAAGTCAGCTAAAGCAGTAGGTTTAATGAAGATATAGACCCTCATACCACATTAGACAAATTTCAGCTGTCAGCTGAAAATTACTTTCTATAAAAACAGCCAGAAAATCTCAACTTGAATGAAAAAAGACATTGACTATTTGCCAACACCTAAGTAAAAGACATGTGAGAGTTATCTGACAAAGATATTAAAGCAGTAGTCACAATAATGTTTCAATAAGCATATTTATAAGCACAATTGAAATATATTAAAAATAGATATTTTAAATGAAGAATTAGAAGAGATAAAGAACCACTGAAAATTTTTGTTCAAAAAAATATAATAACGAATACAGAATAAAACTCCATAAAGTGGCTCAACAGGAGAATGAAAAGGACAAAAGAAAGTTACTTGGAACATATACTAGTGCAAGTTGCTCACAAATTACCCAAAATGAAAAACAGAGGTAAAATAGACGAGAAAACCAGAGCCTCAGACATGGAGAATTATAACAAAAATTTGAACATTTGTGGCATCAGAGTTAAAGAAAGAAAGAAGAAAGAAGAGAGAGATGAAAATAAATTCTAAGAGAAGATTGCTGAAACTCCCCAAACTTGGTAAAAGAAAACTACAATTATGGAACTGAGTGAATCAAAAACATAATAAAACTGAACAAATCTATCCTAAGACACAGTCAAACTTCTGAAAGACAAAAATAAATGCTTTTGAAAACAATAAGATTAAAAAAAAACAAATTACTATAGGGGAAAACCGTTCAGATGATGGTGAATTTCTCAACCAGGAGGCCAAAGGAAGTCACATAACATTTTTTCTCAAGTGCTAAAAGTAAAAAACAGTCAATTAATTTAAAAAAATGGTTAAAGGAAGTTATTTAACAGAACAAACAATTACTATAAAAAGGGATCTTGGAAAATCCAAGGAAGAATGAACAAAGAGAAAGAGTAAAAATATAAATAAAGATGTGATATTTTCCTCCTCATCTTAGTTTTCTAAATTATGTTTGACAATTTGAGCAAACATTATAACACAGCCTGATGTAGTTCTGAATGTATGTGGAATATAGTTAAGGTAATTATAAACAGAAAAACAATAAGATATAAAGTGTAAGCTTTCCATATTTCATTCAAATTGGCAAAATTCTGACACCAGTATACAGCAGTGTCATACATATATAATCTAATATATGGAGAAAATACTAAGACACTTACATGGAGATATATACAGATATCTCTTGGTATCTATGATGGATTGGTTCTAGGACTTCCTGGGTACCAAAATCTGTTGGTAGCACATGTTCCTTATAAAGTGGTAAGTGTTTGCAGATAACCATCATACATTTTTCCTATATTGTATACTCTAAACCATCTCCAGATTTTTATAATACCAAATACAATTAAATGCTATGTAGACAGTTCATATTTGTATTATAATGTGCATTATTTTATTGTATTGTCATTTCATTTTTTCCTTTTTTTTTTTTGAGATAGAGCCTTGTTGTGTCACCCATGCTGGAGTGCAATAGCACAATCTCTGCTCATTGCCATCTCCACCTCCCAGGCCCAAGCTATTTTCTTGCCTCAGCCTCCCAAGAAGCTGGGATTACAGGCACCTGCCACCATGCCCAGCTAATTTTTGTATTTTTAGTAGAGATGTGGTTTCACCATGTTGGCCAGGCTGGTCGCTAACTCCTGACCTCAGCTGATTCGCTGACTTAGGCCTCCCAAAGTGCTGAGATTACAGGCCCGAGGGACCACTGCCAGCCTTGTTTTACTGTTTTCTAAAATATTTGCTGAGGTTGGTCGAATCCATGGATGCAAAACCACTGAAAGAAGGCTGACTGTACTTCGTATGTATTAATCTGATTTATGTGTTACGTTAAGCAAAAGAAAGCTAAAGAGGCTATATTAAAGTCAGCTAAAGAAAACTTCAGAGCATAAAAAATGACCAGTCTAAAAGAGCCACTAGATAAGGTCATAAAAAAATCATTTCACCCACAAGACAGTGCTAATGTTAATGCACCAAACAACAGATTTATAAAATATATGAAGCAAAAACTGGTAAAAGGAATAGATAAATTCTCAATTACTGTTGGAAACTTTGACACCCCTCTCTCAGCAATTGATAGAATAATTAGAAAGTTAGCAAGAATATAGATAACAATCAACAAAATTTACAACCAACAGTGTTCAGTTTATACTCACAGTACACATAATCCCACAATAGCAGATTATACATTTCTTCAAGTACTCACTAACCATATCTGGATATACAATATCATAGATAATATATTCTATGACTGCAATGGAATCAAACTTAACATCAACAATGGAAAATTAAGAAGTCTCTAAACACTTAGAAATGAAACATTATTTATAAAATCTATAAATCAAAGATAAAGTGAACTAAATAAAAGTGAAAATGTAACATATCAAAATATGTGGGAGGCAGTTAAATTGGCTCTGAGAAGAAATCTGAGAATTAACATTAGAAAAGGTGGAAATATCTTCAATCAATCATCTAAACTTCCATTTTGAGAACCAAGAGGATGAAAATAAGTCTGAGTCAAGCAGAAGTAAGAAAATGATAGGAGCATAAAGAATACAATAAAATCAAAAACCAAAAAAGCAAGTAAGAAAGTTGATCAAACAAAAAGTTAGACCTTGGGAAAAAGTAATACAATGGATACACATCTAGCAAGATGGACAAGACAAACAGTCAAAATAAATTATCTCTATCAGGAAGGAAACAGGGACTATCACTACCAACATTGAGGAATAATAAGGGAATACTACAAACAAATTGATGTATAAATTTGACAATTCAGATGAATTGGACCAATTCTTCAAAAAGCATACACTATCACAATTCACTCAATAGGAAATAGATAATGCTAATAGTCCTGTAACTACTTAAGATATTGAATTTGAAATTTAAACGTTCCTCACACTAAAATTCCAAGCCCAAGATAGTTTCAGAGGAGCATTATACTAAATAATTTAAGAAGGAATAACTAACTCTACACAATTTTGTACAGAAACAAAAGTAGAGTGGACAAACGCAAATTCATTTTATGAAGTTAATATTACTCTATGTCCAAAGCAAGGGATAGAGAGTACAAACAAAAAATCTACAAATCAATGTTCTTCATTAATATAGGTGCAAAATTATTATATATGAAGAGTTATGGGCCAGACGCAGTAGCTCATGCTTGTAATCTAAGCATTTCAAGAAGCCAAGGCAGGCAGATAACTTGAACTCAGGAGTTTGAGACCAGCCCAGGAAACATAGTAAGACCTCATTTTAGTGAGATAGATCTCTATTTTTTATTTTAAAATTAATTAAAAAATGAAAATTTATAATAAAAGAAAAAAAAGAATTATACACCATCCGCAAGTGGGGTTAATTCCAGTCATGGGAGGCTGTGTCAATACTCAAAATTCAATACATATAACCCACTATATTAACACTATAAGAAAGAAAAAATATTTCAAGATTACATGAATTGGTGTAAAAAGTCATTTGACAAAATTCAGCACTAATTCATAATTTTTCTTAAGAAATGTCAGAAAAATAGAAATAGCCTAGAATTTGCTATGTAAAAAGGATTTACAAAAAACAAAGTGAAACAAAACAAAAACAAAAAACATACCAGTAACATACTTAACTGTGAAAAAATTAATGCTTTTATTCTACCAGGAATGTGAAAAATATGTCCACTTTGTCACTCTTATTTGACATAGTACTGGGAACTCAATCAGTGAAATATGTCAAGAAAGACCAATAAAAGGGATACAAATCTAAAATAAACAAACAAACAAAAAAACTGTTGATAGATGACATGACTTTCTACCCAGAAAATTCTAATCATCCTCTTTTTAAAAAATGTTCCTAGAACTAACAGGTTCATTCAGGAAGGTGACAGAATACAAGACCAACCTACAAAAATGAATTGCATTTCCATAACTAGCAATGAACTCATAGATGCATAGCCTGTTCATGCATTGGAAACCTCAAAATAACAAAACTACCAGTTCTCCTCCTATTAGTATATGGGTTTAAAAATATTTCTATCAAAATTCCAATAAGAATTATTATTGACAATACTATTCCAAAATGTAGATACAAAAGCAAAGAAACTAGAAGAGCTAAAACAATTTTGAAGCAGAATTACAAAGTGGGATATATCTATCTATGCAATTTCAAAACTTATATAACTACAAAATTCAAAAATGTGTTGTATTGGCAGAGATAGGGTTTGATCTCATCTTCTTTACCCCATGGTCAGGTTATTGAGCTTACTATCATTAAGTTATGCTACAGTTCAAACACAAAGTACCCAACACTGTATAGATGAGTTTCATAGCAGTTTATTAGAAACATATACTCACAGCCCAAAGGAGGAAGACAATGCAGGTTGTGTAATGCCACAGTGGCTTGCACTGTGGAAAAGGCGTCCTTTTGTTCTTCCCCAGATTTCAAGATAAACATAATAATTAACCTTAATTTTAAGTCTTAAACAACAGCTAGACATAGAAAAAAATGAAACAGAATCGAAAACAGAGGAATAGACTCACACAAATATTCCTGATTTTTCTCAAAGATGCAAATGTAATTCTATGCAATGGAGGAAAGACAGCCTTTTGAGGAAACCATATGGAAAAATTTGGATATCCACAGGCAAAAACAAACAGAATGATACAGTTTGCATGTGTCTCCACTCAAATCTCATCTTGAACTGTAGTTTCTGTATTTCCCACGTCGGAGGGATTTGGTGGAAGGCAATTGAATTATGAGGGAAGTTACCTCCATGCAGTTCTCATGAAAGTGAGTGAGATCTTATGAGAGCTGATGGTTTTTAAAGGGACTTTCCCCACTTTTACTCTGCACTTCTCCTTGCTGCTGCCACGTGAAGAAATGTAACCAGGTTTGGGGGTGTCAGGGAGGCACAGCTCCCCCAAGAGGATGTTGTAGATTCTTGGTCTCTGCTTTCTCAAGTATGAGAGAGGGGACCACAGCAGGTGCATTTATAAAATAAATATCAGACCCAAAAAGTGTTGCAGAAAGTGATTTTATTTAGGTAGAGAAAGAGAAAAGATGAAAAAGAGAGAAAAATTCCACATGAGAGAGAGAGTGTGTGGAAGGGGATCCCAACAAGGCATCCAAAGGGGTGTGGAAAAGGGGACTTTTAACTTGGGAGGAACCCCTACCTTATCTAAGTTCTTTGGCCAATGAAAGGGGTTCCTTAGAACTTCTGCTGGAGTGACTGACTTCATTCTTCTGGTGCCTGTAAACATTAAAACAGAACGTTAAATCTCCAGGATGGAGAGAGATGGGAGGGGTGTATGGCACTGGGAAGTTCTTACCCTTAAAACTACAGCCCCTTGTGGACTGAGAAAGAGAACACCTCCCCTCATTCACCCTCTGAACAGGAAAGTCCAACTTCTGTTGGAACAGGGGTGTCAATTGCTCTTTAACTACTTCCTGCTGAAATGGGGCATCGCAGTCGAGGTTTCCTCCAGAGGGGAGCCTTGCAGGGGTTCAGGTTGATCCTGAGTCCACGATAGAGCTCATGAGCCAAGGACATCCAGGGTTCCAGTGGTAGGATTATTTGTGACTTTATGGTTCTGTAAGAAGTGAATGTGACAAGGTGGTTAGAGATGAGAGGCCAGAGGCCAATAATTACAGAATTGTCATAAACGAGTCTAGGATAGAATAGAGCCAGGTTCTTGAAGGTTTTTAGCCCTGTGTTTAATTGATTCCTGATTCTATGTTGAAAACAACACTTAACTGGTTTGTAAAATAGCAGCCCTTTTCCTAGAAAAAGACAGGTTCCCGTCCCACTATGAAAAGGATAATTGGAGTTCAAGGGATAGGAAAGTTGAGGGTTATAGTCCTGTTAATGCCAGGATATAAATTAGACTTATGAGTGTTACTTCCCTGAGGATCTTGTTGGAAAAGCAGATGTAGATCTTCTAATGGCTCACAGGTGTATGAAGGGTTGTCTCCTGGAACTTCAGGCTGTGGAGTGGAGGGTCTATGACTTTCTTCAGGAGTTGCCCAAGGCTTCACCCAAGTGTGATGAATCCATGAGTCAATTTCCACTACCTTAACTGCCATTGGGGTAGGCAGAATAACTGAAATTGGTCCTTTCCAGGATGGGCCTAAGAGGGAGAGTCTGAGGGGAGATAATTAACAATACCAAGTCTCAAGGGCAGGAGAGAAATACTGAGAAGGCCATGCCAGTGTCCAGGAGGAGATTAACTTCCTGGACCTCTATGGTCAGCTTTACCTGGGGCTCTATGAAGGTGACAGCTTATGTTGGCATTTGCTCCAGGGACGCTCAGTCCTGCCATTGGGTCATATGGTTAGACACCTCAAGCCATGAGAACCTTCACCCCCTGGGACAGTGTGCTTTCCAGTGATTACTTTGGCACAGTGGGCATGGATGAGGTGGTGGTCCATTCCTCTGGGGACAGTTTCTTATAAAATGTCCCTTCAGACTGCAATGATAACACGCTTTGCCAGCCTAGCGGCTAACCCGAGGCTTTCCCTCATTTGAGCCTTGGGGTCCCCTTGCCTGAGGGCCATGATTGAGGCAGCAGCCTTTCCCTGATCTCTCTGTTCCTTTCAGGATGTTCCTCCTGGCCTCTATTATAAAACACTGAGGTTGCCTGGTTCAGTAATCATTCTAGACTCTGTTCTGGCCCCAAGGCCAGTTTGGAACTTCCTCCTGATATCTGCTGCTGATTGAGCAACAAACTTTTCCTTTAGTAATAACTGGCCCTCAATGGAGTCTGGTGACAGGGGAGTGTACTTTCTTAAGGACTCCCACAATCGCATAAGGAAAGCTGTTGGGTTTTCTTCCCTTCCCTTCGGGGGCTATGTTTTCCACTCAGCAGAGGGTAATTTGGCCACATTGTTTGGCAGAGAAAAATGAGCTGCTTCTTTAAAGACTGTGTGCTAAATTGGCCCCAATTTTCCAGTATACAATTTAATGGGGACCTGAGCTTGGGAATAGAAGCTCCCATCTGAAATCGAACACAGGGATGCCCACATCCCTGGTTAAAGAAATTACTGCTTCTTTGATCTAAGGCATCCCTTAGGTAAAATGGGTACTGAAATGAAACATCTTTCAGTCAATATCCTGAAATTTTCTGTGCCCAAGATGTGTGATCCATCTTTTTTCAGGGGGCCTCTCGTGTACTGGATTTGAATCACAACCTACCAGAATCACAGGACCACTCATGCTCACTGTCTGCATGACCTCCAGAAACTACCATAGAGTCATGGAATGAAAGAGGCTATTGGGTTGGGCAGTAATCATACAAATGAGCCCTGATGAGGCCAGTGAGGCTCAGGAGATGGGTACCAAAATTCCCGAGTAAAAGACCAATTTACACAGGCCAATTTATAAAGCTTCCCTAGAAGGGTAAACTTCTAGGGAGGGGCCATTAGAATACACAGTTCAAAATAGGCAGGTCAGGCTGCTGCAGCTGCATCTCCGCCCCCCATTCGGGTGCCTTTTTACACTGCCTGGTGCAGGAAGGGAAAGCCTGCCATGCCCCCATGGTGTCCTATCTGCCACATTGCCAGGACCATGTGCGCACTCTAAGCCACCCCTCCAGCCGCTGCCAGTTGCCTCCCACACAGGAACCCCTGGCTGGCAGATGAAGTCTCCAAGGGAGCCCTGCCTCCTGGACCAGGCAACAATTTTGCCATCCCTAGTGCTGGCCAGTGAGCAAGTGAATCAGCAAAAGCATTTCCCCTTGGTGCTAAGTGATGCCACTCTGCTCAGAGCCTCTGTGCCTGGCCAGGACACACCTTGCCCTGCCCTTCAGTTTCTTTCCTGGCCTGGCTGCAGCTTGCTGTGGGTGCTTAGGCCCAACCATGGGGTTGAGCTGTGGGTGGTCATGGTTCCCAGCTGGCAAGGAGCAAAACGCCCAGGGGGAGTGCTCAACTGTTCCACCCCACACGCTAGCCCAATGCCCGGCTGTGCCAGTGCATGCCTGGTTCTACTCCAGTAACTGCAAATAGTGTTTGCCTGTCCCACCTCCCACAGGTTTTTTGCTCAGAGAAACAGATGAGAGAGAGAGAAATTGACAGAGAAAGAAAGCCACGAAAGTTTGAAGGGAAAAACTGCACTTGTAATTCTGCCTGGCCCATGCCACTTAGGACAGGCTTGTTCATGCCCCGACAGCTTGGCACCATCCCTCCAGTTACCTACAGCCCTGCCTGGCTGCGGCTGCTTCAGGTGTTTTTGTAAAGTGACAGGATAGAAAGCAAATGAGAAAGGTTCAATATTCTCACTTACCCATCAGAAGTGTTTTCTAACACTGCACTCCTTCGTCCCATCTGAGGTGCCAATTTTGTAACCAGGTTTTGGGGTGCCAGGGAGGCACAGTTCCCCTGAAAGAATGTTGTAGGTTCTTGGTCACCACCTTCTCAAGAATGAGAGAGGGGACCACAGCCGATGCGTTTGTAAATACCGGATACAAAAAGTGTTGCAGAAAAGTGATTTTATTTAGGTAGGGAAAGAGAAAAGAAGAAGAAGACAGAAAAATTCCACATCAGAGAGTGTGTGGCAGGGGATCCAAACATGGAGTCCAACGGGGTGTGGAAGAAGGGGACTTTTAACCTGGGAGGAACCCCCACATTCTCTAAGTTCTCTGGCCAATGAAAGGGGTTCCTTAGAACTTCACTTGGAGTGATTGACTTTTGATTATTCCCTTGCCTGTAAAAATCAAAACAAAGGTCTCATCATGTTGCCCAGGCTGATCTCAAACACCTGGCTTCAAGCAATCGTCCTGCCTTGCCTCCCAAAATGCTGAGATGATAGGCATGAGCTACTGTGCCCGGACTTATATGTTCTTTATAGAGAGGTATGCCACAGAATGACACTGAAACCATTGTTTCTTAGAAGTCAACACCATGAGCTTATTTTACGCTTTGTAACCTTATATAATATTTTAAACAAAACATTAATTTTAAATGAACAAATAATATAATATATTGAACTAAATACAATAACAAATACTTTTAAACTTACTTCTAGGGTACTTTAGTCACATGTAAAGATTTGCGTTTTCAAAAAATGCTTACAGGAAAAATAAGGAAAAACATTCATGAGTTGAGGGTTTTTAAAAATTAATTCATCACAATAATTTCAGAGAATAACATTGTGAAATCATTTGATGCATAATCTTTAACCATACCTTAAATCTTTCCATATGAAATGTGATTATCTCTCCATCTATTTGTCTATCTGTTCTTTCATTCATTCATCCATCTATTGATTTACCAAACAGTTACTGAATGTTGATATGTTGTTTAGATAATACACATTGTGAGAATTAAACGACATGATAACTGTTCTCACCATGCTTAAAACTCAGTTTTTCTAATTTTAAACTGATAATTATTCCCATTTTACATTATAATGAAGTAATATACATATTTGCATATTTAAAAGAAATGTCATTACTTGAACTTCTTTCCATTGTGACCCAGTTCATCACACTAAGAGAGTAAGCACAGAAAAAGATAGGTATGTTTCACAAATTCAGGTAGATAAAATTAGTTATTTTTTACTTACATTTAATATATGAGGCACATGAACATTTATATCAGGTAAAAACTAATATCTACATACAACAGAGCTTAAGCAATAATATATAATAATATTTGGTGATGCTTTGTAATATACCTTTAACTACTATCCCTTTTTTCCTAACAGTGTTAACAAAAAAGGAATCATCATTTCATTCATTTACATTTTTTGGACATTGTCACTATACTAATTATTGTTTCAGAGTCTAGGTAAGTAGGAATAAACAAATAAGAAATAATTTTTGTCCTCATTAAGCTTGTAGTTTACTGCAGAAGAAAGTCATTAAAAATTGATCAATACCAAGTTCAAATGGTGATAATTTTCATGACACAAAAGAGATGGCTTCTGTGAGAGAGACTATAAAGTGAAGGCAGAAGGTCAGGGGATAATAATTTTGAAAGAATAATCAGGAAAATACTTTCTTAGAAGTGATTTCCCATCAAGTTAGTCAGGTAGATGTAAGAAAAAAAAATTACAAAAGGCAAAGGAATAGTGGTATAAAATCTAGAGAAACTGGATGGGATAGGATCAAACAGGGCCTTTTATGGTACATGTTAAAAAGCAAAGCACCCCTTGTTTTTAAGCAAGCAGTGGAGTTATCTTAACTGATTCACATTTAAAAATGATCAGTTTAACTGACCAACAAAAAGCATATACTGGAAGAGGTCATACATGCAGGAACAGAGTCTTATAAGGAAACAAATGTATTCGACCAAGAGACGCATTATTATCATGCTTTACCCTTGTGCATTAGGAATTAATTTAAAAAAAACTCATTGCTCTTATTTAGAATAGGATTCATTGACAAATTGACTGTGAACTTACAAAAAAAGTCTTCCAGGTGATCGGTTAGGAGTTTTTCTTTATGATCAAGAGTTTTCAGTGAATTGAGATATTTGGGCAGGGATGGTAACATTGGTTACTAGGTGGAGGAATAAGTGATCAGGAATATTTGTCCAGATATGAAAGCCAAACAGGATTGACGTTTGGTCTTATCCATGAAGTCAGTCTAGTAGTTTAGAGACATAAACAGCAAACTGTGGGCAGTATAAATTTTGTCCTGCAATGAAGGATGAGAAATGCAGCAATTTCTACAGAACTATACTTGAACAGCAGTAGTTTCAAGAAGTGTCGAAGGAAAAGCTTTCAAGGTGTTGTTGAAAATTACATTACAATATGGTAATTATAGAGTGCCAGAGAGGTGGAATTTACATGCTCCCTAAATACCAGAAATGTACCTTTTAAATACAGCAAATGCTTTCTACTTATAGACAAAATATGCGAGCAGTTTCCAAAGTCTTATTCAAACATTCATTCTCTGAGGCAAAGAACAATAGAAAAGTTGCCTAACGTGTGCTGTCAACTCATTTACCTTTCAAATCTTAATTTGTTTACTCTGTGGCTTCCAGAATGGATATCACTATAAAAATACAGTGGTACTTCCATAAGCAAACAGGCGGTTGGTGCCTTCCTACATTGCAAGGGATTGCTCCAGTTTCCCAGGTTTCAAGTACTTTCATTTTGTTTTGTCTCTCACTGCCTATAAAATGTTTGTGACCTTTAAATATTAAATTATAAGTGCATCAATTGATGGAAAGCAGTCTCCTTAGTATAAAAAATCATTTAAAGAATAATGTTGTGGAATCTATAAATCATTTTGGGCAGAATGGGCACTTTCACGATATTGATTCTTTCTATCCATGAGCATGGAATGTTTTTCCATTTGTGTGTGTCCTCTCTTATTGAGCAATGGTTTGTCATTCTCCTTAAAGAGGTCTTTCACATCCCTTGTAAGTTGTATTCCTAGGTGTTTTATTCTCTTCGTAGAAATTGTGAATGGGAGTTCACTCATGGTCTGGCTCTCTATTTGTCCATTATAGATGTATAGAAATGCTTGTGATTTTTGCACATTGATTTTGTATCCTGAGACTTGGCTGAAGTTGTTTATCAGCTTAAGGAGATTTTGGGCTGAAACAATGGGGTTTTCTAAATATACAATCATCTGCAAACAGATGTAATTTGACTTCCTCTTTTCCTAACTGAATACCTTTATTTCTCCATCTTGCCCGATTGCCCTGGCGAGAACTTCCAATACTATGTTGAATAGGATTGGTGAGAGAGGGCATCCTTGTCTTGTGCTGATTTCCAAAGGGAATGCTTCCAGCTTTTCATATCCAGTGTGATATTGGCTGTGAGTTTGTCATAAATAGCTTTTATTATTTTGAGATACATTCCATCAATGCCTAGTTTTTGAGTGTTTTTAGCATGAAGGGCTATTGAATTTTATCAAAGGCCTTTTCTGCATCTATTGAGATAATCATGTGCTTTTTGTCTTTGGTTCTGTTTATGTGATGGATTACGTTTATTGATTTGTGTTTGTTGAACCAGCCTTGCATCCTAGGGATGAAGCCAACTGGATTGTGGTGGATAAGCTTTTTAATGTGCTGTTGGATTCTGTTTGTCAGTATTTTATTGAGGATTTTTGCCTTGATGTTCATCAGGGACATTGACCTAAAATTTTCTTTCTTTCTTTTTTTTTTTTTTTTGTGGTTGTTGTTGTTTGTTGCTGTTGTTGTTGTTGTTGTTGTTGTGTCTCTACTAGGTTTTGGTATCAGGATGATGCTGGCCTCATAAAATGTATTAGGGAGAATTACCTCTTTTTTCATTGTTTGGAATAGTTTTAGAAGGAATGATACCAGCTTCTTTTTGTAACTCTGGTAGAATTTGGCTGTGAATCCATCTGGTCTTGGGCTTCTTTTGGTTTGTAGGCTAATAATTACTGTCTCAATTTCAGAACTTGTTATTGGTCTATTCAGGAATTCGACTTCTTCCTGGTGTATGTGTTCAGGAATTTATCCATTTTCTGGATTTTATAGTTTACTTGCTTAGAGGTGGTTATAGTATTCTCTGATGGTAGTTTGTATTTCTGTGAATCTGTAGTGATCTCTCCTTTAACATTTTTGTTGTGTCTGTTTGATTCTTCTCTCTTTCCTTCTTTATTAGTCTGGCTATTGGTCTATATTATTAATCTTTTCCAAAAACCAGCTCCTGGATTCATTAATTTTTTTGAAGATTTTTCATGTCTCTATCTCCTTCAGTTTTGCTCCAATCTTAGTTATTTCTTGTCTTCTTCTAGCTTTTGGATTTGTTTAGTCTTGCTTTTCTAGTTTTTTTAATTGTGATGATAGAGTTACCATTTTTAGATCTTTCCTGCTTTCTCCTGTGGACACTTAGTGTTACAAATTTCCCCCTTAACACTGCTTAAACTGTGTCCCAGAGATTCTGTTACGTTCTGTCTTTGTTCTCACTGATTTCAAAAAACTTAGTTGTTTTTACCTCAATTTTGTTATTTACCCAGGAGTCATTCAGGAGCAGATTGTTCACTTTCCATGTAGCTGTGTGGTTTTGAATGAGTTTCTCAATCCTGAATTCTAATTCGATTGCATTGTGGTCTGAGAGATTGTTTGTTATGATACTCATTCTTTTTCATTTGCTGAGGAATGTTTTATTTCGAATTATGTGGTCAATTTTAGAATAAGTATGATGTGGTGCTGAGAAGAATGTATATTCTTTCGATTTGTGGTGGAGAGTTTGTAGATGTCTATTAGGTCTGCTTGGTCCAGAGCTGAGTTTGAGTCCTGAATATTCAGATCCTGAATATTCCTTGTTACATTTTTGTCTTGTTGATCTGTCTAATATTGACAGTAGGGTGTTAAAGTCTCCCCACTATAAAGTCTATTATTGTGTGGGAGTTGATGTATCTTTGTAGTTCTCTAAGAACTTTTTTTATGAATCAGGATGCTTCTGTATTGGGTGCATATATATTTAGGATAGTTAGCTCTTCTTATTTCATTGATCCCTTTACCATTATGTAATGCCCTTCTTTGTCTTTTTTGATCTTTGTTGGCTTAAAGTATGTTTTATATGAGACTAGTATTGCAACCCCTGCTTTTTTTTTTTTTTTTTTCTTTTCATTTTCTTGGTATATCTTCCTCCATCCCTTTATTTTGAGTCTATGTATGTCTCTGCGCATGAGATGAGTTTCCTGAATGTAGCATACCACTGAGTCTTGACCCTTTATCCAATTTGCCAGTCTTTATCTTTTAATTGGGGCATTTAGCCTGTTTACATTTAGGGTTGATTTGGTTACATATGAATTTGATGCTGTCATTATGATGCTAGCTGGTTATGTTGCCCATTAGTTGATGCAGTTTCTTCATTGTATTGGTGGTGTTTACAATTTGGTATGTTTTTGCAGTGGCTGGTCCCAGTTTTTCTTTTCTATATTTAATGTTTCCTCAGGAGCTCTTGTAAGGTGGGCCTGGAGGTGACAGAATCTCTCAGCATTTGCTTGTCTGTGAAGGATTTTGCTTCTCTTTCACTTATGAAGCTTAGTTTGGCTGCTACCATTGACTTTCCTCACAGGATTTAAAAAAAAAAAAAAAAAAAAAAAACTTTAAATTTCATTTGGAACCAAAAAAGAGCTTGTATAGTCAAGACAATTCTAAGCAAAAAGAACAAAGCTAAAGGCATAAAGCTACCTGACTTCAAACAATATTACAAAGCTACAGTAATAAAAACAGTATGTTACTGGTTCCAAAACAGATATATAGACAAATGGAATACTACAGAGGCCTCAGAAATAACACCACACATCTACCAGCATATGATCTTTGACAAAGCTGACAGAAGCAAGCAATAGGGAAAGGATTCCCTATTTGATAAGTGGTGCTGGGCAAACTGGCTAGCCATATGCAGAGAACTGAAACTGGACCTTTTCCTTACACCTTATACAAATATTAACTCAAGATGGATTAAAAACTTAAATGTAAGACCTTAAAACCATCAAAAGTCTTGAAGAAAACCTAGGCAATACTTTTCAGGATATAGGCATGAGCAAGACTTCATGACTAAAAAAGCAATGGCAACAAAAGCCAAAATTGCAAATGGGATCTAATTAAGCTAAAGAGCTTCTGCACAGCAAAAGAAACTATCATTACAGTGAACAGGCAACCTAGAGAATGGGAGAAAATTTTTACAATTTATCCATTTGTAAAAGGGCTAATATCCAGAATCTACAAAGAACTTAAACAAATTTACAAGAAAAATACAATCACATCAAAAAGTGGGCAAAGGATATGGAAAAACACCTCTGAAAAGAAGACACTTGTATCTCCAATGAACATATTAAAAAAAGCTCATCATCATTGGTCATTAGAAAAATGCAAATCAAAACCACAACGAGATATCATCTCACACCAGTTAGAATGGCCATTAAAATGTCAGGAAAGCGACAGATGCTGTAGAGGATGTGGAGAAATAGGAACACTTCTACACTGTTGGTGGGAGTGTAAATTACTTCAACCACTGTGGAAGACAGTGTGGCAATTCCTCAAGGATCTACAACCAGAAATACCATTTGACCCAGCAATCCCATTACTGGGTATATAATCAGATGGTTAAAAATCATTCTACTGTAAAGACACATGTACATGTATGTTTATTGCAGCACTATTTACAATGACAAAGACTTGGAACCAAACCAAATGCCCATCAGCGATAGACTAGATAAAGAAAATGTGGCACATATACACCATGAAATACTATGCAGCCATAAGAAGAATGAATTCATGTCCTTTGCAGGGACACGGATGAAGCTAGAAGTTGTCATTCTCACAAACTACCACAGAAACAGAAAACCAAATCTCAGGAAGATAGATGTTAATTCTCTTTAAATACATATTTATCAGTTGACAAATTATTTATAATAGTTAAAGTTAAATTGAGGGGAAAAATGGGCTTTGGAATAATTTGTTAAGAGAAGTTTTTACAACAAAGTTGGAAATTGCCTCCTTGGAAGCTTCATTCCCTGCAAATGTAATCTTGAAAATAGAATATAAAACAATAATGTATTTGACTAACTCTCACTATATTGGCTACCAAAATTAGAGAGAACAATGTGATTTTTCCCTAGCCTATGTAATTGACATCACAAGATTATATTTTTCTTTACTTATAACTTGAAATTATCACTTTTGCTGGACTTATCTTCTTCCTGAAATCAGAGGTTTAAAAGTTAAGTAATATTATACTGCTGATCTTGATGAAGTTAAGTTGCCATGCTGTGAAAAGGTCAACTAGGCAGGATTACAGAGTTAGCACTAGAAGCTGATTTTGATTCCTGGCCAAAAGCTAGCAGGAAAGTAGGGATTTTAGTCCTACAACAGTAAAGAACTGAATTCTGTCAACAACCACACATTCTAGAGAGAAAGCCCAAGCCTTAGATGGGTACAAACCCTGGCCAAGAGTTAGATTTCAGGCTTGTGAGATTCTAAGCCCAGAGCATATTAATTTTGTGCCCAGAGTTCAAACTTAGAGAATGAGAAGATAATAACTAAGTATGCTTTTAAGCTACTAATTTTGTAGTATTGTGTTATGAAGCTTTCTATAAGTAACAAATAGAGAAATAATAATTTATATTGTGAGGACCACATTTTATTACAGTATTATAATGTACAATTGTTCTTTACTATCATAGAAAATGTAGTAACATTGGAGTAATATTTATAACCATTTCTTCTTGCCAACCTTAATGTTTATCATTCTGTTTTAGGTTGAATTGTGTTCCACCAAAATTGATATATTGATGTTCTAACCCCCAGTACTTCAGAGTGTGACTGTATTTAAAGATAGGACCTTTAAAAAGGTAATTTATTTAAAATGAGGTTATTAAAATGTGCCCTAATGTTGTTATAATAAGAGAAAATTTGGAAATGAATAGCTGCAGAGGAAAGATGATATGAACACATGGAGAGAAGAAAGCCATCTATAAGCCAAGAAGAAAGATCTCAGAGGAAACCAAAGCAGACGGCTTGAGCTTAGACTTTTAGTCTTGAGATCCCATACAGCACATGCATTTAATACATCAAAGTTGACTGTCCTTCTACTTTTGAACCTTTATATGTTAAAATTTCAAGTAATGTTCTACCTTTACTGTGATAATTTATAGTTATTTAAAATACGATGTTTAAAAAACAAACACACAGAAGCAGAGAACAGAACTGTGGCTACAGGAGGTTAGGGAGTGGTGAAATAGGGAGATCCTGGTCAAAGGGTGCAATGTTTCAATTAGACAGCAGGGAGAAAAGGGTCAGTATTTGAAAACATATAATTTTAAAGAAAGCAAAAAGATTAGTTAAAAATAAAAATAAAATAAACTCAGTAATCTGCAACATAAGGAGATTTTACTATATATTAATTTTTATAAGTGAAATAAAGTATTGGATAGATTAAGCAGAAAGTTCTATTGCTTTCAAATTGTTATTTTAAGCCATGTTTACATATCAGAAAACATCAAAATTTCCTTTCAATTATGCATTAAATTTAGCAGCATACTATATACATGCTGGAGAATGTACTATACTGGAGACTACTAAAATATTAAAAAAAATTTTTTCTCTGAAGTAGCTTAAAACTAAGTAATAGGTCAGAATAACCACAAAATTCATCATTTTCTTTTGTAGTACCTAAGTACTTTGCCTTTATCCTTAGCCCATTTTCCCCAATTACTGTGAAATAGAGGAAGCAATCACAAGATGAAGATAAATAATTATTCTTCTCAGTGGCCCAGCAAACATCCAGGGAGACCTGTAGTCTTCTGAGAGATGAGGAGTGAGCTATACCAGCGTTAGGTAAGGCAGCCACACAGAAAAATGAGCAGGTTTCTGAACTGAGAGCTGAGAGCTAAATATTTTATAATAATACTATATTAATATAGATGAAGTTATTTTAATTAAAGTTTCTCAAAAATGATCAAGATGATCTGGACTAAATAATTAAATTCAATAAAGAATTATACTAACATCCTAGTTTGCACGTTCTAGGAAGATAATTCTTATTTTGTACAATTGATGATGAGTTTGAATCATTAAAAATATTTTGGCAGATTTTTCAAAAGGTGATTTAGTACCTGTCTTTGACTTCTTTCACTGCTAGAATAAAATACCTAAGAATGGGTTATGTATAAAGGATGACATTTATTTTTCATAGCTGTGGAAGTTGCAAAGTTCAAGATCAAGGTGCTGGGTGGCTTGATGTTTGATGAGGGCCTTGTTTTCTCTTTACAATATGATGTCTTGTTGCATCCTCCTGAGGAGACAACACTGTTTTCTCACATATCAAAAAGTAGAAGGGGAAAAAAGCCTAACATGGTTCCCTATAGCTCCTTTATAAGACACTAATCTCATTCATGATGACTGAACCCTCATGACTTAATCACTTTCCAAAATGCCACAGTGGAGATAAATTTCTACATGAATTTTGGAATGAGCACATTTAAACTATAGCAGTTCCATTCCTTTAATATTCAACTGAGATTTTTATATTCTGTCTTCTTAAATAATGCACTTAAATTTTATGTTGAAATTCATGTTCAAAAAAAAAAAAAGATTCAGCCTAATGATTTGTAGAAGGAGTTAGGAAAAGGGTGTAGTTGCATAACCTTTGTTTAGATTTGCTGGCTTGTGCTTAATTAATATCTCAGTCATTATAGTCCATCAATGTTGTTTCTTTGATCTAATTGTACCTATAATGATTTAACAGTATTTAATGTTTAAGACCTATAGACTCATAAGATATATATACCTGCTATTTGTTTTTAAACAATAACTATGAGGTGAATTGGTGTTAATTCTGAATTTTTAAATCTACATTTGTAAATACAATGAAGGTCAGACACTCAACCAAATACACAAGCGTAATTTTTTATAACAAATTACTAATACCTAAAAAAGTTTTTTTTTCCTGTCAATCATATTATTAGAAATAAGCCATTAAATGTGAAATGTACCAAAATTACCATAGGAAAATATGATTATAAGCTTCTATATTTAAAAAACCAAAGATGTGAAAAAGATGAAATTTAAGAAATTGATGGTTTAAGATCCTAAAATACTCCAAGCAGGTGCGTACACATTTACAAACACACACATGTGTTTAAATAAAATGTATAATGCCACTGTTACTTAAATGCATAAATATTCTATGATTATGTATTAGTCCATTTTTATCCTGCTGATAAATAAATACCCCAGGCTGTGAAGAAACGAGGTTTAATTAAACTTACAGTTTCACATAGCTGGGGAGGACTCAGAATCATGGCAAGAGGCAAAGGACACTTCTTCCACGGCAGCAGCAAAAGAAAGTGAGAAAGCAAGAAAAGTGGAAGCCCCTGATAAACTATCAGATCTCACCAGGCTTACTCACTATCACAAGAATAGCACGGAAAAGAACAGCCTCCATGATTCAAATACTATTATCTGTTCTTCCCACAACACATGGGTGTTCTGGGAGATACAATTCAAGTTGACATTTGTGTGGGGACACAGCCAAATCATATCATTCTGCCCCTGGACCCTCTAGATCTCATGTCCTCACATTTCAAAACCAAGCATGGCTTCCCAACAGTCCCCAAAAATCTTAACTTATTTCAGCATTAACCCAAAGTCCACAGGCCAAAGTCTCATCTGAGACTAGGCAAGTCCCTTCAGCCTATGTGCCTGTAAAATCAAAATCAAGTCAGTTAATTCCTAGATACAATGGGGGTATAGGCATTGGGTAAATCTAGCTGTTCCAAATGGGAGCAATTGGTCAAAACAAAGGTGTTACATGGCCCATGCAAGTTCAAAATCCAGCAGGGCCCATGCAAGTCCAAAATCCAGCTTTAATGTAAAAGTATTAAAGCTCCGGAATGCATATCCAGGTCATGCTGATGCAAGAGGTGTGTTCCCATGGTCTTAGGCAGCTCAGCCTCTGCGGCTTTGCACAGTACAGTGTACTTCCCAGCTGACTTCATGGGTTGGCACTGAGTATATGCAGCTTTTCCAGGCTCATGGTGCAAACTGTCAGTTGATCTACCATTCTGGGGTCTGGAGGACCGTGTCCCTCTGCTCACACCTCTTCTAGGCAGTGCCCCAGTAGGGACTCTGTATGGGGGCTCTGACCCCACATTTTTCTTCTGCACTGCCCTAACAGAGGTTTTCCATGAAAGCCCTGCCACTACAGCAAACTTTTGCTTGAGCATCCAGGCATTTCCAAACATCTTCTGAAATCTCGGTGGAAGTTCCCAAACCTCAATTCTTAAATGTTGTGCATCTGCAGGCTCAAGACTACATGGAATCTGCAAAGGCTTAAGGCTTCTACCCTCTGATGTCACAGCCCAAGCCGTATATTGGCTCCTTTCAGCCATGGCTGCAGCAGCTTGGACACAGTGCACCAAGTCCCTTGGCTGCACACAGTGCAGGAACCCAGGCCCTAGCTCATGAAACCACAGTTTCCTTCTGGGCCTCTAGGCCTGTGATGGGAGGGGCTGCTACGAAGTTCTTTGACATGGCCTGGAGACGTTTTCTCCAAGGTCTTGGGAATTAACATTAGGCTCCTTACTACTTATGCAAATTTCTTCAGCAGGCTTGAATTTATCCCCAGAAAAAGGGTTTTTCTTTTCTATCACATAGCAAAGCTAGAAATTTTACAAACTTTTATGCTCTGCTTTCCTTCTAAAACTGAACACTTTTAACAGTACCCAAGAAACCTCTGGAATGCTTTGCTGCTTAGACATTTCTTCTGCCAGATACGCTAAATCAACTCTCTCAAGTTCAAAGTTTCACAAATCTCTAGGGTGGGGATAAAATGCTTCTAGTCTCTTTGCTAAAACATAAACTTTGCTCCAGTTCCCAATAAGTTCCTCATCTCCATTTGAGATCAACTCAGCTTGGATTTTACTGTTCATATCACTATCAGCATTTTGGGCAAAGCCATTCAACAAGTCTCTAGGAAGTTCCGAAGTTTCCCACATTTTTCTATCTTCTTCTGAGCCCTCCAAACTGTTCCGATCTCTGCCTGTTAACCAGTTCCAAAGCCGCTTCCATATTTTCAGGTATCTTTTCGGCAACATCCCACTCTCAGTACCAATTTCCTGTATTAGTCTGCTTTCACACTGCTGATAAAACATAGCTGAGGCTGGGAAGGAAAATAAGTTTAATTGGACTTACAGTTTGACATGGCTGGGGAAGCTTTAGAATCAAGGAGGGAGGCAAAAGGTATTTATTACATGGTGGCAGCAAGAGAAAATGAGGAAGAAGCAAAAGTGGAAGCCCCTGATAAATTTATCAGATCTCATGAAACTTATTAATTATCAGAAGAATAGAATGGAAAAGACCAGCCTCGATGATTTAATTACCTTCCCTTGGCCCCTCTCACAACACATGGGAATTCTGGGAGATACAATTCAAGCTGAGATTTGAATGGGAACATAGCCAAACCATTTCAGATTATAAGTTAAATTCATGGAAAGATAACATTTCAATATTTAAATATATTCACTGGAACAGTAAGCATGATAACATTTCAATGTTTAAATATATTCACTGGAACAGTAAGATGTAAGTCATCACATGTAACAGAATGGCTATTTTAGAAGTTTATTTCTCATTCTCTAAATTATTACAATAATTTATTCTTCAAACATATTTATTGTATATCCAATGAAATTGAATAACCATAGCAAAAAATTAAAACCACATATTTTAGAAATTTAAAAAATGTATATTATCTTTCAAAAACACATTAAAAAGAAGCCTATTTTAATAGTATAAATTGGCATGTATTTTGAAGAAAGCATGTTGCTTATTTTGACACTTGCCAAAATATTTCTTCTTCTCAATAAGTGCAACTTAATATCTCATCAAAGCCAAGTATAATCTGTTATACTATTATGCAATAAAATAATAAAAAAATACTTTTAAAATTTTTTCCAAGGAGATAATTATAGCGTGAAGAGAGGACTATGAAATTTCAAACAGTAACTATTAAGATGCTAAATATATAAAGATGCCAATTCCTCTGCTTTCTATGTTTAGCTCATGTGTTGCAGATTATTATATTTTTTGACATAATCTCTAGATGGAAGTCAGTTGGTGTTGCTACTGAAGAGTTTACATTCTGTCATCGCTCAAGGCTTATCTGAGCACTGTTTAGTCCAGTTTCACCTGACGTCAATCTCAAATGTTACATGATTCATTGACCATAGAATGCTTTAAAGAGAAGTTGTGAAATGATTATTTATTAGGTATGTGTGTGGCACACGATAAACACAAAACACAATAGTTTGGTCGTAAAATATTTCTTTTGATACTTATGATATCCAGAGGCACAAAAAGGACACTGCATTTTGAATAAAAGGAAGGCTTTCAAAGTCTAGTTTTTCTTCTGACTTAACATTCTCTGGTCACTATTTCTTATAATCTCCTAAATTTAACTATGTTATTGTAGGATTTAAGATATGGTCGAAGACTCAGAGACAAAGTGTAAACTTAGTATCTTACATTACATTAGTTACATTTAAAGATTTGTAGTAGAGCAAACAAAATGTAAAAGTAATTTACTTTTTATTATTTAAAAAATATGAATAATTTAAATCAATCACGTAGCCTTTGGGAGCAAAATATATTTTAAATAATAGAAAAAATTTAACACTTATTTAGATATAAGATTATATGGATTATATATACATACAATGAAATATAATTTCTCTCACAGCCTCTTTATTTCCTGTAACTTAAAAATATTACTTCTTAATAATTAGTTATATTTTTAATTATCTTACCCCCAGAAAGGCCACCAATTTTTTAAAAAACAATAAATATATTTGTCTTGTTCATACTTTAATATCTGAATACTTTAATATCAGCAGAATGTCTAGTTTAGAATACAGATTAATACATATTACTTGACTAGGAAAACACTGTTTTAAAAGCATCTCCTACAGAAAATCAGTTAATTTTTGAAGAATATATAGGATATACCAATTACCTTTAAATACATATGATTAATAAAAGGTTTGTTATGAAAATTATTTTACTAGAAACATATCAGCAAAGTAAAGTGGGGTATTTATAAATGATCAGATACTTAGCCTTAATTTAACTCAGAAAGTGAAAGATATGTACTTTGAAAACTACAAAATATTGATGAAATTTGTGAGGCACACAAAATGGAAGGAGATTTAATATTTATGGACTGGAAGATTCAATATTGTTAAGATGGCCATACTAGCCAAAGAGACCTAGAGATTTAATGGAATATCTATTAAAATCCTAATAACCTTTCTTATAAGAACAGAAAAAAAAATTTTATTCATAAGGAACTACAAAAAATTCCCAATAGCTGAAATGATTTTGGAAAAAAAGAATAAAGCCAGAGGCATCACCTGCCCTGATTGAAAATAATATACATCATAAAGCTACAGTAATTATAACAGTTGGTACTGGCACAAAGACAGAAATACAGACCAATGGAACAGAATAGAGAGTTCGGGAATAGACTCACACATAGATATTCAATTGATCTTCAATATATTAGTCAAGGTTGCCTAGAGGGACAGAATTATTGGAATATTCATATATATGTATGCACATATATATATATAATGAAATATATATATGTGCACACACACATATATATATAATGAAATATATATATGTGCACACACACATATATATATTTTGCATATATATTACATATATATATATATATATATATAGCTGGAGGAATTGCTCTTCCAGCTTATATATATTAAATTATTATATATATATTATATATGTATATAATATATATATATATGGGAGTTTAATAAGTATTAATTCACACCATCACAAGGTTCCACAATAGGCCATCTGCATGCTGAGGAGGAAGGAGAGCCAGTCCCAGTTATAAAACTCGAGAATTTAGAATCTGATGTTTGAGGGCAGGAGCCATCCGTCATGGGAAAAAAACTGTAAACTGGATGGCTAGGCCAGTCTCTCTTTTCACATTTTTCTGCCTGCTTATATTCCAGCCAATGCTGGTGGCTAATTAGATTGCCCCCACCATATTAAAGGTGAGTCTGCCTTTCCCAGCCCACTGAATCTAACATTAATCTCCTTTGGTAACACCCTGTCAGACACACTTAGAATCAATACTTTGTATCTTTCAATCCAATCAAGTTGACAGTATTAACCATCACATTCTTCAAAGGTGCCAAGTTACACAATAAGGAAAGGATAGTTTCTTCCACAGATGATGTAGGGGAAATTGAATATCCATCTGTCATTTTCCACTGTGGAAAACAGAATAAAGATTCTTCAAAAATTAATTAAAAATAAAATAAATAAAATAAAGCTACCTGCAAAAGTGTGGTGGCTCACACCTGTAATCACAGCACTGTGGGAAGCCAAGGCAGGCAGACCGCTTGAGGACAGGAGTTCAAGACCAGCATGGCCAACATGGTGAAACCCCATCTCTACTAAACATACAAGAAAATAGCCGGGCGTGGTGTTGGTTGCCTCTGGTCTCAGC
This sequence comes from Sapajus apella, assembly GCF_009761245.1. Classification (NCBI taxonomy): domain Eukaryota; kingdom Metazoa; phylum Chordata; class Mammalia; order Primates; family Cebidae; genus Sapajus; species Sapajus apella. The sequence goes on from NW_022436967.1 coordinate 7,554,247, forward strand.
TACTCAGGAGACTAAGGTGGGAGAATTGCTTGAAGCTGGGAGGTGGACACTGTAGTGGGTGGAGATCGTGCCATTGCACTCCAGCCTGGTGATAGAGAGAGACTTCATCTCAAAAATAAAATAATAACATTAAAATTTAAAAAATAAAGCTACCATACCCACTTTGGATATTTATCCAAAATAATGGAAATCCTTAAGAGATATAACAACTCTCACATTAACTGCAGCTCTATTCACAGTAGCCAACATGTGTAAACAATCTGAATATCCATCAGCAGATGAATGAAGAAAATGTGGTATCCATATATATAATCGAATATTATTCAGCCTTAAAAGAAGAAAATCCTAAAATGTGTAAATAACATGAATGAATCTGTAGGGCATTATGCTAAGTGAAATAAACCAGTCACTGAAATACAAATATTCCATGATTCCACTTATATAAAATATCTAAAATATACTAACACATAGATATAAAGAATGGAATGTTTGTCGGGAACTAGGGGAGGAGAATGGGGAGTTACTAACCAACACATATACAATTCCAATAGTTCTAGAGATGTGATGTACAACATTGTGCCTTTAGGTAACATTGTATTTAACACTTAAAAATTTGTTAAGGAAACTTTGCATGTTCTCACTTACCTGTGAAAACTGAAAATTAAAACAATTGAATTCACAGAGACTAGATTGATGGTTACTAGATGCTGGGAATGGTAGTGGGGATGGAGACATAAAGTAGAGGTGGCTAACAAGGGCAAAAATACAGTTAGAATCAACATTATCTAGTATTTGATAACACAACAGTGACTATAGTCAACAATTATTTATTGTATATTTCAAAATAACTACAAGAGTAAAGTAGGAATATTTTTAACAAAAATAACTGATAAATTAATACCCTAATTACCCTGATTTGATAATTACACATTGCATGACTGTATCCAAATATTACATGTACCACAGTAATATACACACTTATTATGTACCCATTATAATTAGAAATAAAAAATTTAAAAAAACTTGTTGAGCGTGGATCTCATGTTTAGTGTTCTTACAAAATAAAAATAGAAAACAATAAATACATAAAATCATAGCAGCTAATTTTTTTCAAATATCTAGCTCACTGCAAAGTAAATAACTTTCAACTTAATTTCTAAGAAATGTTTTTTAGGTCTTAATAATATATTAAACAAAAGGAAAAATCATAGTGCAGAAAATAGTTATTTTAACACATTTAGCAATGCCATATACATAAGATAATTTGTGTTTTAATTTAGTTTATTTTTTGCATATATGTGTTCCATCAAAATTGATTTTTTTCTTTGTTTCCATAATATATATATATATTTTTGTGGGAGGTGGCAAGCATTGGTTTTGTTACTGAGTATAGAGTGTCTTCTATATTGTTAGATTATTTTCACAGTTACTGACAACAGGAATGAAATAAATGATCAAAATAGCAATCTCTAATTGAGCATGAATATGTTATGTATCTATTGGCTTATCTCTACAGTTAGCAAAATAGTCTTTGGATATTTATTTCATTTTGGGAACCAAATCAACATGAAAATATGAGAGAAAAATTTGAAAAATAGCCTGCTATTTTTATTTTAAAGGATTCATGCTCTTTACTATTGACCATGATTAGACTTTCGTAGTTTGCATTTTTTACCATGTTCAACTGTAAATCATTTTTATTTCAACTTCCTTTTTGTTAGTTAAAATAATCTCGATCTTTAACAGTTAAAAACAGAAAACCATGCATTATTCATAACAGATTCAAAGAATTTCCCAGTGTCATGCCCCCCTCCCATATTTCTCCATCCAGGAGATTTAGTGATTTATGTTTGAATTTCACTGGTGTGGAAAGAAACTAAGAGTCAATCATCCCAGTAGAAGTTTAAAGTAACTCCTTCCATTGGCCAGAGGAACTTAGGAAGGTGGGAATTTCTCCCAGGATAAATTCCCCTGCTCCTTCACCCCCAGTGGATTTCCAGCCCTCTGGAATGCCCTCCCACATGGGGGGGGTGCTGATCCCTTTCCCCTCTGGAATAGCCTTCCACACTCTTCACGGAAGTCTTTCTCTTCTCCTTTTCTTCTCTTTTCTCTACCTAAATAAAATCACCTTTCTGCAACACTTCTTGGGTCTGATATTTACTTGTACGAGCATACGGTGCACCTGCAGTGGTCCCATCACTTATTCTTTAAGAGACTGGAGGCCAAGAACCCACAGCATTCTCTTGGGGGAGCTGTGCCTCACCAGCACTCAAAAAAAAAGCCCAGTTACAATAGTGTGGCAAAAGTAATTGTAATTATTGTATATAAGGTGGTCAGAGAAGATGTTTAAACAAAGACTCAAAGTAATTAATGAGTACATAGTGATAAGACAGTATTTTTTTTTTTTTCGAAATGAAGTCTTGTTCTTTTGCCAGGCCAGAGTGGTGTGATCTTGGCACACTGCAACCTCCACCTCCAGGTGATTCTCCTGCCTCAGCCTCCCAAGTAGCTGGACTACAGGCACGTGCCACCACACCTGGCTAATTTTTGTGTTTTTAGTAGAGATGAGGTTTCACTATGTTGGCCAGGATGGTCTCAATCTCTTGACCTCGTGATTCACCAGCTTTGGTCTCCCAAATTACTGGGATTACAAGCATGAGCTACCACCCCCAACCAAGACAGTAAATTAAGTGAAGATCTATCTAACCAAAAGAGAACATAGCAAGCACAAAAGCCTGTTCCTTTTTCAAACAACATTACAAAAACTCCGTAATAATATGTAATATTAATATTAAACAGTATGCACCTATAAGGTTTTTCTTTTTTTCCTATATTTTGCCAAAAAATTAACGTTCTTGATCCATTTATGTGCAACTCTGTTTCTTACGCATCTTTGATTGCACACTCTTAAAACTCCCATTTTATCTATGGCTTATCCTTTGTAGAGTGTTCATTTATGCATTATTCCCCTTACGGTATCTAGGGTATATTGTCAGATCACTGACTGTTAGCTGTATTCCCCAAGTCAGAAACTCTTACTCAATTGAAACAAAAATATTTTAGGTTTGTATTTGATTCTGGGGGAGAACATTTAATTTTAAGATATTAACACAGATAATAGAAGGCTATTCATATAATCTAAGGGAATTTTATTTTATTTTGGAAGGATCTTCAAAAAGTTTTGTATTTTATTAACATTATTACCATATTAATTTCCTTATGAGCCATGTGCAAGCCCCTTTGTGATGTGCAGGGAAATGCAAATACCAAGTCAAAGGAGACATTCTTACATCGTATATTATTATATTTCAGTGTTTAGCCTCAAATTTTCTAGGAGAATTTTTTTTTCCCAAATGGATTCACCATCTGATGGCATGAACTTATAAAATATCAAATAGAGCAAAATTCCTAGTGATCTAACGTCTCACAGATCTTTCTTTCACAAATATGCAAATTTTACTGATTACCAGGTTTACATCCTTCTGTTAGCTTGTAAATGAGTCCAGAGGGAAATATCTCAAAGCAATATCTTTTAGAGTTTCTCATTATTCTTTTATCAGGCATAAGAAGCTAAATTAATTAGATATGTGTTAATGTGTATTATATTTAATGCATCATTCACTTATTTACATGTGCAGACATCCAGAAAATGTTTGCAGACTGTTGCTTTTGTCACACGATTCTACCTAAGTAGACTGACTTAGAGACAGATCATTCAATGGCCTTCAGAATTTTTCACACTACTACTTCATATTTTTAACGCATTAGGTGAGGTGTACCAAACTTTGTGCCAGATACTGGCATATAAATATAAAATAAATTAGTTCACTCTCTTTGGAAACCACAGCATATCTATGAAGACAATATGAGAGCTAAACAATGAATATATAATAATGAAAAGTATAATGATTATGCCTCTCAGTCTGCATTCAACCCAGTGTGCTTTATTTACTGAAACTGAACTTGGAAATTCTAAATAAAAGGTAATTTCTTTGCCAAACTTAAATCTACAGCTCTCCCAGTGGCCAGATGAGTCTTAATCTCTCTCCATGCTCCAAATTTTCTACACACCAGAGAATATGAAATCAAATTTATAATCTAACTAGTTGAAAATTGTATAATAAACCCCCTTTATAATTTCTAATTAACACTGATCTGTATGTATATGTATATGTATAAATATATGAAGAAGTCGGGAAGCACTAAATAAATGTTAAAGTGTTGGCAGTCTGAATTCTATTGAGGTGGCCGATTTTGACTCTTCTTTCTGAAAACAATTTTAGAAAATAAAGAATATCTTCTTGTCTTCACATTTTGATAGAAGATATTACTTTTATGAAAGAATGGAATCAAATGTAATATTTATATCAGGGGATTTAAGTTTTTTTTTTTATTATTATTAGTAAATGTGTTGCCTGTCTTAGAGAAAGAAGTTGAGACTGTCAGAACAAAAGAGATTTATCCTCTGAGTATTAGTTGTAACACACAGATTCATTGTACAATAAATAGGAAAACTAAAGGTGTGAGTTAGCGATATTTTTTGACCACTACCAGAAAGTGCTCACTTAATTAACTGGCTTATTGTGGTGGTGAAAAAGGGCTGAGTATACCCTAACTTATGGCAACTGAAAGGATAATTTTAAGTATTACATCATCCTTATTAAGCTAAAAATATTTTACAAGTGAGGATGGAGGGAAAGATAATCTTAAAGTAATAAGGGGCAGCTGATACTCATAATTATTTCTTGAGTTGTGTATTCTCTGTGAGTTTCCTTACTGTTTGTAGCTTCTGCTATTACTGATCTTGTCCCTGAGGATTATATGGTAGCTTTCACACTACAACAGTAGGGTTGTGTAGTTGTAGCAGAGACCATATGTACTGCCCACAAAGCAGAAATATTTGCCATCTGGCTTCTTACAGAAAAAGTTTGCTGACTCTGGTACTAAGTGTGTCATGGAAAGCCTTGCAAATGAGATAATCACTGAATTTGTCTTGAAAGGAAGACACTACATTTACAGGTTCGTAGACATGCAAGGCAGGTGAGCCCCAAAACTGTAGCTTAGCTTCGGAGAGTTCTTGGCTTCATTCAGGAAGAAATTCAAGGGCAAGACTGTCCTTTAAAAAATAAGTGACGTAACTATCTTAAAGGACTCTAGGTAAAAAGGATGGACATTTTTTTTTTTCTTGAGACAGAATGATTCTTATAATCAATGAAAATAGTATGTGTGTTCTTATTCACAGTTTTCCACTCTTTGAAATTCTTGTCTCTTATTTATGCCTTGAAGAACTTCTAGTTCTCAATGCCCACATTAAAAACATGAAAGCTTTTGAAGTTCCTTTGTCCTTTGGCTCACAGGTTGTCTAATTTGTCATCACAGATGTTTGTGTAACATCTCTTGGCCCAAGGCATGCATACTACTTCAAGAAGGTGGGACAATGGGGACTTGTCCTGCCACACACTGGTCACTTAGAGGCAGAAAATCATGTTGAAACAACTTTTTTAAGGTGCAGCTAAAGAAACATATTAATGAGAGCAATATTCTGCATAGTTAGGGCATTGCCTTTCTAGATGAAATACATATTTTAAAGCAATGGTCATTATATAGCTGTGACCTCAATAGCTAAAATGCAAGGTTTACTGGTCCTGCTTCTTTAGAATGAACGATTTTGTACAAACCACCAACTTGGACCAATTAGGAATAATAATAATAGTATTCAATGGTGTATGCTGCAGAGGCATATAATAAGGACTTAACAAATTTAAGGCTACCATAGGCTTCAACAGCAGTAATGTTTTAGACTTTTCCAATCACCTTCCTGTCACCATCACTTTTATTTTGTCAGTTGTTTTCCATTGATCTAGACCTTCTTTTATTTTTATCTGCTAGTGACAGTTCCTATTCCTAAAAACTTGGTTTCCCTTGAGTGTTCTTTAAATTTTTCAAATCAATACAGTTTTTGATTCATTCCTCTTTGTCTACAACACTATCTTATAATACAAAAGCATTCATTCCTAAATTATTGGACTACAGAGCCCCTGAGAAGCTGTAGGGTGCTCCACAAATTGGTGTTATTTTCACTTTTAGTTTTTATCAGAGCATAACCATAAACACAGAATTGGTATCTTTTCCCTGGTTAAAAGAAATCAAAATATGTAGGAATGCTCTGCTAGTAAAGAGCATATTTACCACTCAGATTTTGGTTTCTAATATTAGTGTTCATCAAAGGAGCCAGGACTCCTCGAAGAAAGTCTGGTTGTAGAAATGAGGCAAAAAATATGAAAGATAATCCTGGAACATCCTGTATTGCTAGAAGTAAGACAGTACTCAGCACGTACACACCCACATTCACCCACACCCACACCCACAAACACACATTGACAGTATACCAAAGTGCCACAGGAGCCAGCCCACTGAAAGAGTTCCCATTGGCCAATGCTAGAATAATTTGAGCAATAAAATTAATAAAGTAGTATTCCATAATGTCCCATAGTGTAAAATAAAATATATATGTGTGATTCCATACTCATCTAAATAAATAGTTGAATAAAGTAACAAACAGGAGAGAGTAGATAAATCAGCCATGCAATAGAATTCTAAATAATCTATGTAAGGTAGTCTCTCTTATCTATGGAGGATACATTCTAAGACTCCCAGTAGATGCCTGAAACCACAGATACTATAAAATCAATTTTTTGTCCATTGGAACACTTTTCTGTTCATCTCTTCTGCCCACAAATTACTGTGTTTTCTACCTTAACTAAGTACTTGTCATACACTGCCACTGTGACTTTTGCAGTTTGAGGTGCAACAGCAAAACTAGCACAGATTTTCTTTTTCTTCTTCACTATTTTACAGATAGAAATTTTTTCTTATCTTAGATCTTAGTAATCTCAGTATAGGATACTTTTTCTTTCCTTATTAAGTCAAAAACTATCAACTTTTACCTTTTTACTCTGAGGAAGTACTTTATAGTTTCTCTATGGCATATCTGAATTGCCATCATCACTATTCTTGTACTTGTGACCATTGTTAAATAAAATAATGGTTAATAGAACACATGCTTTACAATACCATGACAGTCAGTCTGATAACCCGGGGGCCATTAAGCAACTACTGAGCAGGTAGCATTACAGTATAGACACGCTGGACTAAGGGATGATTCATGTCTTAGATGAGATAGAGTGGGGTGGTGAAAATTTTCATCACTGTTACTCAAAACAGGACACAATTTAAACTGTGTTTAAGTTGTTTATTTCTGGAATTTTCCATGTAATGTTTTGAATCTTAGGTGACTACAGGTAACTGAAACCATGAACTAAAACCATGGATAAGGGGACTACTACCTTCAGGAAGGGGCACATTACCCCCCACCATTTAAGTGTGGAATGCATATAGTGACTTCCGTCCATAAAGGATGGAAGAAAATGAAGAGAAAACTTAGGGAAATTTGACAAACATTACCTGAGCCAGGTGTCAACATTAACAATTATAAATCATGTTGATGATATGTATCCTTCATATACTGGATGAAAATCACATATTACCTCTCTGATATTCCTTTCAAAAATACGTAACCTCAGTCTAGCCATAAGAAAAACATCAGACAAATTTCAAGGGAGGCTTATCCTGTAAAATACCTAACCAATACTTCTCAAAAGTATTCTAGTTATCAAAAGCCAGGAAAGTCTTAGAAACTGTCTCACCCAAGGAGAGCCTAAGAGACATGACAACAAAATGAAATGTTGTGTCCAAATGGGATCCTGCAACAACAAAAGGATTAGGTAAAATTTAAGATAATTTGAATATATTATGTAAAAATACTGGTTTATTAATCATAACAAATATATCTGACTAATACAAGGCATTAATAATAAGGGAAATTGAGTACATGATAAATGGGCACTCTGTGCTATCTTCTAAATTCTTTATGCTAAAACTATTCCTAAAAATAAAGCCTATTGTAAAAATCTATATACATACAGAGCATAATCATTTATTATTCTATACTTACTTTCAATATTATATACCCTTTTGCACAATTTCTTAAATTATTAAATAATATAAATAATATTTAACAATCTGCTAAGTTAGACAATTCTTGAAAATAGAATCAGTATGGGATTTTAGCATATTACTGCAATCGATTCTAACAACAGTTTATCAGAGAACAATTTCATCCTGAAACTTCACATACACAATTTACTAAAGATTAAATGCAGTTAAAACAATGAGAAAAATGCACAGAAAAAAACCTACTTTTTACTATTAATTATAAAAATGAAGAAGCTGGATTTGAAAGGTCTCCAGCTAAAGACTTCTATTTCACTCCAATTTGCTGAAAGTGAATTGCATAAGTATGAATTATTAAATATTTCATGGAAGTCATGAGTGTGTAACATTATTTTTCAGATTAACTGAAAATGTTTTCTAATCTCATAAGACGTCTCTTCTGGCAGTACATTCCTCTTTTACTTTCTGCTGATGAACAGAGATGACTCATGTTTGTTAAAATCTGCTTTATACATTTTGTCTCATTGCTAAAGTTGTTTTGTGCCTATGTTTTAAAGGTAGTATTGTGTCTACATATCCATGTTAGGTAGTCTGTATTTTATGCAAGTCCTAATTTATGCAGAGCTAATGAAACAGTAAAGAAAGAAGAGCTCGTTTAATGTGAGAGCTTAACATATGACGTCAGCTCCAAAAGATTTTGCATGTATTACCTTAAAAATGTATCAGCTTTGGAATATATATGCACATACATATACACACTTGTGCACACACACACACACACACACACATGCAGTATATAGGCATACTTCTTGCTGATCTCAATGGAATATAAAAATAAATGATTGAAACACAATGAATAAGTAGCCTAAGATTATTTTGAATACACATGTATCTCTTACAATAATAAGGTAAAGATAAAGATAAAGTAGACTTAAAAATATTTTTTATTATCCATAAGTTTAAAAATCAGGATGTTCTCATATAGTTCTTAATAGTTGTTTTATCATTCCTATCCAAACTATTTGCATATATTCTATTTTTTAGTGTAGAGACACACATTTTCTAATATCTCCTCAAAAACAATGGAGCACTATGTGACAAAATGCTTTGTACAATTATGATTGAGTTTTTAAAAGCATCAATAATTCTGTTTTTATGAATAAGATATTACTTTGCCAATGTTAAATGAACAGCAATGCAAAGTTATACTTTTCTTAAAACTAAGACAAAAGTGAAGATGTATAGAATTGCTAGTAATCTCATTTCAAGTACAAAGGATTTTGGCATACACAAAATTATAATTAAAATTTTATCCTCAATAATATATTAAAAATTAAGGAAAACCACCAATTTGACAGCATCAATTCAATTTTTTGTTTTCTAATAGAAAATCAAAAACCTGTCTTACAATCTATGAATATTCTAATCATTTATCCAATCATAGAAATTAATGAATTTATCTCTTTAATATCATGTGAGGCAATTATTTTCTATTACATATTATACACAACAACAATTCTAAAGTTATTTTAAAAGTGCTTCTTTCAGCTTCTTTATAATTTTACCAAATATTTGATAATTTAACTCTACATCCTCATTTAAAAAATTCTCTTAGAATTCTTGGCAGACTATTAATTATTTTATTGCAAGAATGGTTATCCATTCATTTAGTACTATGCCTGCACATGGTGCATATTTATCAAATAAATGTTGCATTAATTAATCAGTGAAGAGCTGATTTATAAGCTGGCATACACTTAATGAAGTTATAAATGGAAAATGTTATTCACATTTCTTAATTTTTCAAGATTTCCTTTATCTTCTAAATTGGGTCAAAACTGAAGATTTCCTCTATGGTTTTCCATTTTTCTATGGTATTATTAATAAAAATTTTTATTTAATCCATCTTATGATTTTCTTTTTGTTAATAAATTATTTTTTTACAAACTATATATGATGATATCTACTATATAGAAAATAAGATGTGCTGCAGATAGAGGGTGAAGCACTGGGTAGCAACTGCTGCAATAGAGTAATGTGAAGGAGATTGGAAATTCTGGAATTCTAGTAACCTATGATAGAGGTATTCGGTAAACTAGATGTATGAACCTTGAATTTCCATGAGACGTGGAAACCACATTCATTTTTTTGGTAAGGGTAAATGACATCTTCTCGTGGAAGACAAGGCATTTTTCTGTTTTGTTTTGTCTTGTTTTTCTAGTTAGAATTCTCCCTAATTTCTGGAACCTATAGCACCTACATTTATAAATCTGTGTTACACAGATAGAAAACATTTACTCTTTTCTCCTAAATCCTACAATTCTAAGAACTTTCAAATTTTGTGTAAGTAAAGAGAAAGTAAAAAAAAAAAATTAACTAAAGTAAAACTCGATTAAAGTCATGACTCCAGATTTTGATGATAGAGTTCCCATTATATAACCCTTTTTATTTTATAAAGCTGTTCATTTATAATGTCATAATAATATTTTGTTTTACACTTGTTTGAAGGGTTTATGGCTTTTAAAATGTATGGTAGACTTATAGGTCTTGTATTCTGAACTGTCATTAAGTAAATCTTAGATCCCACATGTTTGGAAAAAATATTTTCAGAATATTTGGGTCCTATATATTTACACAAAATGCTTCCTATATCATTGACACCTTATCTTTCATTTAATACACAGATAAAGTATCATAATTCCTGAACTGCCCCCATCTCCATTTGCCTTTAGTTTCTTTCTTTGTAAATCTCCTACCCCTGTATGTTCCCAGGTACATAACATATGCTCAATATAGGTTTTATAATGGATGAATCATTCTCCTTTTATTTACTTAAAATATTATTCATGTCCCATCATTTTCTCCTAAAAGAGCGGCATGAAACTCACATAGATATAATTATTTAGCCACCAGTAATTAGTGGGCAAGCAGAATCTGACTGCATGTCAGGAATACAGTTCCTAAGTCATATTTAAACAATGCCTGTAAAATTTAGTGTGGGAAATGCTCCCGTGAGAGGCCCCCCTAATGTGTGGGCCTCACCAGACAGTGAGCTTGAGTCCAAACACAGTTTCCTGCTGGAGGCAGTCGAGCTATGGGAAAGAAGGAACTAAGAAATGACTGATGTTGCAAAGGTTTCTACTTCTGACTGCAACCACGCTTGGGCAAGGGTTGCATGGTTTTGTCAGATATTATGTCTCCACTAGGTCTCTGTATGACTTTTATGACTTTGTTTTTCAAGAAGTTTAAACTTATCCGCATGACTGCCTTGAACCCTAGATAATGACTTTATGGCTTAGCTTGTGACTCTTAGGTATCGTTATTTACAAAAGTGTGTTTTGGTACAAACAGATAAAGCATACCACCTGCCCACTTTTATGATCCTTGAATGTCATGCTTCCCCATAAGATTGTTTTTGTGATCTTATATTTTGTAACTTTCCATTCTTCTTATTGTTGATTATGTAAGCACCTTTGATATTAAGGTATATATTGAGACCCTGGACAAAAATAAATTCACTGTTTAGGCATTGACTTCTCAGTCCTCCAGATCCCAGCCGTTCTGTCTCTCTTTATTTCCTCACACCCCCTCTTTCAGGTCGGGACCCTCTTGCATGCCAAGACTCCCTGGCGGATCTTCCTTCACCCACAATTTAGAATAATCTCTATGCATCCTTGGTCTTGGGGTGTTTTACAAAATGTATGTAAAACAAAAAAGTGGGTTTTACTAAATTATTATCTCAAATATTACTTTCATAGGTGTTTGAGGCATTAATACAAATTGTGCAAAAAAACTGAGAAAAAAATTTTGTTAATGACTATTCTTGGGATACACTGGATTAAATTAATACAGACAGGGTTATTTGCTGTAATGATCTAGCACATGGAAATATACCAGGCTACATGGAGATCTGACATGAATCAGCTTTAGCCATTACTAACTGCTATGACAAAGTACCAGAGACTGGGTGACTTACAAACAACAGAAATTTGTTTCTCATGGTTCTGGAGGTTGTGAAGTCCAAGATCAAGGTGCTGACATATTTGGTGTCTGAGGAAGACCTACTTCCTCATAGACAACAATCTCACTGTAACTTCACATGGCAGAACTGGCTATGGGTATCTCTCAAGTCTCTCTTATAAAGGCACTAATAACCTTAAAAGGTACCCCTATTTGCCCACTTTCAAGAGCCCCTACTTCCTAGTACCACCACACTGGGGTTAAACTTTCAACATAAAATTTTTTTGGCAGGGGACACAAATATTCAGTCAATAGAATTGCTTTATACTTATTAATTATCTTATTGCTCACAATAACCTTTGAGGAAGGTATGTTATTATCTCTGTTTTAGAGCAGAGACTATAAGACACCATGAGGGTATAAGTTGTCAAAGGTCATCATGTTAATAAAAGGCAGAACCTGTATCCAAACCCAGTAAGTCTCTCTTCAGAGCTTTATCCTAACCTATACCATTCTATTTCTACTAAAATGGGAAATTATTTTGTGTTCAAAATCTCATTTGGAATTCATATTGATTACAATTAGTATCACTGATAAAAAATCAAGATAGAGTTGTTTATGAATATTCATAAATTTGTTGCTATTCCTTCAAATTTATCAAATGTCAACTTAGTTGCATTCTTAAATATAAATGTATAACAGTTATAGATAGATGTTTTGAGTTAAAATGTGCTTTTGGTTATTAAAAATTAAAAGAAAACAAATGCACTTATGGGAATTTGATGAAACTTAATTACCATACTTGGTTATGAATAAATCTCTATACTAAAAGCTTTTGGGTGTTGCTTAGCTTATGTATTCTATTCTGTGTAGGCCAATATTATAAGTCAAAATATAATAATAATGAGCAGTTGAGTGCTTCCTTATGTCAAGTTTTCACTAAATATTTTATATGAAATAATGCTTTTTAGCTTTCAAAGCAACTGAGAAAGTAGACAAAAAGACTGTTCTCTTTAACCTATGAGGATATTAGGATGGAAAGAAGCTAGGAAGCTGTGTTAAAATGAAGAAAGCAAAATTTTGCAAAACATCATATTTAGACTAAACAGCTAACATGTAACAGAACTGATACTTGTCTATATATACATATATACTATTCTACATAAGTTGAGAGTGATACATTATTCTCTTAAACACACATATAACATTTTTTCCTCATTTATAGCCAAATATGCCAAGTTAATTGTTTTCCTTTTAATTTTTTTCTCCTTGAATAAAAAAGTTTTAAGTATGATGATTTCTTGCAATTTACTTTCTTTCAATGTCATTTTTTTTTTTTTTTTTTTTGGAGACAGGATCTCACTTTGCCACCCAGGATGGCATGCAGTGTCTTGATCTTGCCTCACTGCAACCTCCTCCTGGGTTCAAGCGATTCTCCTGTGTCAGCCTCCCAAGTAACTGGTATTACCGGCGTCTGCCACCACTGTCTGCTAATTTTTGTATTTTTAGTAGAGATGGGGTTTCACCATGTTAGTCAGGCTGGTCTCAAATGCCTGAACCCACGTGATCTGCTCGCCTCAGCCTCCCAACATGCTGGGGTTAAAGGTGTGTGCCACCATGCCTGGCTCAATGTCATTATATATATATAT
>NW_022436967.1:7567968-7577990 GCF_009761245.1 Sapajus apella
TTATATATATATATATATATATATATATATATGTGTGTGTGTGTGTGTGTGTGTGTGTGTGTGTGTGTGTGTGTATGAAATAAGCATTCCACAGCAGGAACTTCATCTCCTTTCATTTTATCACTGCTTAAGTAGAGACATATAATGTAAATATTCAGCAATTATTTTCTGAATTATTATAGTCTTCTTTCCACTATAATTAGTTTTTAATATGTTTAGGCAACACAAATTGTAACGATTTTTGTGGCCAAAATTGTGTTTACTGTAAATTGCACTTAATTCAAATTGTGAATGTAGTAAACATTAAATGTTTATGTGTTCGATTAAAGTGAAGTGAAATTGTTGGAAGTTAATTGAAATAATGGAAACTTTTTCTAACTAGAAATTTGACCAACAACCTGAACTTGCCAACAGATTAGTCTCAACAAAGCTGTAAACACAATGATATATTGTACTATACTTAGTTGTCACATATATTGTTTATTTAAATCTGAGCCTTAAAAGTAGCTTAACTTAAGTAAAAACAAATTTTCCTGACATGTCTTGAGCATTTCAAGCTTTAGTGATGCCTTGCACATCAGTGTAATTAACAATAGCCATGACATATAACAATGCTCTGTTTTCTAGTGCTATAAACAGAAGGCTTATGCCAGATTGCTTGTTAAGGCACACATGGTATCAAAATACACCAGATGAAACAACCCCCTAGTAACCATGTAATGAGATAAAGACATCTGTTACATAATTCTAGAACTTTGAATGTGAGTATTTAGACTTTGTAATGGTGCAGATGGAATTATCACCATCTCCATAGATACAGTTAGTGGAAATAGACCAGCCAAGAGTCCTTCTAAATCACTATTAGATAAATCCTGTTTGCCTTCAACAACAAAACCTCAAAGTTATAAAAAAGTGTAATGCTAATAGTTAACACAATCCTAAAGTAAAATACAAATATTTCTTATAGCTGTAATATAATACACATTGAGAGACATTATAATACAAAATACTAATTTGATATATAATTTTAAAAAATCAGTCACGTGAGAGATATTTACTATCATTATATTTAAAGAGATCTAAATATGTGGCAGATAAACGGGGGTTTTACCCACAAATATCTAACTTAACAAAAATGGGAGTCATTTCAGATCACATTATACAATACATTTCTAATATTAAGAATCCTAAGGCCATTTACTTATTGATATGTTGGCAGGAAAAATGAAGGGATACATATCATTGTGCCTTTCACTGGTTAAACCTGTTTTTTGATAAAGTATTTATGGATTGGAAAAGTTAAAGTATTTTAAAAAATTTGCCTACATATTCATTTTTAAGCAATTATTAATCTAATAATAAATTTAAAGTATGGTTGTAGGATTTTTTTTTTCCATTTCAAATCAATATTCAAAATTTCAGAATAATATCCTATAATTCTTGTTTAACTTTTCTATATTCTTTTCATTATAACCTATACATATTAATACAAATTGTGATTGTAGAAAATAGAGCAATTAATATTCTAAGCTTCTAGCTTAGGGTGATAGAAGGAAAATAACAAAATCCAAATAAGTAGTAAAAAAAAAAAATAAAAATTAGAGCAGGAATCAATGGAACTGAAAATAAGAAATCAATAGGAAAAATCAATAAAACAAGAAATTATTTCTTTGAAAACATCAATGAAATTTATACATCTCTAGTTAGGCTGAGAAAAAAGGTAAGTCACAAATTACTGATATCAAGAATGAAAGAAAGGCCATGATTAGTGATCACCACTGTTAAGGAAATAAGAAGACAAGCAACAAACTAAGAGAAAATCCGTAAGACTTACGTTAAAATCTTTTGAAAAATTCAGCAGTAACGTTAAAATTCAACAAAAAGAAAAAAAATGGAGGAAGAGCCAAGATGGCTGACTAGAAGCAGCTGCAGTCTGTGGCACTCACAGAGAGGAGTGAAAAGGGCAAGTGAATACAGCACCTTCAACTGAAATATTCAGGTTCCCTGACTGGGACTGATTAGAGACAAACCAAACACAAGGAGAACAAAGAAAAGTAGGATGGAAAAAGTACAGCCCACCAAGGAGTGACACAGAGCCAAAGGAACCCCCACTCCCAGCCAAGGAAAGCATAAGCCACTGCAACCCCTGGAAGGCACACTTCTCTCAGGGATCTTTGGAACCCGCAGATCAGGAGGTCCCCTTGTGAACCCACACTATGGAAGCCATAGGTCTGACACACAAAACAGTGTAAAGTCTTGACAGAACAGCTGCTCGGGCAAGCACAGACACCCAAGAGCTTTATACATTCCTTCCTTGTGATCCCCCACAAAGGTGTCTGCAATTCAAGCAAGGCAGGAGGTCCGCACATATCCTTAGGAATAGGGCAGAATCCAGGGAGCTGAGCAGCATCATTCTATGGGCCCCACCTTCAGGAGACCTCACAGGACAAATACCCTGGCTTGGAACTCCCACCAGCCACAGGCAACAGAGTGGAGCCTGTCTGAGACCCAACAAAGTAATGGGGGGTGGGGTAGGTGTCATCTCTTCTGTTTGGTCAACTCAGCCATTCCAGTTTCAGGGCTTTGGAGAGTACAAACATTTGGATGAAGAATCAGGGAATGTGTTCTCTTTTGGAGTCCACAAGCGGGCGTAGATTTAAAGGCAAGAACTTCCTAGCGCCATGCCCCACTCTCATCTCTCTCCATCTGGGAGATTTAATGGTTTATGTTTAAATTTTGCAGGCACAAGAAGAAACTAAAAGTCGGTCACTCCAGCGCAAGTTCTAAGGAACTCCTTTCATTGGCCAGGTGTCTTAGAGAAAGTGGGGGTTCCTCCCAGGTGAAAAGTCCCCTTCTTCCACACCCCTTCGAACTCCATGTTTGGGTCCCCTTCCACGAACATTCCCTTCACGGAAGCCGTCTTTCTCTCGCCTGGATTTCCAGCTCTCTGGAATCCCCTCCCACGTAGTGGGAGCTCTCTTTCCCATACTGGATTTCCCCTCCGGGGTCCTGCTTCCACACTCTCTCCCATGGAAGCTTTCTTCTTCTGTTTCTCCCTCTCTCACTCTCTCTCAATTCTCTTCCACTCAGTGTGGAAGCTGCTTTCCTCTCCTGGATTCCATCTTTCTGGATTCTCTCACTCAGTGTGAGGGGAGCTTTCCTTCTCTGGTTTTCCCCCTCTGGGAACCCTTCTTACTCAGTATGAGAGCGGCTTTTCTTTCTCTCACTCAGTGTGAGAGTTAGCTGTTTCTCTCTCCTTCTCCTGTGTCTCTCTGTGCTTTAAATAAATCACTTTTGAGCCTGGCATTTACTTTTGTGATTGCACTGTGCCGTGGTCTCCCCTCTCGTTCTTGACACGGTGATAGGCCACGAACCTGGAGAAACATCTTCTCAGGGGAACTGAGGGCACCCCTGAACCCTTGAACCCCAATATAACAATCTCTGCTATTTGGTCAACTCAGCCATTCCAGTCTCTGGTCTTTGGAGAGTCCAAACATCTGGACGAAGGAGGGTCCCCTGTGCAGTGCAACACAGCTGTTTTGCCAGATAGTGGCCAGACTGCTTCAAGTGGGACCTGATCCAGTTCTCCTCACTGGAGTGGATCTCCTGGCCAGACCCTCCAGCCATGCCCACCAGCACGTATTAGTGATAGAGGTCTGATCTCTCTCTCGAATGGAGTTCAAAGGAAGGGGAGGGCTACCACCCAGGTTGGTCAGACAACTCAGCCATTCCAGCCTATGGGCTTTGGAGAGTTGAAGCTGTAAAGGGAAGAGGTGATTCTCCACCATGACACAGGTGGTTTGTCAAGGAGTGGCCGAATTGCTTCTTTAAAATGTGACACCAATTGGCTCCTCCTCACAGGTTGGGTCTTCTCAGCCAGTGCATCTGGCCTTTCCTGCCTGTGTTCTTCCTGGCACAGAGTGACTGAGGGGTAGGGCAGACCACCACCTTGGCCATTCGGGCTTCTCAGCTGGTCCAGGCTGTGGACCTTGGAAAGCCCAAATTGATCAGGGGCTCAAGGGATTCCCTACACAGCACGGCTGCTCTACCTAAAAGCAGCAGACTGCTTCTTTAAGTGAGACCCTGATCCCATTCTTCCTGATTGTGTGAGACTTCAGAACTAGGGACTCCAACCATGCACGATAGCCATGTAGGGGTTGGCAATAGGTCACTAGCCACCTGGGATGGAGTCTCCAGATGAAGGAGCAGGCTGTCATTTTTGCTGTGTCACAGACATCACTGGTGAGATCTCTAGGTATAGAAAAAATGAGGCAACTAGAGTCTAGACTGGAGCCTAGTAAAATGTGTAGCCCTACAGAAGAATGGCCAGACTGCTAAAAGAGAAACAAACAAACAGAAAACAACAACAACCCATCACAAAAACTCCATTCAAAGAGAAGAAACCTCTAAGATGACAGGTGGATAAATCCACACAGATGAGAAAGAATCAATGCCAAAAACCCTGAAAACAAGATCATGTCCTTTACAAGGGCATGGACGGAGCTGGAAGCCATTGTCCTCAACAAACTAATGCAGAAACAGAAACCAAATGTTGCATGTTCTTCTTTATAAATGGGAGAGGAATGATGAGAACACATGGACACATGATGAGGGGGACAACACACACTGGGGTCTGTCAGAGGGTCAGAGGGGAGAGAAGGGAGAACATCAGAAAAAATAGCTAAAGGATGCCGGGTTTAATACCTAGGTGATAGGACAATCTGTGCAGGAAACCACCATGGCACACATTAACCTACATAACAAACCTGCACATTGTGCACATGTGCAACATGTTCTCCTGAACTTAAAATAAAAAAGTACAAAAAAAACTAATTAAAAATGAGCTGGATATATATCTTGCCAAAGAAGTTGTACAGATAACAAATAAGCATATAAAAAGATGTTCAACTTCTCGTGTTACAGGAAATTGAAAGCTAAAACAAAAATGGGTATACGATTATATGTGTTTAGAAAGGTTAAAATCCAAAGCACTGGCAATAGCAAGCAAGTACTGGGTGAAGATGTACGGTAAAAAGAACTCCCATTTGTTACTGTCGGGAATGCAAAATGATGCAGCCACTTTGGAATACAGGTTGGTTGTTTCTTGTAAAACTAAACTTGTTCTTACTATTGACTCCAGCAATCATGTTTCTTCATATTTACCCAAATTTAAAATTTGGTAAGTTGAAAACTAAAGTCAAAATAAAAACATGTGTACAAACATTTGTAGAAGCTTTATATATAGTTGCCAGAATTTGGGAGCAACCAGGACATCTTTCAATAGGTGAATGGCTAAACAATCTGTGATGTATCCATGCAATACAATATTATCCAGGAATAAAAAGCAATCAACTCTAAAAACATGAAAAGACATAGAGGAACCTTAAATATGCATTGCTAAGTGAAAGGAACCAGTATGAAAATGCTACCTATTGTATTCTGCTTATTTTTCTGTAAACCTGAAGCAGTTCTAAAAATAAAGTGTATGAATGAGGAAAATTTATAGTAGTGCATGCACTTTTAAATTTTTCATTCTTATTTGTATGATATTTTGTATTTTTAAGTTTGTAATAAATTAACCTTTCAATTTGTTTCTTTCTTTTTTTAACAGTTTTATTATAGCAGAGGCATAATTGATGCAAAACACTGCACAAATTCTATGCATACATGTTAACGAGTTTGGATATATGCATATAACCATGAGACCATTAACACAATCAAGATAATAAATGTATGCATCATCTGCAAAGGGTTTTTGGGCCTTTCTTCCTTTTAGTGGTAAGGACGCTAACCACAAAACAGGAGAATTAATAAGGCTGGTGTTAACAGGGCTGTTAAATTTTCTAAGGGCATGGAGTGCTGGTAACTAGAATTACTGTGTTGTACAACAGTTCCCTAGAATTTATCCATCTTGCATAACTAAAACTTTATATGCATCGAACATGCTTTTTCTCATTAAAAATGTATATTACTGGCCAGCTGCAGTGGCTCACGCCTGTAATCCTTGTACTTTGAGAGGCTGAGGCGGGTGGATCACAAGGTCAGGAGTTCGAGACCAGCCTGCCTGGCCAGCATGGTGAAACCCCGTCTCCACTAAAACCACAAAAAATTAGCTGGGCATGGTGGTGCATGCCTGTAGTTCCAGCTACATACACATACATATGTGTTTATATAAATATATATACACACACATTAAATGAAAGATATGGGTGTATACATGGACGCATGTGTATATATAGTCAGAATCCCTGCTCCATCTTTTAGTAAAAATTCCCTATTTAGCTGTATTATTTTATGAATGATCCAGTCATGTAATGATATTTATCTTCTCTGATGAACTGTTTATTAATAAGTCTGTCTCATTATATCTGATATATACTTGACTATATTAATTATTTCTTTCAAACTATTGCACATGTTATGATGGCATGTGTCCTAATTTTAATTACCACAAAAACAGATTCTAAAATAAGAACGTAGGTGATGCCAAGAATCAAGATTGAAAGTATGAGGATTGTGAAAACAAGACATTTTAAAGTCAATGAAAATTGCATTAAAGAGTGAGTTTCTACTTTGGGCAACTGAGGTTTAATCTCACTGATTTCTAAGATGTGATACAGAACATATCTCTCAAAATTGTCCACCAAAATACAGAGAGGATGGGGCACTCTTTGGCTGGTTTTGAGCCTCTATGGCTTTAGGGTTTGTCCTTGGGAAGTGTTAGATTCCCTACACTTCTTGGTTGTAGCTGTAATTTACTGAGCAAGCTCAGGTTACATAGTTAATGCTCTCAGTCAGAGAAATAAATGGTCAGATACTTGAGGCATGGAGCTATCAAATTCAGTGTAATCTCTCACAGCTGAAGACAAAAAGGGAGTGGAGCTGACAGGAGAGGTGGGCCAAGAAGATACGTGATAAGGATCTACACCATCTGCTACAACACAGTCATTGTTTCTTTAGGTTTATATCACTTTCTTTCAAAATAAGTTCATCTTTGCTGGTGAATTTTTTTTTAATATTTCTTCTAAATTTACAAATGGTTAACAAATAAATTCAATAATTTCCTTGAATGTTATTTTGATAAAAAAGAAAATTATCCAACGCAGTAAAATATATACAATTTTCTCAATCATATAAATATTTACCTATGCATATACATGGGTATATTTGTATGTAGGGGCTGTGTTTATAGCAGGGGAAAGAATAAAAACAAAATTTAAAATTTTTATGAACAATAATGAGAATAGAGATAGTACGTATTCAAATGTAGTGATTTTGTTTTAAAGAAATCTGCTTTAAATAAATTTTTGCTAAGTAAAATAATACCCCCTTACTATACTGAATGATTGAATAAGCCAGTGGACCGGAATTTTGGTCCCAGTAAGAAACTCAATCAAATACAAAAAGAGAGGCATGTATCATTATGAAGATGGCATTATGGATCAGCAAAGCAGGGGGAGTACTAGTAAATTTTATTGGAATAATTGGGTATAAGCGTCAAAAAATTGGATGCATTTATATACCATAATATATTGTTTTCACTAATTATACTATTTTAATATGAATAATAATTCAAATTTGAAAAATAATACTTTATAATGTCCAGGAAAGTATATCAAGAATTTTTTTAAGCATTTAAAGTCAAAGATACAAAAGGTGACCCTTCCAAAGCTTGAAAAAAAGATATGAAATAATGGGAATTCACACATACTCTCTACTAGCGGTTAGGTACGTTTTAACAAGCATTCACTATGACCAAACAATATTATCCTCTGTTCTTTTTTTCTTTTCTTTTCTTTTTTCTTCTCTTCTCTTCTCTTCTCTTCTCTTCTCTTCTCTTCTCTTCCTCTCCTCTCCTCTCCTCTCCTCCCCTCCCCTCCCCTCCCCTCCCCTCTCCTCTCCTTTCCTTCTTTCTTTCTTTTCTTTTCTTTTCTCTTTTCTTTTCTTTTCTTTTCCTTTCTTTTCTTTTCTTTTCTTTTTTTTCTTTTTTTTTTTTCTTTTGAGACTTGTTCTCGCTCTGTCACCCAAGCTGGAGTGCAGTGGTGCTCTCTCGGATCACTGAAATCCCCGTCTCCCAGGTTCAAGTGATTCTCCTGCCTCAGCCTCCTGAGTAGCTGGGATTACAGGCACCTGACACCATGCCTGACTTATTATTGTTGTTATTATTATTATTATTTGAGACAGAGTCTCACTCTGTCACCCAGGCTGGAGTGCAGTGGCATGATCACAGCTCCCAACTGTACTTTTAAAAATGACAATCATGCCCTACAGAGGCATACCCGTTGTGTTATTTGAGGTTCTAGCATCCCCTGACAGGAAATTCCAGGCATCCCCTACTGCCTGGAAATTTATGAATCTTAAGATGAATGATACATGGATATTAACAGATAGGAAGTTTTGAATAAAAATTATAGGATGCCATTGTTGCAGACTAAGCTCCTCCACTAAGCCCCAATGGACTATATTAAAAATTAAAATAAAGTCACTCATGCTGAGGCTCCACATCGCCAAACTGAATCCGAGTTGTTATCTGGCCTACCAGATCAGGAGAGAGAGAAAACTGTCTAGTTTCCCAAGAAGGCCAGTTTCAATTGGCATGATAACAAAATTTCCTCCGTTTTAATTCTTACAACGAAATGAAACCTGAAGTAACCTGATGGCAACCAGTTATTTTTCTATTATTTTGTGTCCCTGACCCTACCTTCCAAGGAAAATAACTTTCAAAATGACAAATCTGCACTTTGATCTTTGTTTCTACTTTCTTTGGCCATTTCTTTCAATAAAACCACCCCCCTCTATGCAGCATTAGAACACTTATTCTAGTTCATAGAATGAACTTTTGTCCAATTACAATAATGCTTATTGAGAGCTTTAGACTAAATTTGTTGTAATTTTGTCTTTTGACAGAAGTAGAAGGCCCCAGGCAAAGATAAAAGTGAAACAAAAGCAAGAGGATGCAGGTGGTATTGGGCTTTATGTTGATTGGAAGGGGGAGCTGGTGAGGCTGGTGTCAAGCTTACAGTTGCAAAAGACAAGAAAAACCAAAGACTGACTCAGCCCCTCAGTTATGTCTGTATTTGCATAGTTTATTATGTGCCAAGATAGCAAAAAAAGAATAAGGGAAAAATAATGGAACCCTGTGATCCTGGTCCCACACACCAGGAAGGCTGGCATCACAATGAAAGTGCTTACTTACCGCAACATGAGTAGTAGAATATCTCATTACCGAGGAGCCTAAATTTCACAGCCTTTTTCTGGGGGGAGAAGCAAGGCTAATATTCTTATCCCTCAGAGACTGATAGATTCAGAAACTGCCTTCCCCCAGCCTCCCAAGTAAAAAGAGGCAAGTGGGAGATTACCTCAGAGCAGCTTCTTATAAGCATCCCACTCATGTCCCAGGCAGATCAGATCACACCATGGTCCAGCAAAAGCTCAGTCTAGGTTTGGGTCAAGCCTATGCCCATATGGCATATTTGGATATGTCCAGAATACCATAGTGGAGCCTGTCCCTACAGCTGACGTTCCCTAGTTTAATTGGAATTAAGAGGCTGTGCCAACTTCCACCACAGATTTCCCAGTTGTGAAGCGTAAAGGAAAGAGGAAGGACCAGGCGTGGTGGCTCATGCCTGTAATCCCAGCACTTTGGAAGACTGAGGAGGCTGGATCACGAGGTCAAGAGATCGAGACTATCCTGGCTGACATGGTGACACCCTGTCTCTACTAAAAATACAAAAATTAGCTGGGCATGGTAGTATGTGCCAATAGTCCCAACTACCCAGGAGGCTGAGGCAGAAGAATTGCTTGAACCTGGAAGGCAGAGGTTGCAGTGAACTGAGATCAAACCCAACACCCCTGCACTCCAGCCTAGGTGACAGAGCAAGACTCCCTCAAGAAAGCAAGCAAGAAAGCAAGAAAGAAAGCAAGGAAGCAAGCAAGCAAGCAAGCAAGCAAGAAAAACAAAAGAAGGAAGGAAGGAAGGAAGGAAGGAAGGAAGGAAGGAAGGAAGGAAGGAAGGAAGGAAG